>NC_092878.1:96121449-96442699 GCF_028372415.1 Notamacropus eugenii | reverse complement strand
TATACTTCTCTAATTGCTCTAATAATGAGAAACATTTCATGCATTATAGATATCATTTTCCCATTTAGGAATGTAAAAAGTCTAACTTTATTAACTTCCTTATGACTTCTCTTTTCTGTTTACTATACACACACATATAGTTAGTTAAAGGGTATGCATGTGTGTATTTATATTCACACATACATATCCTCTAACTATGTACTAATACTGAATAAGGTTTCATTAGTTACAAATCTCTCTCCATGTAGGAATGTAGACAGTTCATCTTCAATGAGTAGCTTAAGGCTCTTCTTTCTTGCTTACCTTTTCATGTTTCTCTTGATTCTTGTATTTGAAAATCAATTTTTTTATATTCAGTTGTGGTCTTTTCAACAAGAAAGCTTGGAAGTTCTGTATTTCATTAAAATTCCATTTTTCCCTTTGAAGTATTATACTCAGTTTTGCTGTGTGATTCTTATCTCTTATCTTTATATTTTATCCTATTTCCTTTGACCCCTGGAATATCATATTCCAAGCCCCTCCCTTATTGTGGAAGCTACCAAATCCTGTGTTATCTTAATTTTATTTCTGCAATACTTTAATTGTTTCTTTCTGGTGACTTGTAATATTTTCTCCTTAACCTAGGAACTCTGGAGTTTGGCTACAATATTCCTATAAGTATGCCTTTTGGGGTCTCTTTCAGGAAGTGATGGTGAATTCTTTCCATTTCTATTTTATCATCCGGATTCTAGAATATCAGGGCACTTTGCCTTGATACTTTCTTGAAAGCTTATGTCTAGGTTCTTTTTTTGATCTTGGTTTTCAGGTAGACCAATAATTTTAAAATTACCTCTAGTAGATCTATTTTCCAGGTCTTTTGTTTTTCCAATGAGATATTTCACATTGTCTTTTTTTTTTTTCATTATTTTGGTTTTGTTTTGTAACTTCTTGATTCTTCATAAAGTCATTAGCTTCCATCATCTCCATTCTAATTTTTAAAGAACTATTTTCTTCAGTGAGCTTTGAACCTCCTTTTCCATTTGGCCAATTTGACTTTTTTAAGGCATTCTTCTTGTAATCAATTTTTTGGGACCTCTTTTCCCATTTGACTCAGTCTATTTTTAAAGGTATTACTTTTTTCACCACTCATTTGAAATTCCTTAAACAAACTACTGACTTGTTTTCTTTATAATTTTCTTGCATCACTCTGATTTCCCTTCCCAATTTTTCCTCCACCTCTCTTGTTTGATTTTCGAAATTCTTCTTGAGCTCTTCCATGGTCTGACACCATTGCATATTTTTTGGAGGCTTTGAACGTAGGAGCCTTGAACTTGCTGTCTTCCTCCAGTTGTATGTTTTTTTTCTTCCTCATCTGAAAGGATGGAAGAAAATGCCTTTTCACCAAGAAGGTAACCTTTTATATTCTTATTTTTTCCCCTTTTGGGTTATTTCCCTAGGTTATTTAAATTTTGAGTTCCTTGTCAAGTGGACGGTATACTACCCCAGGCTTCAGTGGTTTCTTGCAGCTA
Source organism: Notamacropus eugenii (assembly GCF_028372415.1). Taxonomy (NCBI): domain Eukaryota; kingdom Metazoa; phylum Chordata; class Mammalia; order Diprotodontia; family Macropodidae; genus Notamacropus; species Notamacropus eugenii. Next base: position 96,441,191 of record NC_092878.1, on the reverse strand, counting down.
TTCTCTGAGATATCTCAGAGAACCTGTAAGTTTTCAGTTCCTCCAGTGTGGCATAGACAAGGGAAAAGTGTTTACTCCTCCCCTGGCTGGAGTCTGTGAGAAAACACAAATACTCTTTTCTTCCATGGAATTGCCAATAGAATTCTTTCTCCACAGGTGCCACCAGCTCCACCATGCCAACACTCCTCCTCACCCCATGACTGCCACTCAGGACTAAGACTCAGATCAGCTGCTCACTTATGCCATGGTCTGTAAGTTGAGAGCTACAGAAGTAAATTCTGTTGCCTCAGTGGCTGCTGCAACCCTGAGGCTGAGGCTAGGACCCAATCAAGTTCCCATCTTATCCTGATGAGTTTTCTCCCTGACAACCTTTGCAACTGTCTTTGGATTTTTATGGGTTGGGAAGTCTGGAAACTGCCATTGATTCAGTGCCCTGAAGCCTACTCCAGTCCTGTCCTGTGCCATGTGGCCCACACTGGGCTGCACTCCACTACAAGATCAGTGTGATAGACCCTTCCTGTCAGCCTTCCAGGCTATCTTAGGCTGGAAATCTGTTTCACTCTGTGATTTTGTGGCTTCTGTTGCTTCAGAATTTGTTTAGACATATTTTACAAGTATTTTAAGGGCTTTGGGGGTAGAGCTAGAGCAAGTCCCTAATTCTACTCTGCTCTCTTGGCTCTGCCTCTCTCTACCTTGAGTTTTAATGTTCTTTTTGAGCTCTTCAATGGCCTGAGACCAATTCAATTAATATTTTTCTTGGAGACTTAGGATAAAGGAATTTTAACTATCTTGTCTTTAGTGAATAATTGCTTTGGTCTTCCTTCTCATGATATTTATTGTTTATGTTTTTTTTTTTAATTCTCCAAGCTATTTCTTTTGTCTTAATAGTATTTTATTTTTCCAGTTGAAAATATCATTCTCAACATTCACTTCTGTAAAATTTAGAGTTCAAATTTTCCTTCTTCCTGCACTACTTTCTCCTCTCCCCAAGACAGCAAGCAATCTGATATAGGTTGTATATGTACTATCATGCTAAACATATTTCCATATAAGTACTGTTGCAAAAGAAGAATCAGGACAACAGGGGGGAGTCACAAGAAAGAAGAATAAAAACAAAAAATCCAAAAACTGAAAATATCGTGATTTGAACTGCATTCAGACTCCACAGTTCTTTCTTTGGATGTGGATAACATTTTCTATCATAAGTCTTTTGGAATTATCTTGGATCACTCTATTGCTGAGAAGAGCTAAGTTTATCATAGGCAATCATTTCACAATCTTACTGTGGCTGTGGGTGATGCTATTATGGCTGTGTTCACTCAAATTAACCTCAGTTCATATAAGCCTTTCCAGAATTTTCTGAAATCTTCCTGCTCACCATTTCTTATAGCAGAGTAATATTCAATTATATTCATATAGCACAGATTGTTCAGCCATTCCCCAATTGGTGGGCATCCTCTCAATTTCCAAATCTTTGCCATCAAGTAAAAAGTTGCTATAAATGATTTAGTACATTTGGGTCGGTTTTCCCTTTTTATGATCTCTTAAGCATCCAGACCTCATAATGGTATTGCTGGGTCAAAGGGAATGCACAGTTTGGTTACCCTTTGGATATAGTTCCAAATTGCTCTCCACAATGATTAGATTAGTTAACATGTCTACCAGCAATGCATTAGTTTTCCAGTTTTCCTACATATTCTCCAACATCCATCATTTTATTTTTCTGTCATATTAGCCAATATGATATAGAAAGTGGCATCTCAGAGCTTTCTAATTTTCATTTTGCTAATCAATAGTGGTTTAGAGATTTTTTTCCCCATAAGTATAGAGATTCTTAATTTCATCATATGAAAACAGTATGTTCATAGCCTTTGGTTATTTATTATTTGGGAAATAATGTGTATTCTTGTAAATTTTTACTCAGTTCTCTATATATTTGAGAAATGTGGCCTTTATCTAAAAAAATGGCTACAAAGCCTGTTTCCCAGCTTTCAGCTTTCCTTCTAATCTTGGTTGTATTGGGTTTGGCTTTTACAAAAGCTTTTCATTTTAAGGTAATAAAAATTTTCTATTTTTTATTTTGTAATGCTTACTATATCTTTTCTAAAATTCTGTTCACCTCCTATACTTCATTCAAGTTTATTTTTTGGCTAGATTTACCTAGTTATGAAAGGGGAAGGTTGAGGACCCTCACTAATATAGTTTTGTTGCCCTTTTCTTCTTGTAACTCACTTAAATTACCTTCTAAGTATTTGGATGCTACATCACTTGGTTCATAAATGTTTAGTATTCATACTAATTCATTATCTATGGTAGCTTTTTATCAAGATTTAGTTTTCTTCCTTGTCTCTTTTAATTAAATTCATTTTTGCTTTTGCTTTGTCTGAGATCAGAATTGTAACCCCTGCTTTTTTTTTAACTTCAGCTAAAGCATAATATAATCTACTCTAAGATTTCACTTTTACTCTGTGTAGATCCCTCTGCTTCATGAACTTTTCTTATAAACAACACACTGTAGGATTTTAATGTTTAATCCATTCTGCTATTTGCTTCCATTTTATGAGGCAGTTCATCCCATTCACATTCACAATTATGATTATTTTCTTCTGTTCTATTTTCCCCATTTATAATTTTATTTCTCTTTCCACTGTATCCATCTTCATCAGTTTTTCCTCTGACCCCAACCTCCCTCAAACTGCCCTCCATTCTAATAGCCCTTTTGTATCAGTAAGCACCCCAACATATATGGGGGCAGGAGTTGTTGCTATCACAGATTCGTTGATCTGCTTTTCTAAAAAGAAAGGCAACTTTTGAGGGGTTAACAATTTCTTTAATCAAAAACATATATCATTCACTTATTTCAGGAAATCAACAGACAGTACTTCCAAACTGTCTGACAGAGGCAATACATATATCACAAGTCAACACACAGATCCAACTGCCTGACCATGGTGACCAGAGAGGGAAGCACGAATATCTAGGTTTTCAAAGTCAGGGGTCTTCTTAGTGGCTTCCCACAATCTCATCTGGCACACAAAACTTAATCTAAAAACTAAGTCCCAAACTAAAATCTCACCTTAAGAGTATTTATGACATTTCTTTTAGAGCCAGGGGTCATCCAAACCCTTGAGAACCAGTGCCTCATTAACAAAAGTTGGGGGCCTTCCTACAAATCTTCTCTATTCAAACTCCCTGAATGAGCAGGCCCATTAATGAGTGGGGAAGATCTTTAACGACATTAATAATATAAATACATATACAGTTTCTAGTCAAAGAAACTCTCATTTCCATACTTTACTCCCAGTAAAGATTTTTGGTTGATGAAGGCAAGATTCAATCAGAGATATTTGATTATGCTAAAACAAAAACAGAAAAAGATCCTACTTTGCTTGCCATTACAACTTCCTTAACCTGTTCTTTCCCCTCCTATTTCCTTATAGGTTAAGATAAATTTCTATAACCAATTGAGTGTGTATGTTATTTCCTCTTAGAGCCAAATCCAGTGAATGTAAGGTTCAAAGAAAGCTAAATCATCCTTTTTTCCATTTACTCTAATAGTTCTTTTATGCCTCTTCATGTGATGTGATTTTCCCTATTCTGCCTCTTCCTTTTCCCTTCTTCCAGTAAATATCTTTTTTTTTGAGTCTTTATTTTTTATATCATCATATCAAAGCTAAATTATATCCATACTCTTTGTCTATGTGTACTTCCAACTGCCGTAATAGAGTTACAGTTCTCAAGAATTACTGTTATCTAAAAGGAAGGGGGGCTAAAAGAAGGAGGGGAATGCTGCAGGAGGAGGGGGTAAAAAGTGAATACTATTGAGGAGGGGAAGGGAGATAGGAGAACTAAAAGCACAAATGGCGGGAAAGAGGATGCAGGGAAATACATAGATTGTAATCATAACTGTGAATTTGAATGGAATGAATTCTCCCATAAAACGGAGATGCATAGCACAATGGATTAAAAGCCATAATCCAACAATATGCTGCTTACAAGAAACACATTTGAAACAGGGGGAATACACATAGGATAAAGATCAAAGGATGGAGCAGAATATATTGTGCTTCAGCTGATGTAAGAAAGGCAAACCTAATCTCAGACAAAGCAAAAGCAGAAATAGATCTAATCAAAAGGGGTAAGGATGGAAACTATATCCTGCTAAAAGGCACCATAGACAATGAAACAATATCATTACTAAACATGTATGCTCCAAGTGGTATAGCATCCAGATTCTTAGAGGAGAGGTTGGGGGAGGTGAAGGAAGAAATTGACAGCAAAACTTTACTAGTGGGTGACCTCAGCCTCCCCCTCTCTGAACTCGATAAATCTAAAATCAAAATAAACAAGAAAGAGGTTAAGGAGGTAAATAAAACTCTGGATAAGGTAGATATGATAGATCTTTGGAGAAAACTGAATGGGAATAGAAAGGAATATACCTTTTTCTCAGCGGTACATGGAACATTTACAAAATTGACCATGTATTAGGACATAAAAATCTCACAATCCAGTGCAGAAAGGTAAAGATAATCAATACATCCTTCTCAGATCATAATGCAATAAAAATTTCATGTAACAAAAGGCCATGGAAAGACAAACCAAAAATCAATTGGAAACTAAATAATCTAATCCTAAAGAAGGAATGGGTTAAAGAAGAAATCATAGAAACAATCAACAATTTCATTCAACAGAATGACAATAATGAGACAACATATCAAATCTTATAGTATACTGCAAAAGCAGTTCTTAGGGGAAGTTTTATATATTTGAATGCCTACATAAATAAAATAGAGAAAGAGGACATCAATGACTTGGGCTTGCAGTTGAAAAAGCTAGAAAAAGAACAAATTGAAAATCCCCAAATAAATACCAAATTAGAAATACTGAAAACCAAAGGAGAGGTTAATAAAATTGAAATTAAGAGAACTATTGAATTAATGAATAAAACCAATAGTTGGTTTTATGAAAAAACTAATAAAATCGATAAACCTTTGGTCAATTTGATTTAAAAAAGAGAGAAGAAAATCAAATTATTAATATTAAAAATGAAAGGGGTGAACTCACCTCCAATGAAGAAATTAAAACAATAATTAGAAACTACTTTGCCCAACTTTATGCCCACAAATTCAATAATCTAAACGAAATGAATGAATATTTTAAAAAATAGAAATTGCCCAGATTAACAGAAGAGGAAGTTGAATACTTAAACAGCCCCATCTCAGAGAAAGAAATTGAACAAGCCATCAATGAACTCCCTAGGAAACAATCTCCATGGCCAGATAGATTCACAAGTGAATTCTATCAAACATTTAAAGAACAGTTAATTCCAATACTATATAGACTATTTTTGAAAACTAGGGAAGAAGGAGTCCTCCCAAATTCTTTCTATGATACAAATATGGTTTTGATACCCAAAACAGGAAGAGACAAAACAGAGAAAGAAAATTATAGACCAATTTCTCTAATGAATATAGATGCAAAAATTTTAAATAAGATTTTAGCAAACGAATACAGCATCTTATCACAAGATTAATACATTATGATCAGGTAGGATTCATAGCAGGAATGCAGGGCTGGTCCAATATTAGGAAAACTATTATCATTTTTGATCACATAAACAAGAAAGCTAACAAAAACCACATGATTATCTCAATAGATGCAGAAAAAGCTTTTGACAAAATACAACACCCATTCCTATTAAAAACACTGGAGAACATAGGAATAAAGGAAACTTTCCATAAAATAATAAGCAGTATCTATCTAAAACCTTCAGCAAGCATTATATGTAATGGGGATAAGCTAGATGCATTCCCAATAAGATCAGGGGTGAAACAAGGATGTCCATTATCACAACTATTATTCAATATGGTACTAGAAATGTTAGCTGTAGCAATTAGACAAGATAAAGATATTGAAGGAATAAGAATAGCCAGAGAAGAAACTGTTATCACTCTTTGCAGATGATATGATGATTTACTTAGAGAATCCCAAAGATTCAAGTAAAAACTACTTGAAATAATAAACAACTTTGGCAAAATTGCAGGTTACAAAATAAACCTACGCAAATCTTGTACATTCCTATATATTAGCAAGAAAGTCCAACAGCAAGAGATAGAAAGAGAAATCCCATTTAAAGCTAGGGTAGACACTATAAAATACTTAGGAGTTTACCTGCCAAAACAAACCCATGGATTATATGAACACAATTACAAGACATATTTTGCACAAATAAAGTCAAATTTAAGTAAGTGTAAAAACATCTGTTGCTCATGGGTAGGCCATGCTAATATAATAAAAATGACAATTGTACCTAAATTAATTTGCTTATTTAGTGCCATACCAATTAAACTATCAAATAATTATTTTCTAGAGCTGAGTAAAATAATATCAAGATTCATTTGGAAGAACAAAAGATCCAGAATATCAAAGGGACTAATGAAAAGAAATGCTTGGGAAGGTGGCCCAGTGCTACCAGACCTCAAATTGTACTATAAAGTAGCAATTATCAAAACCACTTGGTATTGGCTAAGAAACAGAGAGGTAGAACAAGTGGAATAGACTTGGCACTCAAGATGCAGTAGGCAAGGAATATAGCAACCTTCTGTTTGATAAACCCAAGGACCCCAGCTTCTGGGATAAGAACTCACTGTTAGACAAAAATTGCTGGGAAAACTGGATAACAGTGCGGCAGAAATTAGGCATAGACCCATTCCTGAAACCATACACAAGAATAAAGTCCAAATGGGTACATGATCTAGGTATAAAGATTGATACCATGAATAAACTGGAGAAGCAAGGAATAGTGTATTTATGAGATTTATGGAGAAGGGAAGAATTTTTTACTAAAGAAGAGATAGAAAGTATTATGAAATGCAAGATGGATAATTTTGATTACATAAAACTGAGAAGTTTTTGCACAACCAAACCCAATGCAACCAAAATTCGAAGGGATGTAGTAAATTGGGAAAGAATTTTTACGGCTAAGCTAGGGTATAAAGGCCTCATTTCTAGAATATATAGAGAACTGACTCAAATATATAACCATACAAGTCATTCCCCAATTGATAAATGGTCAAAGGATATGAACAGGCAATTTTCAGAGGAAGAAATTAAAGATATCATATGAAAAAACGTTCTAAATCACTTTTGATTAGAGAGATGCAAATCAAAACAACTCTGAGGTACCACATCACACCTATAAGATTGGCAAATATGACAGAACAAGAAAATGATAAATGCTGGAGAGGATGTGGGAGAGTTGGAACACTAATTCATTGTTGGTGGAGCTGTGAGCTCATCCAACCATTCTGGAGAGCAATTTGGAACTATGACCAAAGGGCTACAAAAATGTGCATACCCTTTGACCCAGCAATATCGCTGCTAGGACTGTATCCTCAAGAGATCATAAAAATGGGAAAGGGTCCCACATGTACAAAAAATATTTATAGCAGCACTCTTTGTAGTTGCCAAAAACTGGAAGTCAAGGGGTTGCCCATCAATTGGGGAACGACTGAATAAATTATGGTATCTGAATGTAATGGAGTACTATTGTGCCATAAGAAATGATGAACAAGAAGACTTTAGAGAGGCCTGGAAGGACTTATCTGATCTGATGCTGAGTGAAAGGAGCAGAACCAGGAGAACTTTATGCACAGCAACGACCACAGTGTGCTAGAGTTTTTTCTGGTAGACTTGGAATTTCGTAATAATGCAAGAACTTATTAAAAAAAAAATCCCAGTTTTCTAAGGCAAAATGCCTTCCACACTCAGAGAAAGAAATATGGAAGTCATTCGCAGAATGTAGCAGATCACGTTTGTGTGTGTGTGTATGTTTTTGTGTATCATGTTTTGATTTATTATATGATTTATTCCATTTATTTTAGTTCGACTATGTAGCATGACTATAGTGAAAATGTACTCAATAGGAAAGTATATATAGAACCTATATAGAATTGTATGCTGTCGTGGGGAGGGAGAGGGGTAGTGGGGAGTAGGTGTGGGTGGGATAAAAATCTTAATTTTATGGCAGTGATTGTAAAACATTAAATAATAATAATAATAATAATAAAATAAAATTTTAAAAATAAAAGAATTACCGTTATCATTTTCCCATGTAGGGAAAACAGTTTAAATCTTATTTAAAAAAAAAAAACTTGTCTTTTTTTTCCTCCTTTTTATCTTTTGGTGCTTCTTTAAGTCATGTGTTCAAGAAGAAACTTTTTTATTCAGCACTTGTCTTTTCACTAGAAAGGATTGAAAATCCTCAATTTCATTGAATATCTATCCATCTTTTCCACTGAAAGGTTTTGCTCAATTATTCTGGATATTCATTTTTCATTAAAATCTAAGTTCCTTTGTTTTCTGGATTATCATATTTCAATCCCTCTGATTCCTTAATGTAGAAAATGCAACTCCTTGATATTTGAATTGTTTCTTTCTTACTGCTTGGAGTATTTTATCCTTGAAATGATAACTCTGGGATTTGCCTACAATATTCCTCTGAGTTCCTCTGAGCAGTTGATTCTTTCAATGATTACTTTATCCTCTGGTTACAGGGTATTGGGGCAATTTTCCTTGATAATGTATTGAAAGATGTTCCTCAGACAGTTTTTTTTTTCAGTCATGGCCATGAGGCAGTTGAAAAATGCTTAATAACTTTCCTCAATCTATTTTCCAGGTGAGTAGTTTTTCAATGAATTATTTTACATTTTCTTCTGTTTTTGTCATTCTTTCCATTGTGTTTGACTGATTGGTGATGTTTTATAGATTCCTTAGCTTCCACTTTCCCAATTCTAATATTTAAGAATTGTTTTATTTAGTTAGCTTTTTTGCCTCTTTTTAAATTTGACTAATTCTATTATTTAAGGAGTTGTTTTCTTCAGCCAATCTTTGTGTTTCCTTTTCCAAGCTGTGGACTTGTTTTCATAATTCTCCTGCATAACTCTTATTCTTTTTTCAAAGTTTTCTTCTACCTCTCTTGCTTGATATTTAAAATTTTTTGAACTTCTATAAGAGAACTGTTTTGACTTAAGACCAATTCATATTCTCCTTTGAAGCTTCATAGTTAAACATTTTGATATTGTTGTCCTCTTTTAAGTTAGTGTTTGCATCTCCCCTGTAAACCTAGTGATTTTCTGTTGTCAGGGCTTTCCGCTGTTACTTTCTCATTTTTCAGCCTCTTCTTGGACTTTTATAATTGAGCTTTGCTCCTGAGTCCCAAGTAAAACTGTTCCAAACTTCTTGTGCTGGGGTGTCTTTCCTGTGTCAGGGCATCAGGTGCTTATGTCTTGTCTACTGAGCTTGGGGTAGTCCATAGTAATTGTGCCTATTGTGCCTGGATTCTGGGGCTCACAATTTGCCTTCTGTGGTGAGGCTGGAGCCCTCACTGCTGGTCTGCTAAGCTAGGACAAAGGGGCCTAGGTTGCTGATCTGTTCTGTAACTAAGAGCCTCCAACTGGTTTGCCCAGATCCTATATATGTTAGGTTATAATCCCTCATTTTGGGGTATTCTCAGGGATATTTTTAAGCACAAATATAAAATAAGACAGAAAAAAAGAAACAAATTCTAAAATGAAAATAATAATGTGAAATAAGAAAAGAAAAAAAGAACCACATTGTGATGTGTACTACAGAATATACTGCAATAGCTTCCCATTTAAAGAAAACCTATAAAGAGCATGCAGCACAGCCCAGGAAATGAGGAGTGAAGCCCAATGTGGCAGGGACAGGACCCTGAATAGACTTCAGGGAGCCCCCTACTGCAGAAGATCCCAGATTACTCAACCGACAAACATCACAGACAGCTTCAAAGGCCATTTTAAAGCCCTCCGCTCCTACACCAAGGAGAGGGGAGCATGGTTTGGACACCTTCCAGCAGTCACTGCAGCTGCAGCTTCCATTTTTAGAACCTTCCACCTAGAGTCCCTGGAGGAAATTAGGTGCTGATTTAAATATCAGCCCTGAGTGGCAGCCCTGGGAGACCTAGACCTAAAGCCCCTGGGGGAATTGAGCCCTGATCTGCATCTCAACCTTGAGCTCAGCCCTGAAAAAGAACTCAAAAATCAGGTAACGGGATGGGAAAATGCCCCAGAAGGGGAAAAGAAAAAGACAATAGCAGGTTACTTTCTTGGTGAGCAGGTATTTTCTTCCATCCTTTCAGATAAGGAGGAATAATTTAGGTCTTCAGAGGAAGACTTAAAAGTCAAGACTTCTGCATGGAAAACCTCCAAAATAAATATTTAATGGTCTCAGGCCATGAAAGAGCTCAAAAAGGATTTTGAAAATCATGTAAGAAACGGGGAGGAAAAATTGGGAAGAGAAATGAGAGAGATGCATGAGAAACATGTAAAGCAAGTCAACAACTTGCTAAAGGAGATCCAAAAAAATGCTGAAGAAATTAACACCTTAAAAAACAGATTAACTCAAAAGTAAAATAGGCACAAAAAGCCAGTGAGGAGAAGAAAGCTTTAAAGAGCAGATTTAGCCAAATGGAAAAGGAAGTCCAAATGCTCACTGAAGAAAATAGTTCTTCAAAAATTAGTATGGAACAGATGGAAGCTAATGACTTTATGAGAAACCAAGAAAATACAAAACAAAACAAAAAGAATGAAAAAAATAGAAGATAATGTGAAACATCTCATTGAAAAAACAACTGACCTGGAAAATAGATGCAGGAGAGAAAATTTAAAAATTATGGGACTACTTGAAAGCCATGATAATAAAAAGAGCCTAGACATCATCTTTCATGAATTTATCAAGGAAAACTGCCCTGATATTCTAGAACCAGAGAGCAAAATAAATATTGAAAGAGTCCACCACTCCCCTTCTGAAAGGGATCCAAAAAGAGAAACTCCTAGGAACATTGTAGTCAAATTTCAGAGTTCTCAAGTCAAGGAGAAAATATTGCAAGTAGCTAAAAAAAAACAATTTAGGTATTGTAGAAATATAATGAGGATTACACAGAATCTGGAAGCTTCTACATTTTGGGATCAAAAGGCTTTGAATATGATATTCCAGAAGTTAAAGGAAGTAGGAATAAAAGCAGGAATCACCTACCTAGGAAAATTGAGCATAATACCTCAGGGGAAAAAGTGGTCATTCAATGATATAGAGGACTTTCAAGAATTCTTGATGAAAAGGCCAAACCTGGAAAAACAAATTGACTTTCAAACACAAGAATCAAGAGAAGCTTGAAAAGGTAAACTGGAAAGAGAAATCATAAAGGACTTTCTAAATATGAACTGTTCATATTCCTACATGGAAAGATAATATTTGTAAACTTGAGACTTTTTTTCAGTATTTGGGTAGTTGGAAGAATTATACATACACACATACATATATGTATGTGTATAGACAGAGAGCATAGGGTGAGTTGAATAAGAAGGGATGATATTTAAAAAAATAAAATTAAGGGATGAGAGAGGAATATATTGGGAGGAGAAAGGGAGAAATGTAATGGGGCAAATTATTACTCAAAAATGAGGCAAGAATAAGCTTATTCAATGGTGGAGAAAAGGGAGGAGGTGACAGGAGAAAAAGTGAAGCTTACCCTCTTCATATTTGGCTTAAGGAGGGAACAACATGCTCACTCAATTTGGTATAAAAATTTATATAACACTACAGGGAAGTAGGGGAGAAGGGGACTAATAGAGTGAGAGGGATGATGGAAGGAAGGGCAAATGGGAGAAGGGAGTAATTAGAAGTAAACACTTATGGGGAGGGACAAGGTAAAAAGAGAGAATGCGATACATGGAGAGCAGGATAAGATGGAGGTAAATATGGTTAGTCTTTCACAACATGACTACTATGGAAGTGTTTTGCAAAACTACACATATACAACCTATATTAAATTGCGTGCCTTCTCAGTGTGTATGGATGGGGAGTGAGGAAGGAAGAGAAGTTGGAATTCAAAGTATTAGGAAAGAATGTTGAGAAATAATTTTGGATACAACTGAGAAATAAGAAATACAGGTAAAGGAGTACAGAAATCTGTCTTGCCCTAAAAGAAAAGAGAGAAGATGGGGATAAAAGAAAGGAGTGGTTTGATAGAAAAGAGGGCATATTGAGGGAAGTGGCAATCAGAATGTAAGGTGTTATGGGATGGGGGAGGGGAGCAAAGGGGAGAAAATTTTGAACTCAAAATCTTGTGGAAATGAAAGTTGAAAACTAAAAATAAACATTTAAACACACACACAGAGAAAGATTACTTAATAAATACTACAAATTTTGTTAATAGCTGTCCATCTTTTCTTCTCTTCCTTGTAAGCTTTCTTTTGTTCTCTGCTGCGCACTTTGCACTTTGTTCTTTTTCCCCATTCCCCCAAAAGGCTACAATTAAGCTTTGACAAACACATATACATACAGACACACACATTACACACACACACACACACACACACACACACACAAAACTGTCTGTATTATTTACATGTACCCTTGCATATGTACACATACATGCATATATAGGCATATACATATAAAGATATATGTATGTACATATACACAAGAAATACAGATGCGTATGCACACAATTTTACATACACTTATGGATATCGATAATCATAGTCATATATAGAAATATACATTCAAATGACTCTAAGACTGTACTATGCTCATTTACCTTCTGTTTCTCCAACTGCAGATAAACCTCTTCCTTCATAAGTCCAATTCTTTCAATAGTTTTTTCAAGTCCATCAACTCATCATTTCCTACACCACAGCAGTATTCCTGCCTTATGCAATCTATTATTTCCAATAATTCAAAACATTGATAAATATGACTGATACATAGTATGATTTCTCTATTTTCTCTTTAAATTAAATCTGTTTTAGACTTAACTTAGCCTGAGATGATTACCACTCTTGCTCCTTTTACCCTAACATATTCTACTCCTGATTTGCATTTCATGTTTGTGGATAGGATAGAAATAGGATAGGAAATAAGTTTCTTATCACTCCTGAGTCCTCTACTTTACTTCTGTCTGCTATCTTGTCCTTCTATTACTTAACCTGACCCTCCTCCAAGGACGCCTACTTTACCCTCCCATTACCATTAATATAGACCCTCTTCTATAATCCCCTTTAACCTATTTCCTCACCATTCTCATTGAAGATCCCTCCCTTAGACTATCTCCTCTCCCTATCCCTTTAGAATTTCTGAATTTAAAAGACGTTAATACTCTTCTACATAAATTTGTATTGTTCTCTCTTGATCCTAATCCAAATGAACATAGGTTTCTGGAAATATCAACCACCCTATACCATCCTCTGTGTAGGCTCTTCCTCTCACAATTGATTTGTATAAGATAATTGCTCCGTTTAGCTGTTCCTAAATGGTTGTACTTTTAAAAAAAATCATGGACTCATGTGTACCTCAATATTTCTTACGGGTTAACCAATTACTAATAACAATCTTAGACTTACATGATGAGTTTTACACACGTAAAAGGTAAAATTCTGGGATTATTATATACCTTGTAATTAGTCTTTGGTATGTACTTTGTGTTTCTCTTGCTGTTGTATGCCAAATATTTACCAACTTCAGATTTTTTTTTTTTAAAATTAGAATCCCAAATCTCTTACAATGCACTAAATATGATTTACTTTGAAATGTGCGATTATTCTTAGCTTTACTGGGTGTGATATTTTCAACCAGAATCTCATTTATTTTGTTCTGCAATATATAGTGTTCCAAGACCTGCAAACTTTTAGTTTTTCCACCCCTAGATCGGGTGTGATTCTAATTGCAATGCTGTGATAATTGATTAATTTATTGTTGTTCCTCATATTTTTATTCTGGATTTCATCAATTTAACTACGATACTCCTGTGGGAGTAGAAGTTCCTTGCGTTATCTTATTTAGTTGGTGACTGGTGAATATTTTTTTCATTTCTACTTTTCCTTTTATTCAAAAGAGTCAAGATAATTTTCTTTAATTTTTTTTCTTTTATTATTATACAAAGATTTTTTATCATATTTTTCAGGTAATTTAATTATTTTTGTTTTCTCTTCTTGATCTGTTCTCCAGATCAGTTGTTTTCTTATGGGATAGTCCACATTCCCTTCTACTTTTTCATTCTTTATATTTTGTTTTATAATTTATTCATCTCTTAAACTTCACTAGCTCCTCCTTTCCCAATTCTACTTTTCAAGGAATTATGTTCTTCTTTAAGATTTTGCATCTCCTCTTCTAATTGGTTAACATCCTATCCATAATCTTGTTTTTTGCTTAGATTGTTCTTATTTATTTTTTTTTAGTTTTTCCTCAATTTTTCCTCATTTGATTTTTGAAGTATTTTTTTTAAATTTCTTCTCTGGGATTTCTAGGTCTGGGAGCAAAGATGGCAGAGTGATCAGTAATTGCTGTCTCCCTCCCCTTGTTGTCCTTGATGTACACAGAGGATATCTCCCCAGGAAAATCCTGGAACAGTGGGAGCAGCAGAAGGGGTAAACAGTCTCTTAGCCTGAGAGGCTAGGAAAATTGCTAAGGAGTGTCCCTCTTGCTGTGACTGAAGGGGACCATTGCAGGACCAGAGCTGGCCCAGACAGCCCCAGCTCAGCAAACTGGGATAAGATACTGAGCCTCAGGGGGGGGTGGGGGAGTAAAACCCACAAACACCAACACCAGGACACCAAGAATGCTTCAGCACCCCAGGGAAATCAGGAAGACACTAATGCAGAAAGGATCACCAACCACTGAGCTTGCCTATGTTCTGGTTGAGCAGAGGAGACCTCCTGTGGCAAGACCAGCCCTCCTCCACATTTAACACAGCTAACTGCAGGATAACTCCAGTGAAATTCAAAAGACTTCACCTGGCCTCAACTTTCAAACTCCAGTCAGCTCAGTACTTTAGCTTCTAGCTGAAAGAACCAGAGGCCACAACACACAAAGCCTCAAGTTTAGACACAAGAATTATGGGACAGAGTCCCCCACAAGACAGAGACATCTACTTTAAAAGCCAGGAAAAGGGTGAGCATGCGTAATAAACAAAGCAGAAAAGACCATAGAATCTTTCTATCACGACAAGGACCAAAATATGAACGCCAAAGAGGTAATCACTGAGACTTTACTTCCATCTGAAATATCAGAATGGAATATGAACTGGTCTGAAGCACAAAGAGCATTCTTGGAGGAGCTCAGGAAGAATTTTAAATGCCAAATTAGAGAAATAGAAGAAAAACTCATGAATGATTTTAAAAATATGAAAAATAGAAATTACAGAAAAATTTAAAAAGAAAATTGGACAAATGGAAAAAGAAGTACAAAACCTAACTGGAGAAAATAACTGCTTCAAAGGAAGAAATAGAGAGATGGAAAGGAGATGCACAAGTAAACTGAAGAAAACAATTTGATAAAAATTAGAATGGGGCAAATAGAAGGTAATGACTCTATGAGACATGAAGAATCAATCAAACAGAAACTAAAGAACAAAAAGATAGAAGAAAATGTAAAATATCTCATTGGAAAAACAATTGACCTGGATAATGGATCCAGGAGAGAAAATTTAAGGATTATTGGTCTACCTGAAAGCCATGATGAAAAAAGAGCCTGGACAATACCTTCCAAGAAATCATCAAGGAAAATTGCCCAGAAGTTTTAGATCCAGAGGAGAAAATAGTCAGTGTCCACTTCCTAAAAGTGATCCCAAAAGAAAAACACCAAGAAATATCGTGGCCAAATTCCAGAACTATCAAGTGAAAGAGAAAATACTGCATACAACCAGAAAGAAAAAAAAATCAAATATCAAGGAGCCACAGACAGGATCACATAGGACCTTGTAGTTTTTACATTAAAAGACTGGAGTGATAGGAATATGATATTCCATAAGGCAAAGGAGCTGGGACTACAACCAAGTATCAATTGCCCAGCAAAATTAGGAACAATACTTCAGGGAAGGAGATGGACATTCAAAGAAATAGAGTATTTCCAGACATTCCTGATTAAAAGGACAGAGCTCAGTAGAATATTTGATCTTCAAACACAGGTCTCAAGAGAGACATAAAAAGGTAAACAGGGGGAAAAATACTTGTTATTCAATGTGGGCAAATTGTTTACATCCCTATACGGGAAGATGATACTTGTTAATCTTGAGAATTGCATATTTAGTGTGATATATAAAAGGGACATACATAGATCGAGGGAGAATATATAAGGTAAATGATAAGATGATAACAAATTTGTATTTAAGGGTCCAAAGGGATTGTAATGGGAGATGTGAAAAGGAGAAGGGAGAAAAATGTAACTTACAACTCAGGAAGGGGCAGAAAAATATATTACAGTAGAGGGAAAGAGGGGAGGGAGATGAGCAGTGTTTGAGAGGTGCTCTCATTTGAATGTGTTCAAGGGTGGAATAACAAACTGAGTTAAGTATAGATGTACAACTAGTTCTATAGGCAGTAGGAAGGAAAGGGGGAAAGAAAAAGGAGGGGAAAGGAAGGGAAAAGTAGTAAGGGAAAAGGGTAGTAAAAGGGAGGGGGCTGAAAAAGGGAGGGAAGACTGAGGGGAGCACTGGTCAAAAATTAAAACAGTATTGTGAAGGGGAAGGGAAAAGGGAGAACTAAAAGCATAGACAGGGGGAAAGGGGATCGAGGGAAAGATAGGATAGTAATCATAACTATAAATGTGAATGGGATGAACTCTCCCATAAAATGGAGACTGATAACAGAATGGATTAAAAAACATAATCCAAAAATATGGTGTTTACAAGAAACGCATTTAAAACGGGGGCATACACACAGGGTAAAGAACATATTCTGCATCACATATTGTGTGTGTGATGTAAAAAAAGAAGGGACAACAATCGTATTCTCAGACAAAACAAAAGCAGAACTAGATCTAATCAAGGGAGATAAGAAAGGAAACAATATCCTGCTAAAAAGCACCATAGACAACAAAGCAATTTCCTTATTAAACATATATGCTCCAAGTGGTATAGTATCCAAATTCTTTCAAAAGTTAAGAGAGTTACAGAAAGAAATATATTGCAAACCTATATTAATGGGGAACCTCAACCTTCCCCCTCTCTGAACTTGATGAATATAACCTCAAAATAAATGAGAAAAAATTTAAGGAGGTGAATAAAACTCTGGAAAAGTTAGATATAATAGATCTCTGTAGGAAACTGAATGTGGATAAAAAGGAATGTACCTTTTTCTCAGAGGTACATGGAACATATACAAAAATTGACCAGGTCCTTGGTCATAAAAACGTCACACACCAGTGCAGAAAGGCAGACATAGTCAATGCATCCTTGTCAGGTCATCGTGCAATAAAAAATATATGTAATGAAAGGCCATGGAAATATAAACCAAAAATTATTTGGGAGCTAAACAATCTAATCTTAAAGAATTAGTGGATTAAACAATAAATTATAGAAACAATCAACAACTTCTTTCAAGACAATACCAATAATGACAACCTACCAAAACTTATAAGATACTACAAAAGCAGTTCTTAGGGAAAGTTTTATATCTTTGAATACCCACATGAATAAAATAGAGAAGTAGGAGATTAATGAACTGAGCATGCAGCTGAAAAAGTTAGAAAAAGAACAAATTGAAAATCCCCAAGTAAGTACCACAATAGAAATACTGAACCAAAGAAGAGATCAATATAATTGAAATTAATAAATCTATTGAATTAATAAATAGAAGTAAGAGCTAGCTTTATGAACAAAACAATAAAATTGATAAATCTTTGGTCAATTTGATGAAAAAAAAAGAAGAAAACCAAACTACCTGTATCAAAAATGCAAAGGGTGAAATGACCTCTCACGAGGAGGAAATTAAAACAATAACTAGAAATTACTTTGCCCAACTGCATGCCCATAAATCTGGTAATCTAAATGAGATGGATGATTATTTTAAAAACTACCAATTTCCCAGATAAACAGAAGAGGAAGTTGAATATTAAATAGCTCCATCTCAGAAAAAGAAATTGAAGAAGCCTTCAATGAACTCCATAGGAAAAAAAAAAAAAAACAAATCTGCAAGGCCAGATGGATTTAAAAGTGAATTCTATCAAACGTTTGAAGAATAGTTAATTCCAATACTGTATAGACTATTTGGGAAAATTTCCAAAGAAGAAGTCTTACCAAAATCTTTTTATGATACAACTATAATTCTGATGCCTAATCTAGGAAGAGTCAAAACAGAGAAAGAAAATTATAGACCAATTTCTCTAATGAATGTAGATGTAAAAATTTTATGTAAGACATTAGCAAAAAGAACAGCGCAACTTATCACAAGAATGATACATTATGATCAGGTAGGATTTATACCAGGAATGAAAGACTTTTTCCATATTAGGAAAACTATTAGCATTATTGACCATATCAAGAACAAAACTAACAGAAACCACATGATTATCTCAATAGATGCAGAAAAACCTTTTGAGAAAATGCTACACCCATTCCTATTAAAAATGCTGGAAAGCATAGGAATAAATGGCATTTCCATAAGATAATAAGCAGTATCTGCCTAAAACCAGTAAGCATTATATGCTATGGGGATAAGCCACATGCATTTTCAATAACATGAAGGGTGAAACAAGGATGTCCAATATCATGACTGTTATTCAGTATGGTGTTAGAAATGCTTGGGGTGTAGAGTGTGTTCAGGGAGCACAAGTACCTTTGGTGTGATGGCTACCAAGCCCTTTTTGGAACTCTTTCCACCTTTGGTGACCACTTGTTCTGCCTGACTCTCACCTGAACCTCCAAGAAGCTGTAACATGCACAGCAGCCACACCACAGTAAACTATTTCTGCAGACAGACAAAACCATGTTGAGGGTAACCAAGAGTTCTCACACCCATTGGTGAGTTAGCAAGGGTGTCTACCCCAAGCATGTGAAGACTTCATGTGGTGGAATGGGCAGATGAGAACAATTTATTCCAACGGCCATGAAGGTAGATGAAGCAGGTGATATGGAGCACTTAGAGCTTGGTTAGACACTGAAGATGCCAAGTCATCCACTGTATCCTGAGCCATCACCATTCATCTGGACTCTGTCCTGCCACTGGACTATGATGACTCAGAAGGAGAGAGTGAGACTGACAGCTTTATGCAACTCTGCCTCACTTAAATCCTATTTATGCACAAATCAAAAGGCATCACCTATATCATTTCACTATTATGCCTAAAAGTCCTATGGTGACAGGTAAGTAATGAAGCAGCAGGAGCAGATACACTGGGAGCTATGGTCACAACCCTGTACACAGGCGGCCCAGGCCATAGGGTCCTATCTCACTGGAAGCAGCAGTGGGACTCGGCAGCCCCTTGGGTATCTGAGCAGCCTTTTAAATATCATACTGCTCACCTCCTGGTGTGAGGAAGGGGGCTAGAAAACGTGCCCTAAACAATGTCTCCTTACCCAACCATGGCATGATTACTACAGCAGGAGGGGAATCCCATTATGTAGTTGAAACACAAAAAAATGTACGGAAACATCTGCAAAGATGATTTGTCTTACCATCAGCACTTGGAACGTGCTCACACAAATAGACAACACAAAATCCAGTAGATCTGAAAGAACTGCTCTTATTTCAAGAGAACTCAACAGATATTCCATTCAAATAGAGCCCTGAGTGAAACAAGGTTGGCAAATGAAGGCCAGCTTACTGAAGTTGGATCTGGACCCACCTTTTCTGGAGTGGGCACAGCAATGGAGAGTGCTGTGAAGCTGGCATGAGCTTTGCAATCAAAACTAATCTAATCAGCAAGCTGGTATGCCTTGGTGAATGACAAGCAGGTGAATGACAGGTACATGACAATAGGGATTGCCACTCACAGGAAAACACCATGCCACCATCATCAATGTTTATCCTCCCACCATGACAAACCCTGATGAAGTCAAAGAAAAATTTTATGAAGACCTAGAGATCCTTATCATCAATGTGCCAAAAGATGACAAGCTTATAATACTGGGTGCTAGAGTAGACTCAGACTACCAGACTTGGTAGGGAGTCCTAGGGAGGAATGGAGTTGGAAACAGCAACAGCAAAGGTAATTTACTGCTGAAGACTTGTGCATCACATGACCTCATCACCAACGCTGCCTTCCATTTACCTAAATACAATAAAACTTCATGGATGCACCCTCGCAGCAAACGCTGGCATCTAATAGATTATGTGATTGTAAGGAGAAGAGACAGACAAGATGTGAGAGTGACAAAGGTCTTCAGATCACCTCCACTTTCTCAGGAGGACCACTGTTGTGCACTTACTATTATTTGTTTTTGCCTGTCTATGTTCATCCTGAGGTGCTATTATTATCTTGTTGGTGGGGGAAATCTGGAGAGCTTGGAATTTTTTGACCTGTTAGGCCATCTTCTCAAAATTCTCTCCGTGCTCCCCTTTTACCCAAAGAGACAGACATTTTCTGAAATCCTTCTAAGTTATCCTAAACTACAAAATTTTATCATTCAGTCTTTTGTGGGTTCTGTTACTCCAGAATCTGTTTAGAGGCTTGATTTAATATTGTTTCAGAGGGAAACTGGACAAATCTCAGGCACCTTTCTGACTTTTCTCCACCATTTTGAGTACCCCAATCTAGCTTATTTCTTAACTTTTAACTCTATGCTAATGTGGAGTTCTACTTCCAAAGTGGAAGGGCACTGTTCAAATTTCTACATTTTATTATACAACTAGTTTCAGAGATAATGTAATGTCAAGTAAAATAGATTCTTTTGATGTTTTTTGTTTTGGTATAATCAAGAAGTATAATGCTGCTATTCAATTGTGACTGGGGAGTATCTTTCCCACCCATTGATGGGCTTAACCATTGTTGGAAGCTTGATTAGGGGAGATATTTTGTAGGAGGGTCCCAAGTAACTTTTATTTTTTACTATTGAGGCACTGGATCAGAGAGTTATGCCCTCTGGCTCTAAAAATGCATAAAACCTCTGAGGGTGAGATTTTACTTTGGGATTTAGTTTTTTTAAAAGTGTTTGTTGGACCAGATGAGGACTCTGGGAAGCTGCTAAAGAACCCTTGTCTTTGAGGACCCAGATGTCACACTTCCCTCTCTGGTAACTGGTCAGACAGCTGTACCTGTCTGTTGAATTATGGTCAGATAGAGGAAACCATGTCTGTTGATTACTTTGGGGTTCAGGGTGTTAACTCCCCTGAACTAGGTGAATGATATATGTGCTTGTCTAAAGGATTAATACATTTGCTTGATGAAAGTGATTGTTAATCCCTCAGAAGTTACCTTTCCTTTTATGAATGCAGATCTATGAACCTGTGATAGCAAGCCCCCCTGTGTTTGTTGAAGTGCTTACTGTTACAGGTAATTTGAGCGATCTGTAAATTCTTGGCTCTTTCAAAGTGGTATGATGTAAGAGAAGTGTGTTTACTGCTATTTTGTACTGTGCACTGATTTATGAGTGACTACAAGAACTCTTTTCAATCCTGGAATAGCGACCAGAGTCCCTCCTCCCTTTGGGCCACAAGCTCTACCGTGCTAATACACTGGGAGTAAGACCCAGGATCATGACCCAGATCCAAGTATAGGCAAAGCAATAGAATCCTGCCCCAGGGCAAGCAAAGAGACTTCTCTAAGTTTACTGAACAATTGTCTAATCTCACAATCCATAGAGCTAGAAGTCTGGAAACCACCACTGCTACCACTGACTCAATCACTTGAGGCCCACTAGTGATTTGTTACGGCTTGGTTTGTATTTGTATGACCTGTTCTGAACTCTGCTCCTTTCTTAACTGATGCAACAGATTTTTCCTGATAATCTTCTAAGTTGTCTTGGGCTGAAAGATTGGTTTACTCCATATTTTTGTGGGTTCTATCACTCTAGAATTAATTTAGACTTATTATTTAAAAAGGTACTTGGAGAAATTTTAGGGAGAGCTCAGGTTATCTACCTTTACTCTGACATCTTGGTTCTGCCTCTAAGACGCAAAACTTAATTAATGGAAGGGAATGCCTCCCAAACAATGGTAAGCAAAACCTCAAAGAAAAACACAGCTTGGACATCAGGGATGAATAAGAATTCCTAGAAGTAATGAAACAAAAACTTAAAGAAATGTTTAAATTCATATTTAGAATGAAATTAAAATCTTAGCAAAAAAGAATTGTTAAAGAAATGATATTCCTGTATGTAAAGATATGCTGATCTTCTCTGCTCTGCTTCTCTGCTTGCTAACTGAAGAAGTAACCAAAGGAGATAACTGCCCTCATTTAAAGAATGGAAACTCAATAAAAGCTGTCACATCCCCTCTTACTACAGTTTTGTATCTTTCTCACTGCTTTCCTCTTTACTATATTTAGTTTATATTTATTAGGTGAAAGATTATTTCCCATTTGAAAGAAATGATGGAAGTAAAATAAAAATGGACAGTTTTTGCTTTCTCCCTGTCCTCTTTATATTACACCACTTACTCCAAGGATACAGCTGCCCCATACCTTCTTGCTTTCAGGAAAGCTATAAAAACAACTGTAATCATTAATTTTATAAATCTGACTGTTTTCATTCTTCTTTGATTTCAATGTTCCATGAATCAAAGCCACAAAGCATAACAGAGAATATTTAAATAAAAAATATTGTGTGTGCATGTTTGTGTGTGTGTGAAAGAGGAGACAGAAAAAAGAGAGGGAGAGAGAGAGAGAGCAGTTTTCCCAAATGAAACCTTACCTTTTTCTTTCTACTATTTTCTTTCTGCAAAGCTTTCTCAACATGTTTCTCATTTCACTTTCAGTTTTGTTGATAGTGTTTTTGTATTACATATATTTACTATGCATATTTGTTTAAATAAATTTGCTTCTTTCATTTTTTCCTAATTTTTTATTTCTCATGTATCCTTCATATTCTTTTTTTATTTATTTAACTTTTAACATTCATTTTCACAAAATTTTAGGTTCCAAATTTTCTCCCCATTTATACCCTCCCCCCTCCAAAACACCGAGCATTCTGATTGCCCCTATCACCAATCTGCCCCCTCTTCTATCATCCCTCCCTTCCCTTGTACCCATCTTCTCTTTTGTCCTGAAGGGCAAGAAAACTTTCTGTACCCCATTACCTGTATTTATTATTTCCTAGTAGCAAGAACAGTACTAGAAGTTGTTCCTATAACTTTGAGTTCCAACTCCTCTTCATCCCTCCCTCCCCACTCATTCTTTTTGGGAAGGCAAGCATTTCAATATAGGCCATATCTGTGTAGTTTTGCAAATGACTTCCATAGTAGTTATGTTGTGTAAGACTAACTTTATTTCCCTCCATCCTATCCTGCCCCCCCATTGCTTCTATTCTCTCTTTTGATTCTGTCCCTCCCCAAGAGTGTTGACTTCAGATTGCTCCCTCCTCCCATTGCCCTGCTTTCCATCAACCCGCCCCCCCGCTTATCCTCTTCTACTCCACTTTCCTGTATTGTAATATAGGTTTTCATAACAAAATGAGTGTGTATTTTGTTCCATCCTTGAGTCAAGTGTGATGAGAGTAAACTTCATGTTTTTCTCTCACCTTCCTTCTTTTTCCCTCCACTAAAAAGTCTTTTGCCTGCCTCTTTTATGAGAGATAATTTGTCCCATTCCATTTCTCCCTTTCTCCTCCCAATATATTTCTGTCTCACTGCTTAATTTCATTTTTTAAAGATATAATCCCATCCTATTCCATTCATTCTGTGCTCTCTGCCTCTGTGTGTGTGCGCGCATGTGTGTGTGTGTGTGTGTGTGTGTGTGTGTGTGTGTGTGTGTGTGTGTGTATGTAATCCCACCAACCACCCAGATACTGAAAAGTTTCAAGAGTTACAAATATTGTCTTTCCATTTAGGAATGTAAACAGTTCAACTTTAGTAAAGTCCCTTATGACTTCTCTTTGCTGTTTACCTTTTCATGCTTCTCTTCATTCTTGTGTTTGAAAGTCAAATTTTCTTTTCAGCTCTGGTCTTTTCATCAAGAATGCTTGAAAGTCCTTGATTTCATTGAAAGACCATTTATTTCCCTGAACTATTATAGTCAGTTTTGCTGGGTAGGTGATTCTTGGTTTTAGTCCTAGTTCCTTTGACTTCTGGAATATCATATTCCATGCCCTTCAGTCCCTTAATGTAGAAGCTGCTAGATCTTGTGTTATCCTGATTGTATTTCCACAATACTTGAATTGTTTCTTTCTAGCTGCTTGCAATATTTTCTCCTTGACCTGGGAAATCTGGAATTTGGCCATAATGTTCCTAGGAGTTTATCTTTTAGGATCTGTTTCAGGCAGAGATCAGTGCATTCGTTGGATACTTATTTTGCCCTCTGGTTCTAGAATCTCAGGGCAGTTTTCCTTGATAATTTCATGAAAGATGATGTGTAAGCTCTTCTTTTGATCATGGCTTTCAGGCAGTTCCATAATTTTTAAATTGTCTCTCCTGGATCTATTTTCCAGGTCAGTTGTTTTCCAATGAGATATTTCACATTATTTTCCATTTTTTCATTCTTTTGGTTTTGTTTTGTGATTTCTTGGTTTCTCATAATGTCATTAGCCTCCATCTGCTCCATTCTAATTTTGAAGGAACTGTTTTCTTCAGTGAGCTTTTCAACCTCCTTTTCCATTTGGCCAATTCTGCTTTTGAAAGCATTCTTCTCCTCATTGGCTTTTTGAACCTCTTTTGCCAATTGAGTTAGCCTATTTTTCAAGGTGTTATTTTCTTCATCATTTTTTTGGGACTCCTTTAGCAAAGTGTTGACCTGCTTTTCATGGTTTTCTTGCATCTCTCTCATTTCTCTTCCCAGTTTTTCCTCCACTTCTCTAACTTGATTTTCAAAATCCTTTTTGAGGTCTTCCATGGCCTGAGCCCATGGAATATTTATTCTGGATGTTTGGGATACAGAAGCCTTGATTTCTGTGTCTTTCCCTGATGGTAAGCCTTGTTCTTCCTCATCCAAAAGGAAGGGAGGAGATACCTGTTCACCAAGAAAGTAGCCTTCTATGGTCTTATTTTTTTTCCCTTTTCTGGGCATTTTCCCTGCAAGTGACTTGACTTCTGAGTGTCCTGTCCACCCCCACCTCGCCTCCAGATCTGCCCAGTCAGCACTTGTGGTCTGAGATTCAAATTCTGCTTCCCAGCCTCAGGGCTTGGGGCAGGGGTGGGGCTGCTATTCAGTGTGAGATTAAGTTCAGGTGCTCAGGTGGGGGGGAAGGGCCGCCTCACAGAGCTCGGTTCCTTCAGAGGCTTTAGGCAGAGACCTTCAACAATGGATCCAAGCTCCTGCCTGCTTGGGGAGCCCTGGTCTGCTACTGCCTCTGCTGCTGCCTCCCGAGGGGGCATGAGTTATGGGGACACCCCACTCCCCTCTTGACCAGCCAAAGAGACCCTCTCAACAACCTTCAGCACCTATGAATGGAGGAACCTGCACGGCCACTGGGGATTCCATCCCCGAAGCCTGCTCCGATCTACTCCTCTTGGTTCCGCGCAGCCAAAGCAGGGCTGGGCTCCACTCTGGGTCCAGGGCATGATGGACCTTTGGTGTCTGTTTTCAGGGCCCTCTGGAACAGAAATTTCCTCCACTCCTTTGTTCTGTGGCTTCTGCTGCTCCTGAATTTGTTGGGAGTTCTTTACAGGTATTTTATGGGCTGTGGGTTTCAGAGCTATCATACATGTGTCTTTCTACTCTGCCATCTTGGCTAATCTTATCCTTCATATTCTGATGACCAGTTGCCAACAATAAGCCTTAAGTCTGGGAAGCTCTGGAGTGTCAGAATTCATCCACCTTATCTCCTTCCAGAACTATGATCTTGCTTCTAGTCCAGCCCTCACAATCATCATCTTGGGAAGTAACTCTTGAGAAGAGGCCAGCCATTTTCATCAACTGACAACCAACTATCACCTTCAGCAGGCAGCATATGCAAAGCAAATTGAAACACCACCATCTTGAGAACTCCAAACCCTTAGATTCTTGGGAATAGCATTCCAGTGCCCATAGTCATCTTCTTGGGGAAATAACCCCAGTGGAAATACAATATGGAGGCTTTTCCTATTGGTGGTATAGCCTCAGTTACTGAAGACACAGAAAAGAAAGTCCTTGCCATTTATGTCCTTGGCATTGTCACATTCTTCAGCATTAGAAACTGATATGGTTTTTTATCATTGTAAATGACATGAAAGTAGATACAGGCCTTACCATCTGTTTTATCACTATGCCCTAAGGAAGATGAGATTTTTCATGTGACTTGTACTTGAAACTTTTCATATATCTTGTCTCTACCATTGCAATGAGTGCTTCTGGAGATCAGAGACTCACTTTACTGTTTTTAACCTCATCACTTAGTGCAGTGCTTTGTACATAAAATATTTTTAATAAATCCTTTTTCCTCATATTGTTAGTTTTAAAAAATATTCAAGGAGATAGCAAGCATAAGTTGAATTATGACCATTTTAATGATAAAAAATTAAATTTGGAGAAATAAATAGACTTATTCACAGTTCCTAATCTACTAAGGGACAGGCCCTCTGATACAATTTCCTGTGTTGTTTTTGTTATATAACTTATCTACCTTTACATTTGTGCCAAAAAATGAGATGTGTTCATTGTCACCTAAATATTTTTCCTCACAACTGAAGATTACATTTATAGCTGTATAACACTAATGATTAGATTATTGTATTAACTAGGCTAAATTTACAGATTTGGAATCCCTTTATTATATTAATTAGCTATGATTTCTATTATTATTATTATATAGAATATGCTTCTTGTATAAAGAGATTGTCACACAAACATATACCATTAACCATAAATTAAGTTGGAAAAGAATGCCCAAGTCCATCTTGTTCAGATATTTCTCAGTTGTATTTGGCTCTTTATGACCCCATTTGGGGTTTTCTTTGCAGAGATACTGGAATGACTTGTCAATTCCTTTTTTAAAAAACTTCAATTTATAGATGAGAAAATTAAGGTAAACAGAATTAAGTGATTTACCCAGGATCACAGAGCTAGTAAGTGTCCAAGGTCTGATGTGAACTCAAGAAGATAAGTCTTCCTTACTCCAAGCCCAACATCCCTTAGCCAAATCAATTTACCTCTTGGTAATTTTACTGCTATTAAATTCTGTAGCATATATTTAATATTGTCCCTTGTTAAAGGACCACTTCATCTCTTTACTTTTACCTTTACTTCTTCCTTCACAAATTTGTATAAAACCTAATACAGATCTGATGATTTCACTGCACTACTCAAAAATATCTTCAGTGATTCCCCATTACTTCTGGTTTTGATCACGGTGGCAGATAGTCATATTATAAATCTGATAGATTTCATTTTTATTTTCCCCCAGTTTAGGCTGTTCTCATGGGACTTACTTCCTAAATTATGACTAGTTCTGTTGTGACTGTTCTTGCCCCATAGATATAGAAAAATGTTTAACCAACCTGGCCATCTCTGTGCATATTCCAGTTCTGGCCAAAGAGTTAAACCACAAAACTTTGGATTACCTGTTGATAACTTGTGGTCAATCAATTGGTTGTCTTTTAGTTTTAAGTGTTTGTTATCTAGCTCGCTTCCCCTAGTGCTATCAAATTATCACCATTCCTTGTCACATTAGTCTTATTTCTTCATTTCAAGTTTGGTGACATAAGGAGATATTACCTATTTTCCATTGGTATTTGAATTACTAATAGAATGTTATAATCTATTAGCTGACTTGACTATATATGATTCTATATAGCATGGAATCTTCTCCCTGTTTACACTGAATATTGACACTCAGCAGTAATTTTGTTTTTATCTTGTCCCTTGTACTGAATTCTTGCCATTTCTCAAAGGAATTTTGCTTGTTCCTTAAATAGATACAATTGTTGATATCTTTGATTTTTCTACTATTGAGTTTGATAGGGCCTTAGATGCAATGTTCTTTCCTCAAACACTTGGCCTCAGAGACAATCTTACTGAGTTGCATCATTTTTTTTTCTTTTTGGCAGCTTTTTCATCGGTGTTTATGTTTGTCTGAACACATCTGGATTGCTAAAAAGTTGGTCTTGTAAGTTAGAATTAATATGACATGGTAACTTTCCCTCCAGCTTCCTTTTGCTTCCACTTCACCAACCTCTTTCTTATTGTCAATCTGAATTAAGTTCAGAGTAGCAATTTGCCTGCTAATAGACATTATTTTCACATTAAACTTCTTGAATCTTGGACCTGGAAGTGATGTCAGAGGTCACTAAATCCCATCCCCTCATCTTACTGATGAGGAATGTAATGTCTGAGAAGGTAAGTGAGTTGCCAAGCATCACAAAACCAGTACTTGTCTTGGGTAAGATTTGAACTCAGGTATTTCTGACTTCATGCCCAATACAGCTGCCTGTCCTATAAGCTTTAATACAGTGGTACTGAAGAAGCTATACATAGAGGCACTGAACTTTATTTTACAATTTGCAGGCAAAAAATTTTTAAAAAGTGGGAACTAGATGGGAAAATCTCAAAGATGATTTCTAGCTCTAAATTCTATAATCCTACTAAGGATAGTTCTGTTTTATGTATTCAATTCATCTATTAAAATCTAATATTGTAAAAGGATGTTACCTGGTTCAGAAAAAGACAGAAGCCAACATGATATTTCATTAACTCTTTCAGAACCCTGAGGTTCTATTAAGTTATCACCTTATTATTTAAGAATTAGATGATACAAAAGGCTACCGTGAAAACAAACACCCAAAGATACCTCTTTGATATTAATCTCTTGATATTAATCACATTTCTGTGCTTGGGATGTGTTGTGCTGTAATTAAATTTCTCTTTTTGTATTGCAAAGAGTATTAACTTCCAAAGGTTCCTAGCTTGTGATGAGGAATTTATATTAGGTCCCCTGAAAATTTCTGTCATTATTTTAGATCCCTACTTTTCTAAATTTTTCAACCACAAACATCCTATTGCACATTTGCATTCATTGCATAGTAATACAAGTATATACAGCAGGACTTTTTTAATGTCATTCCTCGAACAGTAATAGACATTGTACTCCTTTTGGTAGTAATTTCTTTGGACTCAACAGGCAGCCAATTAGCACAGTGGGGTATTGGAATTTGACATCACAAACAAGCTATTCACATGTCCCAATATTAAATTAATATTTCTTTCTCTTTTAATCCTGTGCAAGGAGTGTTGATGATGAGAGTGAAAATATTCGATTAAGTTCTGAAAGAACATACTTTTTGAAGAGATTGTCTTTCAACCCCAGTTATTTTTATTTCTCTGTAATATTTCTGAATTAACACCAAAGGTGACTCATTTGGAGAATAGCATGCTAAGTGATTAATGTAATTAAACAGAGATTTAGCATGTCATAATTGGTGAGCACAACGTGCATGCCAGAGAATTGTGATTAGTATGAAAGGACAAGGAAGGCACTTCAAAAGGTGATCATTGTTAAACTATGGTGGATCAACCAGTGAGGAAGAGTAAACACCCTTCTGTTTTTCCTTCAGTCCACTGATATTGTCTCTGTATGGAGACATTCAATTTAATAAAGTGGTGGTTTATAAGCTATAATTTCATGAATTAATGAGTATCAGAGAAATACTGGAGTTGAATAAAATACAGGTTAGATTTATTGATATTTATGGTTTGTGAATTTTAATATAATAATTGATGGAGGGATGATTATATTTATTTCATCTTACCAATACTTTAGAATTGGTACTTATATTTGGCACATGGGAAGAATTTTGGAATTAATCTTGAGAGAGAACTTTCTTGTATTATTATTGATCATATTTTAATGGTTGAGTATATGAAAGGGAAATATCACTTCTAGGATTTAGAACTTTAAGGAATCTTGGAGATCATTTAGTTCAGTGATTCCCAATGTTTTTGCTTTTGTGTTAGTTAAATGAACTTCTTTCAGCAACAAAAATAATTTAATATACACTCATGATATTTCTACTACTTAAAGTGCTTGTAATTATCTTTTTTATTAAGAGCCCTTGGAACATTGTTGTGAATTCCTAGTGGTACATGCATCACTAATTGGGAACTACTGATATAGGCTAGAGCAACTTATTCATTTCACATATGAGGAAACTAGATCCATCAAGATTAAGAAAACCATTCAATGTCAGGCAACTAAAAAATAACTAATTCAGGATTTAAAGCCAAGTCTTTGGATTCAAAATTCAGTGCTCTTTTAAATACACCATAATGCCTGACTAGAGACCTGAAAATGAACAATTCTGAGTCTGGAAGATGAATTCTCTTTTCTCTATCAAGTAAAATTCTCTGAGTGCTTAAATATTGAAGCAATGTGGTATAATAGAAAGGATTTTGCATTTAGAATCTGGAAAATCTTGCCTCAAATCTGACTTCAGAAACAAATGGGACATGCTGGAAAAAATCACTTCTTTGTGGCTCAGTTTCCTTTTCTATAAATTGAAGGAGTTGGACTGATATAATTTCTACCTCAGATTCTATGATCATTTGACCATAAGTACTGATCATCAAAAAATTAAACACAGCATGGATCTCCAATAAATATTTCAGTTTAAAAAGGTACTATTTTGAATGTTGCCACTCCAATGCTCTAATGAGCATGAAAGAGAAGAAGGAGACCCTAAATGCCAAATTCACTTCCCAGGAGTATCAGGACCTCTGCTAGAGTAGTTTTCATTAAGTTGTATGTTTCAGTTTGTGAAACCTATGAATTTCACTCCTAGTTGAGAGAAAAAGAGAACACAATCAAGTTATTCTCTACACGTTGGAGGTTAGAGAAAGAAAATGGAATGTGATGAATCATCAATTCATATCAGCAGTTTATGAGGTTTAGAAATTTCATCTGACACGAAATGCCACTACCACAATTTTTAATCAGGAATCAAGTAATCTTCACTGGTTTCTAGTATAAGTCAAAATGATTTTCAAGTAGTATAATTAATTTATGAGGTTTTTTACAACATGGAACCCAAATGCCTTGCAGATGCATGTGTATGTATATATATATATATATATATATATATATATATATATATACATACACACACACACACATACATACATACATGTATATATACACACATACACACATGTATATATGCATGTATGTGTGTGCTTATATATGTGTGTATGTGCATATATATTTGTACATGCATATAAACCCAAACAAACATACATATATATGTGTATGTGTGTGTGTGTGTGTGTGTGTATAGACATCTAAATTTAAGGTAGAAAAAAAATTAGTTAATATATCACACATAACGCTCTATTGCTGAAAGTACAACTAAGAGACAGGGCAAAGATGACAATGTAAAGGCAGGGACTCTCCCACAAACTCCTCTAAATACCTTTAAATACCTTTAAATAATGAATCTAAAAAATTATAGAATGGTCACAAAAAGAAACAACGAAAGAACTTTCCAGCCAAAGACAATTTATAAGGGCAGTAGGAAAAGTTTGTTGCACCAGATTGAGAGAGAGGAGCAGTCATGGCTCAGCAAACCAATAGTAGGCCTTGGAGCAAATGAATCAGGGCAGCAATGGTACTTTCTAGACCTCTCAGATCACAGATGTCAAAGACAATTTAGAAGATCAACAGGAAAGGTCTGTTGTACCTGAGGGAGAGATAAGAGCACAGTCTAACATAGGCCATATCAGCACAGCCCTAGCTCCAGCAAACCAGAGTAGGCATTGGGAGCCCCTGAATTAGCAGCAGCAGCAGCTTCTTCTGGAGCTCTCAGTCCACAGAGAGTAAGAGAGTAAAACAACTAATCAGAAAAAGATTACAGGGGTCTCTTTGCCAGACTTAATGCAAGGTTTTGTTGTTTTACCCATACTCCGAACTAGTTTGAGAATCTGGGTGGCAGTCCTAGGGCATGGAGAAACACTACCATACCAGAGTTTGTAGCTACTGTTGAGCAGGGACTTTTCTCACAGTTCTGGGGCAGAAAATAATGCCTGTGGTCACTCATACACTTGAGCACAGGCCAGGAGAGGAGTAAACACCTCTCTCTAGATCATATCACCTTGGAAGGGCTGAAAACTTACAGGTCCATAGAAGTATCTCTGAAAAGAGCTGTACATAACCCCTGAAACTTGGGACAGAGTGTCTTCAGCCCTGGAACCAGAACCCTATTTTAACATAGAGTTAAAAGTCAACAAAAATCTGATCGTAGAAAGTTATGATGGTGATAAAGGAAGCTCAAAACACACACTCAGAAGAAGACAACAAAGTCAAAGCTCCCACATCAAAAACCTCCAAGAAAAATACACATTTGTCTTAGGCCAAGGAAGAGTTCAAAAGGGATTTTGAAAATCAAGTAAAAAAAGGTGGAGGAAAAATTGGGAAGAGAAATGAGATGATAACAGAAAATCATAAAAACAAGTCATCAGCTTAATAAAGGAGACAAAAAATATGGAAGAAAATACTACCTTAAAAATAGATTAGGCCAAATGGTAAAAAGAGGTACCAAAAGCCAATGAGGTGAAGAATGTCATAAAAAACAAAAGTGCCCAAATGGCAAATAAGAAGTACAAAGGCATAGTAGATTGTGTAGTCCAAATTCCAAAGAAACAAGGGGTGCTTTCCTTCTGGCAGGGTAACTTAACAAATGTCATGGCATATTTCCCCACTTATGCCCCTAACTTTGCCTTTAAGGATAAGTATAAGCAGGTGTTTTGAGGAGGAATGGACAAGCACACATAGTTTTGGAGGTATTTTGCTGGCAATTTTGCCTTTGTTATAGCTGGATTCACTTCTCTATGCTTTGTCCACTCCTTGGATTTGGTGAGAACCCGAATGGCAGCTGATATTGGGAAATCTGTCACTGAGAGAGAATTCAAAGGCCTAGGAGGCTACCTTCTGAAAATCACCAAGTCTGATGGAATCCGTGGCTTCTATCAAAATTTCAATATCTCAGTGCATGGTATCATTATCTACAGAGCAACTTCCTTTGGCATCTATGATATAGCAAAAGATATGCTCCAAGATTTGAAAAACACTCATATTGTAATAAGTCGGATGATTGTACAATCAGTGACTGCTCTGGAAGGCGTAGTCTCATCCCTTTTACACAGTAAGGTGGCAAATGAAGACACAGTCTGGGAGCAAAGGAACTGATATCATGTGCACTGGGACAGTTGACTGCTGGAAGAAAACTGCTAAAGATGAGAATGGCAAAGCTTTCTTCAAGGGTAACTGGTCCAATGTTCTTAGAGGAGTTGGTGGAGGTTTCATGCTTGTCCTGTATGATGAATTGAAGAAAATAATCTAAGTACATCCTAACTAAGGAATCAGCGAATATAGGTCATGTAGAATACTTAACCACACTTAGCATTTTGGACCACTGACCTTCAAGAAATTCCTGGTGTCTTTTTATCCAGGGCAGATGATGTTTATAGGGGAATCAGAAAAAAGTTCTTAGAAAAAGGGATTCATTTATTGTGATCCATTATTTACACAGTGGAACTGATGATGATTCAGTATATTGATTCTATTGATTTTTGGGAAAATAACAGTTTCTGTGGGTCCAAGGAAGCAGATCAACTTAAATCTTCTAGTTTAAATGCTCTTTTGTAAGACTGCAAATTTGTCTTTAAGTATTTATTTAAAAAATCATGTGTCCCATTTGTACTTAAGCACTATATATACTATTTCACACAGCTATTTGACAATTATTATGATGTGTTGAGCATTTTGCTGATAAATAATAAATACACAGAAGACTCTAAACAAAGATATTCTAGAAGCAAAGGAGCTATCATTACAACCAATAATCACCTACCCACCAAAGCTGAGTATAGTCTTTTAGGGGAAAATTGATATTCAATGAAATAGGGGACTTTCAAGCATTTCTGATAAGACCAAAGCTGAATAGGAAATTTCACTTTCAAATATGATACTCAGGAGATTCATAAAAAGTAAAAAAAAAAGAAAGGGAAATAATAAAGTATTTCATAAGGATAACCTGTTTCCATTCAGACGTGGGAGTAATGTACTTGCAATTCACAAGAATTTTCTCAATATTTGGGCAGTTAGAAGAACATGCATAGTCATGCATGTCTATAGACAGAAGGCACAGTTGTGAGTTGAATATGAAGAGATGATTTTTTTAAGTTAAAGGGTGAGAAAGAAAGGAACTGGGAGAAAGGGAAAAGGAGAGGCTGAATATGGTAAATGACCTCACACTAAAAAGGCAATAAAAAGCTTTAACGGTGGAGGGCAAAGTGGGAGGAGTGAGAAGGAGTGTGTGAACTTTACTATCATCAGAACTGGCTCACAGAGGGAATAACATAAGCATTCAATTAGATATAGAAATCTATCTCCTCTTAGAGGAAAGTACGGAGGGAAAGGATATAAAATAAGGGAGGGAGTGATAGAAAGAGGCACAGATTTGGGGAAGGGCTTGTACAAAACAGAACACTGTTGAGAATTGTGAAAGAAGAGAGAAAATAGAATAAATTGTGGTGTGGGATGGAGGGAAATACAGTTAGCAATAGTACTATGAAAAGAATTCTTTGCTAAAGGCTTAATTTCTCAAATATGTAGAAAACTGAGTCAGATTTACAAAAATAAGAGTCATTTCCCAACTGATAAATGATAAAAAGATAGTAACAATTTTCAGATGAAGAAATCAAAGCTATCTATAACCACATGAAAATAAAAAAAAAACTTTATATGACGACTGATTTGTGAAATGCAAGTTGAAACAATTCTGAGGTACTGTCTCATACAATTTGGATTGGCCAGTAGAACAGAAAAAGAACATGTCAAATATGGAAGAGGATGTGGGAGAAAATGAGCCAATGAGGAGAACAATGACCTAAAAAGCAGAATTGACCAGATGGAAAAGGAGATCTAAAAGCTCACTGAAGAAAATAATTCCTTAAAGATCAGAATGGAGCAGATGGAAGCTAATGACTTTATGAAAAATCAAGAAATTACAAAACAAAACCAAAGGAATGAAAAAGTAGGAGATAATGTCAAATATCTCATTGGTGAAACAACTGACCTGTAAAATAGATCCAGCAGAGACAATTTTAAAATTATGGGACTTCCTGAAAACCATGATCAAAAAACAAAAACAAAAACAAAAACAGCCTAGACATCGTCTTTCATGAAATTTTCAAGAAAAATTGCCCTGATATTCTAGAACCAGCAGAAACTATAAATATTGAAAGAATCCACCAATCACCTCCTGAAAGAGATCTGAAAAGAAAAACTCCCAGGAATATTGTAGCCAAATTCCATAGTTCCCAGGTCAAGGGGAAAATATTTCAAGCTGCTAGGAAGAAACAATTTGAGTATTGTGGAAATACAATGAGGATAACACAGATCTAGCAGCTTCTATATTAAAGGATTCAAGGGCTTGGAATATGACATTTCAGAATTCAAAGGAGTGAAGATTAAAACCAAGAATCAACTACTCAGTAAAACTGAGTATAATACTTCAGGGTAAAAAATTGGTCATTTGATGAAATACTGGATTTTCAAGCAATCTTGATGAAAAGGTCAGAGCTGAATAGAAAATTTGACTTTCAAACACAAGAATCAAAAAAAAAGCATGAAAATTTAAACAGGAAAGAGAAATCATAAGGGATTTACCAAGGTTGAACTGTTCACATTCCTTTATGGAAAGATAATTTTGGTAACGTTTGAGACTTTTCTCAGTATTTGGCTAGCTGAAGGGATTATATACATATAGACAGAGGGTACAGGGTGAGTTGAATAGGAAGGTATGATAACTAAAAAAATAAATTTAAGGGGTGAAAGTGGAATATATTGAGAGGAGAAAAGGTGAAATGTTGAGGGCCAGGGTAGAGTGAGGTTGACAAGATCAGGATAGACCTTCGGGAAACTGTTCTTTGAGACTGTGCTCATTATCATCTGGAATGGCTCTCCATGCCCCCCAGATGTTGCTGTCTCTGAGAGACAAACAAGAAAATTACAGAAAACGAGGGATATGTATAATAGATGCCCTCTAGGCTCACAGTCTTTAAGATAAGACTAATTTAATAACTAGGGCAGGAGACAAGCAGAATGTCACCTAGGCTTGCAGTTTCTGTCTATAAATACCCTGATCCTCAGATCAATAAATGGAGTTGGTCTATCTTCTCCTGCCTCCCGTGTCTTTCTTCTTCACCACATCACTAAGCCGTGTGGGGTGCAGGCCGTCTGCTACAGTGAAATGGAATGGGGCAAATTATCTCTCATTAAAGGGGCAAGAAAAAGTTTTTTCGTTGGAGGGAAAAAGGGGCAGATGAGAGGGAACAAGTGAAGCTTACTCTCTTCACATTTGGCTTAAAGAAGGAATAACATGCCCACTAAGTTTGGTATGAAAATCTACTTTATACTACAGGAAAGTAACGGAGAAGGGGAGGAGTGGGATGTAGGGGACATAATAGAAGGGAGGGCAAATGGGGAAGGCCAAGGTCAAGAGAGAGAATAGAATGAATGGGGGGCAGGACAGGATGGAGGGAAATATAGTTAGTCTTTCACAACATGACTATTATGAAAGTCGTTTGCATAACTACACATGTGTAGCCTATATTGAATTGCTTGCCTTCTCAGTGGGGATGATTGCGGAAGGAGGAAGAGATACAAGTTGAAATTCAAAGTTTTAAAAACAAAAGTTAAAAATTGTTTTTATGTGCAAATGGGAAATAAGAAATACAGGTAATGGGGTATAGAAATCTCTCTTGCCCTACAAGAAAATAGAAGAGAAGGGAAGGGTATGAGAGAAGGGAGGGCATATTGAGGGAAAGGGTAATCAAAATGCACGGTGTCTTCGGGTGGGGATGGGGAGAAATGGGAAGAAAATTTGAAACTCAAAATCTTGTGGAAACGAATGTTGAAAACTAAAAATAAATAAAAATTTAAAAAAAAAACTAATTAAAAAAGGAACTCTAGCTTTCCTTTGGATAAATTACCATTAATTCCAACTTAATAAAACTCAAATGAATTCAGTATTATTAAAATCCATGCAACTACACTTCATGATACTTACATTTTATTTTCAGAAGCTTTTTGTAATCTCCTTTTACTTTAGAATATTCCCATAAAAGTCATGACATTGTAAGGGTATAGAAAAAAAATCTCTCTCTCTCTCTCTGTCTTTGTCTTTCTGTCTTTCCATCTCTCCTCTCTCTGTCTCTGTCTCTGTCTCTCTCTCTCATATATATATATGTATATATATATATATATATATATGTAGTTGTATCTCTTTCTTTATCTACATCTATCTGTGTATGTATGTGTGCATGTATGTATATATTTGTGTATGTAGGGAGGTAATTTACATATGATATATCTATCAAAAGTTCTAAGAATTCTATCTATCTGTATCTCTGTATGCATGTATCATCTATATGTATACATATGCATGTAGGCAGAGACAGAAACAAATATGTCAATAGAGCCATAAATTATTTCAAAATCTATGCAACAAAAATTATTTAGAAAAGTTAGATTGTTATTTTTAAAGGTCAGTTTTTCCCTAATAACATAAAATTATAATTTTTAAAATGAGTTTATAATATACAGTTGAATAAGGACACATTTTCAAAATAATTCTAGAAATTCACATTAAAATTTTAGAGCAAAATATCTGATAAGTTTCAGAGACTCACTTTATATTTTAGAAAATATAAATAATAAAATGTAACTTGAATGTTTAAGTTATCATAGAATATTAGATGTCTAATGAGTCATTGTAATCTAATGTATATATTTTCTAAAATCTAAAACAAAGGCCCAGCATGTTTAAATGACTTACTTAAGGAAGTTCACAAATCCAGTTAATGGTAGAGCTAAGACTTAGAACTCAGATTCCCTCATTCTACTAAACTATGTTACTGAAACCCCATGGGCTAATGATTTATTTAGCATTCAATTTTCCCACAGAATGTGCTCATATCCCTTATCCTGCCTATTTTTAATGATCTGGTCATTGTATTCTCATTTAAAATAGAGAAATCATGTAGCTCTTGGGCCTAGTAATTGATTTGCCTCTGATGTTTGGGCATTATTTCCTTAACAGATTATCACTAAGAGTGATGAGTATATCATTTCACTCTTTATGGTATTGTGTATGCACTTTTCTATTGACTTCAATTTAAATAAAGAATTTTATATTCAGTCTTTAAACCCACCCTGACAATTTCTTCAGCTTTCAGATTTGCCAATTTGTATTTTTACTTCAAGGAATCTATGAGTTCATTGGTTTGGGTATTCTCTCTATCAGTGTCAGTGATAGCCTAGTCATGCCTTCTGATTCTCTCTCTAAAATTGCTCCATGGATAGATGTAATATACTTGAGATCTTCCTCTGCTTCTTCTAATATTTCAGTGAAATGATGGGGCCATCCATTTCATATCTCAATAGGCAATATCCCAAACTCTTTTTTACTTACATCCATAATAGCCTCATTAGATGTCCTGTAATTTCAAGGTGACTGAATTTTTTAATGGTATAGCAGTGGAGTACTACTTAGCTATATTCTACTAGAAAGGTTTTCATTATGGAATCATATAGCTGAATATGCTGCCTGAGGACTAGCCTTGAAACATATAGAGAGGCTCATTTCTATGAGATGATGATATTTTTGACCCTGGTGATTTATGGAGCAGCTTTACTTTTTATCTAATATGAATACTTTATTGTGAAATAATCTCATTTCATATGACATGGTGGATAGAGTGGTATACTTAGAATCAGGTTAGACCTGGGTTCAAATCTTCCTTTGACACTGATTTTATGATCCTAGACCAAATATTTAGTCTTTATGTGTCTCAGGTAACTTAGCACTTACTTATCTGCTGAGTCATAGATGGGTTGTCATCTTCATTGTTTGACATACCACACCAAATTCCTTCTTGATGTTTTCTTAGGAAATAACTAAATAAACTGCTATTTTATAACTAGTATCAACGTAGAACACTAAAAAAAAATCTTCAAACAATTTGGCCTTTTTGGATTCAGTACTTTGACAAAAAATCGAGTAACATTCATTCAAGCCTGATTTATATATATGGATACTATAGTTAGTGTTATGGGCAGTAAATTACGTAGCCTACTCTGAGGTTGAATAATGGATGTTCCACTAAACCATATGGCTTGTCTCTACTAAAAAAGGATCCCTGGTTTTTCAAATGGAAAAGCCTCTCAGAAAGTCCATCCATCATTCCAAAATGTACTACATCTTGCTTGAGCACGGAACTGCTATATTACTACTCTTTCCACGTTTACTTTGTGAATTTTCTCCCCACACACTAAGTATATGTGGAATAATAGGTTTCAATTTCTTTACAGCTAAGAGACTACATTGTGATAAAGGAAGTATTCAAGGAGATACATTAACTTTACTGTTAGTGTATTGTGGCCATGCTGAGAGGAAAATCAACCATTTTTCTTGTATGGCATTAAAGGTTACAATTGTGATTTATAGGATTCAAATTTAGAAGGGACTTCAGAGATCATGAAGCTCAACCCATATATTAACAGCAGTACTCTATACAATGTCCCAGAGAAATGGTCACTTAACCTTTCCTTCAAGACCTCTAGTCATGGGGAGTATACTTTTTTCAAATCAGCCTGTTCCAATAGTGGTTATAATTGTTAGGAAGATTTTCCTTCTATGGAAGAGAACACTTTCATCAAGTGCTCCTTGCTTTGCTCTCTTAAGTCAAGCAAAAGATATCTAACACACTTTTCATGTAAGAATTCTCCATGTACTAGAGACTCTTGTCACATCCCTGTTCCTTCCTCTCTTTTCCATTCCCTCACCAATATTTTCTTTTCCAGGAGGAATATCCCCATTTCATTCAGAATTTGAAATATTGTCTCAATTACTATTCCTTTAGCTATCTTCTTTCCCTTAGTCACCTTACTTTTCTATTTGGAATCCCCTTCCTTTATAGTTTTGGCCAGTTAGTTCCTTTGCATCCTTTAAGACATATTAAATTAGATATGTTTTACAAAGTCTTTTCCAAAATAATCTCATTAGTGAATAGTATAATCACCCCTCAGCATTCAATGTATCTTTTATTTTAATTACACATTCAGCTTTGCGTCCCTTACCTTCTCTCTCCTATTAAATTGTAAGTTCCATGAAAGCAGGAAACATAGCTTGTTCTTTTTTATATCTCCAATTTTACTTTCTCCCTTTTCCTCAAAATCAAATACTATCTTTGGAAGAGAAGTATTACAAAAGTTCCATTTCCTTGTTTATTCTCCTTTTTCTTTTTCTACAAAGATGTCTGCTGACATCAAGGAAAAAAACAAAATAAAATATTTTCCCTTTCTCATTTTATCCCCATTCTGAAACCATGGTTTTATTTTGGACTTAAACATTGTTCTTTGTTTTAGTAAAGGTATTTACATCTTTAAAATATGTTTTTTTTTCCTTTTTCTGATTCTTTTGAACTTCTTACATTTTAGTTGTCTTCACTAATTTCTTTTTTTTTTAAGCTAGTCACTAATGTTAGTAAATGAATGAACGAAGAATTGACTATATGGAAAGCACTGCGCTAATCTCTGGATATATTATTAGAAAGTTGTGACAGTCTCTGTTCTCAAGTAACTCACATTGTAATTAGTAAGAAACTAATGAATAATGAACAGTTTGGGGATGTTGGCACCACCAAGGCACTAGAACATCAAGAGGAAGACTTTTTAGGAAAGGGGAGAAAAACCGGACAAGGGTTCCTGTCAGGATTAAAATCTTTATCAATGAAAGTGGCAC
Organism: Notamacropus eugenii; assembly: GCF_028372415.1. NCBI lineage: Eukaryota > Metazoa > Chordata > Mammalia > Diprotodontia > Macropodidae > Notamacropus > Notamacropus eugenii. Next base: position 96,400,539 of record NC_092878.1, on the reverse strand, counting down.
TTATTAGGATTGAATCACTCTACAGCCCCAAGTGTTATAGAATGTTTTTGAACTTAAAAGAAAACTTTCGCCTGACTACCTTAGGATTATTTTGCTGTCACCTATGAAGCTATAGTTGAATCCTTGTTGAAGTAGATAAAATGTCCAGCCAGGATTAAGGAAGGTCTACATTTTAATCTCATTCCAGTTGTTAAATTGCCATGTAACTTTGGAAAAGATATACAGCATCTCTGATCCTTTGTTACTTCATTTGTAAAATGGGACCAGTGATGTTTATAGCAATTATCCCATGGGCTGAAAAAGAATAGTGAATGAAAAATGACAGAGTTGAAGCATGGACCTGTAGAAGATCTTTCCCCATAGAAAATGCCTGTTAAAATAAATACCTGTTAAAAATGAGTATGTAAATTCTAGAGAAGCTGAAGACACAAAATGAAGGAGTAAAACAGATTTCCACCCAAGACAGCCTGGAAGGTCAACAGGAAAGTTCTATCACACCTTGCTTGGAGCAGAGCATAGCCTAGCCTAGGCCACGTGACACAGACAAGACTGGAGCAAGTTTCAGAAAGGTAACCCATGGGCAACTGCCACAGATTCCAGATTTCTCAACCCACAAATGCCAAAGATAGCTTCAAAAGGCAGTAATAAAGCTGTTTCACATGGGTGAGAGGGGAGCACAATCTGTTTTCAGGAAGTGGCAGCCACTGTGGTATCAGTGTCCACTTTTGGAACCCTTGGCCTAAAGACTCTGGGGTATTTGAGAACCTGGTCTGGGTCTCAGTCCTGAGAGTCATTCCTCTGATGAGGAGGAGTGGTAGCATGGTGGAGCTAGTGGTAGCAGTGGAGAGAGAACCTTACTTGGAGAGCCTGAGCTGAAAAGAGTGCTTGTGGTTGTTCACAGACCAGTGTGCAGGCCAGGACAAGAGTAAACTTCTCTCCTTTCATTGTGCCACCTTGGAACAGAGGAACAGAGAATTTACAGGTCCCTAGAGATATCTCAGTGAATAGCTGCAGAAAATCTCTGAAGCCTAGGTTACTATACCCTCTTTTTCTTGAAAATGGATTTAAAAATCAAGTAATTGGCAGGGAAAATGCCCAAAAAAGGAAAAAAAAGTAAACCGTTTTTTAGTGAAAAGGTATTTTCTTCCATCCTTTCAGATGAGGAAGAATAAATCATACCATCAGAGGAAGACATAGAAATCAAGGCTTCTGCATCCAAAACCTCCAAAAAAAAATATGCAATAGTCTCAGGCCATAGAAGATCTCAAAAAGGATTTTGAAAAATTAATAAGAATGGTGGAGGAAAAATTGGGAAGAGAAATGAGAGAGACCCAAGAAAATCATGAGACGTGAGTCAACAGCTTGCTAATGGAGACTCAAAAAAATGCTGAGGGAAATAATACCTTTAAAAAGAGACTAGCACAAATGTCAAAAGAGGTCCAAAAAGTTAGTGGGGAGAAGAAAGCTTTAAAAAAGCAGAACTAGCCAAATGGAAAAGGAGGTTCAAAAACTCACTTAAGAAAATAATTCTTTCGAAATTAGAATGGAACAGATGGAAGGTAATGAGTTTATGATAAAGCAAGAAATTATATAAACAAAACCAAAAGAATGAAAAAATAGAAGAAATATGAAATATCTCATTGGAAAAACAATTGTACTGGAGAATAGATCCAGGAGAGATCATTTTAAAATTATTGGCTTACCTGAAAACCATAATCAAAAAAAGAGCCTAGACATGATCTTCCAAGAAATTATCAAGGAACACTGCCTTGATATTCTAGAAGCAGTGGGCAAAATATAAATGGAAAAGCTTCACTGATCACCTCCTGAAAGAGATCCCAAAAGGAAAAGTCCTAGGAATATTGTAGCCAAATGTCAGAGTTCCCAGGTCAAGGAGAAAGTATTACAAGATGCCAGAAAGAAACAATTCAAGTGTCGTGGAAATATAATTAAAATAACATAGGATTTAGCAACTTATGCACTAAGTGATAAAAGGGCTTGGGATATGATATTTCAGAGGGCAAAGGAGATAGGATTAAAACCAAGGATCACCTTCCCAACAAAACTGAGTATAATACTTCAGGGGAAAAATAGAATTTTAATGAAATAGAGGACTTTCAAGCATTCTTTTTGAGAAGAGCAGAACTGAATAGAAAATTTGACTTTCAAAATACAAGAATCAATAGAAACATGAAAAGGTAAACAGGAAAGAGAAAAATTAAGGAGCCCATTAAAGCTGAGGTGTTTACATTCCTACATGGAAAGATATTATTTGTAACTCATGAGACTTTTTTCAGTTTTAGGGTTGTTATATATATATATATATATATATATATATATATATATATATATATGTACGTGTATATACATATATACACATATATAGAGAGAGAGTATATAGGTGTATATGAGTATGTATATATGTGTGCATTATTTATGTGTAGGTATTTATATGTACATGAGTGCACATATGTATATATATATGTATATGTGTGTGCATACACACACACAGAGGGCATATGTGGAGCTGTATATGAAGGGAGAATGCCTAAAAAGTAAAATTTCCTCCTGAGTGGAATATAGGAGGAGTAAGAGAAAGGGAGAGATAGAATGTAGCAAATCATCTCACATGAAAGAGGGAAGAAAGAGCTTTTACAATGGAGGTGAAGAGGGGGAGACGAAAGGAAATAAGTGAGCCTTACTGTCATAGAATTTGGTTTAAGGAGGGAATAACACACATCACTTGGGTATGAAAATTGATTTTAGCTTTCAGGAAGGCAAGGGGAAAGGGGATAAGAGAGGGAAGCTAATAGAAGGGTCAGCAAGTTGAAGAAAGGGACAATGAGAAGCAAACACCATTGCTGCAGGACAGGTCAAGGGAGAGAAGGGAATAAATGATGTGCAGAATAGGACAGATGGAAATATAACAATACAACTATTATGGAAGTCCTTTGGGTTGTTATACAAGTATGACATATATTGTACTTCTTGTTTTCTCAATGAGGGTGTGTGGGGATGGAGGAAGAGGGAGGATATCGAATCCAAAGCTTTAATAAAGAATGTTAAAAATTGTTTTAGCATGCAATTGGAAATTAAGATATACAGGCAATGGAATATAGAAACCTATTTTGCCCTACAGGAAAATGGAGGGGAAAGGGGAATGGAAGGAGGGTGGATAATAGAAGCGAGGATAGCCTGGAGGAAGTGGTGGATGGGGTGCTTGCTTTCCTAGGGTGGGCGGTGAGGTGAGGTGGAGAGAAAATTTTGAATTTTGAATTCGCTTCTTGCGGAAGTGAATGGCGAGAACCGAAAATGAATAATTTTTATAAAATTTAAAAAAAAATAAAAATAAACAAAAACAGGTAAACAAAAAATAGTGAATGAGTTGCTTTTGCTTTCATGATCATGTTTTAAGAACTACATCAACATGAGTTATTATTAGTATTGTTACTATTACCCTAACTTATCTAATTCTGCAACTTAGTTTCATTTTGATATAAAATTTTAAGTACTACTAAATTAATCCTTTAGGTATATCTTATTATCAATGCCCTCTCCTCCTTTTTCTGTGCAATTCCAATGGGCCTAAACATTCTGCAGTTATGTGATAACACAAATATTTTTCACACATAGAATTTTGCCAGTTTCTAGCCTAAAGAGAATATATTCAAAATTTTCAGTGAACTCATTCAAGCAAAATGATTATAGCTGCTGTCATCATTACAAAGAAAATACAGGACAGGTCTTATTAAATAATTATATTTAATATAATAACTGCATATATCCATATGTGTTTATGAATATATGAATATGTATATACACAAATATCACTATGTTCTTGACAACCTTGTAGGGGAATGTAGTCTTAAGTTTTATTATTGTGATTCCAACTTTTCAAATAAGGAATCTGAGGCTCACAGACTTACTCTTGGTCACCTAGCTAGTAAATACTAAAACTATGAGTTGAACCTAGGGCTTCTGATTTCCAGTCCAGTGGTCTTTTCCCTTCCTCCCATTACTTACCCATTAATCATATTTCTCTCTATTTCTAAAGACTGGCACAGTGTGTAAAGAAAGGCTGCTCCCCTAATGTTCAGACCTCATAAAATCACATCTCACCTCTTTTCTCTTTTTGTTCTAAACAGCACATTGGTATGTAACCACTCAATGGGAAAAGAAAAATTGCCCCATCTTCTTTTAAATCACAAATAATGTAGTTCTTTACTAGATGTGTAGGAAACTAAACTTTTAAGACTTTGATCCTAGGACTGGGGGAGGGGAAGGGGGTGACAGGAAGAAAACCAACAAACCTAAGTCAATACTCTGAAATCACTTTAGCATTCATCTTTTTCATATATTGGAAAGGTTAGCTTCCTAGGAGAAATAGGCTTTCAGTTCATTCAGTGTGATTGCTTAACCAGTCTTATAGAAATGGAATGTCATAGCTAATGCACCAATCTTGTTCAAGTCCTCAAATAGCATTTCTAATGTAAATGGTTGGTAAGGACCACAAAAAAAAAAAATGATAACCAAAAAAAAAAAAAAAAAGCAGCAACCTGATTTTTAGCCACAAGCTAAAAAGACCTAATGAAGGAAATACTATACATATTGTACACTCTTTTACAGAAAGATTGTTTTGTTTTATTAGACAGGAAAGTCTGAATTCAGTTTGCTAGTCTTTTCCTCTGAGTATTTATCAAAGCCAACTGACTTTTTAGTACCTATATGCTACTAGCAATTGAGTATTCATGAGGCAAGTGCCAGATCCTTCCTTGTCTTTTAAATTTACTTTTGCAAATCAGCCACAATGTTCTTTACTTAAGTATGCTCATGTCAGAAAGCATTTCTTAGCTCCTCTCCTTTTCAGTTTATTACAGGTCTGAAAACAAGGTATTTTGATGTTTTTGTTTATTAATGTATCTGCAGCAAACTCTCACATGTACAGAATCCAAGCAGTTGGTTTTTCTCCACTCACTACCTCGAATTTCATGAAACAAGCTCCAATTAAAGAAGTTGATAGTAAGAATTTATTTTCAGCTGTTACATTATCACATATATTTAGAGCAGACTTAATTCAATGCCCTGCAATTCCTAACCTACATTAGTACATTATGTTAAAACATTGATAACATTGAAAAAAATCCTAGGAAGCTGACTTTTCATAGCAATTACTAGTGTGGAAAGGGCCTAGCGGTTGCTAAGCGATTACTTCTCTGGATTCCTTCTTAAAAAATAAAGTATGGGTGTATCCTTTTACATATTTTGCCTTTGAGGAAACTGAGGCAAACAGAAGTTGTGATTTTTCCAAGGTCATATGAACCAGTGGTAGAATTTGTTCTCGAATTCAAATCTTTTCCCTCTAAAGTAACTAATTTTTCTGCTATTCTGAAACTGCCTCTCAACAATATATTCAATAAGCATTTGCTAAATATGATGATGGTTATGAGATATAATTAAAGTATGTTACTATTAAGTGCTCATTAATTCTGATTTTTGATTGTTTAATATTTTATTTTCCCCAATTAAATGTAAAAGCAATTTTAACTTTTTTCTTTTAATTTTTAATTTCAATTCCTTCCCTCTCAAATGTTCCTTCACATTGAGAAGGCAAGCAACTTTTATACATGTGTAATCATACAAAATGTCTTTTCATATTAGCCATGTTATCAAAGAAAACACAGACCAAAAATAAACAAGCAGCTTTTAAAAGTATGATTAACTCGGCATTCAGACTCAATCAGTACTTTCTCTAGGAATGGATAGCATCTTTTACGAAAAAGCCTTCAGAATTATTTTGGATCATTGTATTAGTGAGAATAGGTAAGTCACTGACAGATCATCATCATATAAAATTACTGTTGCTATGTATAGTGTTCTCGTGGTTCTACTTATTTCACTTTGCATCAATAGTCTATGTAAATCTTTCCAGTTTCTTTTCTTTTTTTGTCTGAAAGCATCATGTTCTTCATTTCTCATAACTTAAAAGTGTTACATCACAATCATATACCAAGTTTTTTCAGCCATTCTCCAATTGGTGGATATTCGGGACATTTCCAGTCCTTTGTTACCACAAAAAGAATTGCTATACATATTTTTGTACATATGAGCTTTTTATATTTTTTCATAAAAATCTCTTTGAGATACAGATATGGTAGTGATACTGCTGGATCAAAAGGTATGGATGTTTTGGGTTTCCTTTAGTCCTTTGAGAATAGATCCAAATTACTCTCCAGAATGGCTAAATCAGTTTGCAACTCTACCAACAGTGGTGCTCATTACTTTTGTTGCTATGGTTCCATGATGGAACTCAAAAGGTAGGGTTTTCCCTGTCATTTATTGATAGATTTGCTAAACACCTAGCATGTACACAGAAATATTCTAGACTTTGGAAGTGTTTTTGTTTGTTTTGTTTTGTTTTTAATGATCAGCATAGACAAAGTCTCTGCCCTAATGCAAATTATAATATGAGAAGGGGATACAATATGAAGAAGGAAATCAAAGAAAAAGGACTAGACCTGTAATTCCCTTGGGTTAGGAAACTTGGCAACATCTCTGCAACTTAAAGGCTTAGAGAACTGCTTAGAGAACTAAGAAAACTGACTTCCTAGGGTCACACAGCCAACGTATGTAAGAGTTATGACTTCAACTAGGTCTTTCCCATTTAAAGTACAGTTCTTTGTCCATTCTGCCATCCTACTTCTCTTAGTGTTAGAGAGTGGGAAAATTTTATATGAGGTTTAAAGGGAGTGGTATAAATATAACAAGTGACATTAAGGAAAGCATCATAATGGGGATGACATTTGAATTGGGTTTCAACTATGGATGTGATACTAAAGTGAAATATAAAGGAAAGATATTAAAAAATTGGAGACAAGGAAGTTCGGTGCATATCAACTTGGGAAATTTATGACACACATCACCACTGAAGTATTTATGTCTCTCCATATTAAATATTCCAATACACAAGAGTTTCTTTATAAATACACATGAAAACACAAATGCAAGGAACATAATTAAAGCTACTCAGGGACACTGAATCTTTGGAATCATTCTGCTCCACCACAAAGAGCCAACACCTGATTCTTTTTTCTATCTGCAAGGATGGCCATCAGGTTAATGCATTGTGCCAAAATATCATAAAAAAGATGTGCTATTTCACCTAGCTTTGTGTGCTAACTGCAAGTAACCCATAGTGTGAAAGAGAGGTTCATGCCTTCCTAGGAGTTATTGGTAGCAGTCGCATCTTATTAGTTTATCTGTCCAGTCTTCCTTATGACATTAAGTAACCAGAAAACAATGAAAGATCTTGAAGTTTCTTCTGCATTATTATAATATATAAATCATGGTTAGTTTAGAGTCAGTATTAAGCATACTTTAATGTCTAAAAATCATTTGAACATGTGTATGTATAATATAAGTAACGTTCTCAGCTAATAAGAATATTAACTAAAAAGAATACTTCATTGTCCTAACAATCTCAATAAACAGGAATTACTATAAGTTGCCATGATCTTCACGCATTGCACTGATGTCTATATAGGATTAAGCAAGGGGAAGATAGGATATGGGGCCACATAGGACTGGCTAAAAGTTAGCTATAGTATTTTCCTTTTATGATTTTAAAACATGAGATAGATATTTCAGGTACAGGTTTGACTGGTTTTGTGTTTGTTTATTTTACAACCAAGAAGTTTCATGTTTCCTTTCAATTACTCAAACACCAATTTGAATCCTCTCTCAGAAACTGTCTAGCTGTGTAATCCTGAGCAAGGCACTAAAGCTCTGACTGCTTGTTTCCTCACATATAATGAGAGTACCAACCTCCAAGAATTGTATAAGGATTAATATATGTAAAGGGCTTTAATAAACTTTAAAGCACTATATACATTTTAGATATCATTATCACTATAGAGAAGATACTCTGCTAGGTTATATATATATATATATATATATATATATATATATATATATATATGTATAAACAACTTACAAAGTCTCTGATCTCAATGATCCTGTTATTTTTTACTGTTAACCAAATTAAAACTTTCAGTATTTTCAGTAATGTATGTGATGTGCTCCAGTCACCTGAGCCAGAATTGGAGAGTAATCAAATTTATAGCCCTTTGTAGACACAATCTGACTCAAAATGACATCCAACCTGCCCTGAGACTTAGGTTACTCTGTTAGGAGTTAATCACTTCTCTCATTTGCTACTATACGAAAAGCTTTGGAGGGAACAGTCTTTTATTCCCTAAGGATGATATCGTAGGCCTGTTCCTTTCCCAACCCTGACCTCTGGGAATATTGTTAGGTTTCACATGGAATGATATGGTAACAAGGTATCCAAGAAGGGAGGTCTAAAGTCAATATTTATGTAACAAGTGCTGTAGATGCCTAGAAGTTATAAGCAGAGTGGTCTATTGCAATAGAATACTGTATTTATAGGCAGGAAATCTATGTTTGAATTCTAGCTTTTGTACGCCATACTGGTAAGACTGCACATAGAATCACAGGATCATGGAGATGGAACATGAAAGCACCTTAGATACCATCTAGCAAAAATCTTTTATTTCACACATTACAACCAAAGAAACAAAACAGCAACAAAAACACTGAGGCTGAATGGTACAAGTAAGCTACTTGCCCAACGTCAACTACGTATTCTATACCAAAGCTAGAATTTGAACTCAGTTCTTCTGATTATAGACCAAATTCTTTTTCTGCTTCACCACAATGGCTGCTTAAGTTGTTTAATCTTTTGTGTCTAAATCTCAGTTTCATCATCTAAAATGAGGTTTTCACTAAATATTTTTTAAGGTGTTTTCTAGTGTTAAAACCTATGAGCTCATGAAAAAAAGTAACCTAGGTTCTACCACTAGAGGGCAGGGTTGCTTCAATGGCATTTAAACTAGATACATGCATTCCTAACTTTTTATAAAAGTCATGGATCTTTTTGGCAGTCTAATGAAGCTTATGGATAGCTTTTCAGATTAACTTTCTAAAACAAAGTTAATCAAATAAAAATATGTGGAATTATAAAAAAATTCATTGCAACAAAATAAAGATGATTTTTTTTTTTTATGTAAGTTTATAGACCCTCTAAAATCTGTCCATGGCCTTTTAGGGATCCATGGAGCCCAGGTTAAGAATACTTGTATTGTTAATGTATTTTTGCTTAATTCAAAAATCTTTCTCACCCATTAAAAGACCCATGTGACCTGCTTATATCACATGGAAGCCTAAGTCACAGGGAGGAATTTGCTGAATGGATGGAACAGGAAGGGTAGAGCAAAGGTGGGAGGAAGTTGGTGAGAGCAAATAGAGCAGAGGAGAGAGGACACAGGCAGGCACAGCTGGGGCTTGTGGGAAGGCTCCAGCACAGAGGAGGGGGGATGTCTTAGGAATAGCATTGTCCCTAGCAATGCCAATATGTATTGACTTCTTGGTCACTCTGATGGATTTGGCTTTCTGGTTTGGGTATCTGGCTTTATAGTGTCTGAATAAATTTTTTTCTTCTGCCTTCTATAATGAGAGTCTGTTACACTTGTGATTCAGAACTATGCTAGCATATTCATAGTTTCCATCTCTGCTGAGAATATTCCCTTGGTGATACAATACTTAATAAAGGAAAGTAATTAGAACAATTCATTAGTTCATTAGGTCATGACATGCTCAAGAAAATAAGTAGACTAACTGGCTTAAGTGTGCCAATGAGAACTATTTATGATGTTAGTAGACCCCAGTCTGAACAGTGAGTGACTTAGGAGGTCAGCCTTTCCGAAAGAGCACAAGAATCTGTTATAAGAAAATGTATAGAAACCACTACAAGGTCATTCTTCATGGTCATTTGAAAACATGAGCTATTTTTCAAACAATTCCCTTCAGTAAACTATTATTAAGTTTCCATTATATTCAAGATGCCTTAGTATGTGTTGGTGACACCAAGGCAAGAGAAAAATTGTTCCTAATTTCAAGAAGCTTGCAGTCATAATCTTAGAAGTAGAAGGGTCGTTGGAGGTTATTTGGTGCAACCCTCTCTATTGACAGATGATCAATGAAGGAACAGAGAGGTTGCAAATTACTCATAGTCACATGGATTGTAAGTGATAGAGTAAGATCTTAAACTGAGGTTTTCTGACTGGGAAAAATTAGACAGTTCTCTTTCCATTGTGTCATATTATTTTTCACAATGTGCAAACACACACAAATTGATGATACATCACCCTCTAAAAGTAAGCATCACCAAGTTTTCTCTTCTGCCATATCAATTTCTGAACTGGTGGCTTTGCCACCATGCCACAGTTGCCATCTTATCATGGAACTTCCCTCAGCTCCTTAGCCTGGAATATCCTATATCTTTTAACCTTTTGGAACTTTACAATCTAAAATGTGCTCCTCCACCCACCCATCCAATCCCTATTCCCATACCCCCATTCTCCCTTGGGTGATTTGCTTCCAGGGACTCCATAGTGGCAAGAGGTCCTGGCTGAATAACTTTCATTCTCTTCCTGGTTTTGATTCTGACTTTCTGGATTTCTTCAAAACAATGTCCCACACAGGGACTTTCTCCACCTTCCTTTTAGCTTCCTTTTGTGTATTATTTTCACCCATTAGGGTATAAACTCCTTGAGAGCAGATACTGTCTTTATTTTTTGTTTGTGTTTGTATTTCCCGTACTTAACACAATGCTTGCCGCATAGTAAGTACTTAAATACAATTTAAATTAAATACATTTCCAGAATGGTGTATCTTCCAGATTTGTGGTTGTGGGAGACCAAGAAGAAAGACACTAGCTATGTAAGGCTCCAGAAGGCACTCAAGGTTTACTTAGCTATAGGTGCCTTTGTCCCTAGGGTTACTGATCTGAGTGTGGTTTCAAAATCACAAGATAACAGTATAACTATTCTTTCTAGTAATCACATTACTTTTATTATTTCTAATGAGGTCTCCTATACAGATATCTGCTATATTTATTATCTTATCATTTTAAAGTTCATTCTACACATATTTCTAACCAGTTACTGAAAAAAATAATGAATTTTAATCAAAGTGTATTTAATTGTCTTTTTCCTTTACTGGTATTTGATATTTTACATTATGAAAACTGTGATATTGTGACCTTACATATTTAGAACTGTGTTGTTTTTGTTTATTTTTATTTTATAGAGGTGCCAAGAAAGCTGTGGGGAGGGGGGGGGGCAGAGCCAATATGGCAGAGTAGAAAGACACCCATATGCAGAGTCTCCCTACACAGCCCACAAAATACATGTAGAGAGGAACTCTCAACAAATTTTGGAGCAGCAGAAGTGGAGAACAAGAGAGTAGAGGAGATTTCCAGCCCAAGGTGACCTGAAAGGCCCATGGGAAACATCTGTTGCACTGAACACAGAGCACAACCCAGCCCAGCCTTGGCCTTATGGTGTGGCTCGCAAACAGCCTTCAGGGGCAGAATCTCCACTTGTGGAATCCCCAGTCCCAGAAGCAGCATGTTCGAAGATCCCTCAACCCACAGGCACCAAAGGTCAGTGATGGGGTTTTCTCAGCTAGCCAGGAAGGGACAAGAGCCTCCCATAGCTCCAGTAGCAGACAGCAGCCTCAGAGGCTACATAGCATGTGCAGCAGCTGCATACATTGTTGGAGCACAAGAACCCTGGAGGCATTGAGGAGCTGATCCTTGCCTCCACCTTGTGTAGAGGCCCTGGCTGAGCTGGTCTTTGTCTCACACTGAATGGCAGCCCTGCCCATCCATCTTATCTGAAAATCAGCCCCCAGTGCTGACTTGGGAATTGGAAGCCAGGTAGCTGTGGAGAGGTAATTGCTAAGATTCTGGGCACAAAAATGCCTCTCTTTTTCAAGACCGGTACATGCTTGATCACGCCACCTTGGAGGAACTGAGATCTCACAGATTCCCAGACTATACCCTACTCTTGGCAAAGGACCCAAAAGTCAAGTAAATGGTTGGGAAAAATGTCCAAAAAAGAGGAAAAAAATAAGACTATAGAAGGTTACTTTCTTTTTGAACAGATATCTTCTCCCATCCTTCTGGGTGAGGAAGAACAATGCTTACCATCAGAGAAAGACATAAAAGTCAAGGCTTGTATATCCCAAACATCCAAAATAAATATTTAGTGGGCTCAGGCCATGGAAGAGCTCAAAAAAGATTTTGATAATCAAGTTAGAGAGGTGGAGGAAAAACTGGGAAGAGAAATGAGAGAGATGCAAGAAAAGCATGAAAAGCAGGTCAACAGCTTGCTAAAGGAGACCCAAAAAAATGCTGAAGAAAATAACACCTTGAAAAATAGGCTAACTCAAGCGGCAAAAGAGGATCAAAAAGCCAATGAGAACAATGCTTTACAAAGCAGAATTAGCCAAATGGAAAAGGAAGTCAAAAAGCTCACTGAAGAAAATAGCTCCTTAAAAATTAGAATGAAACAGATGGGGGCTAATGACTTAATGAGAAACCAAGAAATCACCAAACAAAACCAAAAGAATGGAAAAATGGAAGATAATGTGAAATATCTCATTGGAAAAACAACTGACCTGGAAAATAGATCCAGGAGAGACAATTTAAAAATTATGGGACTACTTGAAAGCCATGATCAAAAAAAGAGCCTACACATCATCTTTCATGAAATTATCAAGGAAAACTGTCCTGATATTCTAGAACCACCGGGCAAAATAAATATTGAAAGAATTCACAGATCACCTCCTGAAAGAGATCCAAAAAGAGAAACTCCTGGGAATATTGTGGACAAATTCCAGAGTTCCCAGGTCAAGGAGAAAATATTTCAAGCAGCTAGAAAGAAACAATTCAAGTACTGTGGAAATACAATCAGGATAACACAAGATCTAGCAGCTTCTACATTAATGGATCAAAGGGTGTGGAATAGGATATTCCAGAAGTCAAAGGAACGAGGACTAAAATCAAGAATCACCTACCCAGCAAAACTGAGTATAATACCTCAGGGGAAAAATTGGTCTTTCAATGAAACAGAGGACTTTGAAGCATTCTTGATGAAAAGACCAGAGCTGAAAATAAAATTTGACTTTCAAACAAAAGAATGAAGAGAAACATGAAAAACTAAACAGCAAAGAGGGACTTATTAAAGTTGAACTGTTTGCATTCCTACATGGAAAGACAATATTTGTAACTCTTGAAAATTTTTCAGTGTCTGGGTAGTTGGTGGGATCACACACACACACACACACACACACACACAGAGCACAGGTTGAATTGAATAGGGTGGGATCATATCTTAAAATAACTACATTAAGCAGTGAGAGAGAAATATATTGGGAGGAGAAAGGGAGAAATGGAATGGGAAAAATTATCTCTCATAAAAGAGGCAAGTAAAAGACTTTTCAGTGGAGCGAAAAAGGGGGAAGATGGGACAAAAAACATAAAGCTTACTCTCATTACATTTGACTAAAGGAAGGAATAAAATGCAAACTCATTTTGGTATGAAAACCTATTTTACAATAAAGGAAAGTGGGGTAGAAGAGGATAAGCAGGGTGAGGGGGATGATGGAAGGGAGGGCAATGGGAGGAGGGAGCAATCTGAAGTCAACACTCTTGAGGAGGGACAGGAACAAAGGAGAGAATAGAAGCAATGGGGGCAGGACAGGATGGAGGGAAATAAAATTAGTCTTACACAACACGACTATTATGGAAGTCATTTGCAAAACTGCACAGACATGGCCTATATTGAATTGCTTGCCTTCTCAAAGAGAATGGGTGGGGAGGAGGGATGAAGAGTAGCTGGAACTCAAAGTTTTAGGAACAACTGTTGAGTATTGTTCTTGCAACTAGGAAATAAGAAATACAGGTAATGGGGTATAGAAATTTTTCTTGCCCTTCAGGACAAAAGAGAAGATGGGGATAAGGAAAGGGAGGCATGTTAGAAGGGAGGACAGATTGGTGATAGGAGTAACTAGTATGCTCAGAGTTTTGGGGTGGTGGGAGTGGAGAAATGGGGAGAAAATTTGGAACTCAAAATTTTGTGGAAATGAATGTTGAAAACTTAAATATATAAATTTAAATACAAAAAAAAGAAAGCTGTGGTGTATTAATGAAAAAGAAAGGTGATTTTGGAGGCAGAATATCTGAATTTTAAGTATGGTACCTTTCAAACCTCTAAACATCAAGCTACTCATGTAAGCCTTCCGGACCCTCAGTTTCTAAATCCATTAGAGACTATGATAATGAGCATCATGGGAGTCATTCCTAGAACCATAGATACAGAGCTGGAAGGAAACTCCAATCAAGGAGCCATCCAATCAAAGCCTCTCACTTTATAGGGCTGATGGAGAGATTGAGGCCCAGGAAGGATTTGTGACTTGGCAATGGTCACACAGGGAGCAATAATTGAATCAGGACGTGAATTGTGAGTCCAAAATTGTGCTTTTTCCACTGGTATCACATTGTGAGAATCAAAGGAGATCACACATGTGAATGATTTTTTGGACTCTAAAGCATTAAATAAATGTTAGTTTTTACCCTATGGAAACCAATTCTTTTTTTATTTGTTTGCTTTTTAAAGCATTGTGAGTTTTATTTTTCTTTAATTGGTCTGATTTCCTTAATGCTCTTGATTTCTCTGCTTCTGAAAACTTTAAATCTTTGGCCTTCAGAGACTGATATTGGAGAGATTGTTCATTCCTTGGTGAAATGAAAAATTCAGTGTTTTGTATGCAATTATGCTGAAAAGAATGGAATCCATTTTTATTTCCAAATGACACACAACAGAAAGTTACAAAACATGAGAAGTTGCCCTTTCCTCAAGTATTTTTGAAAAGAGATTAAAAGGAGCATATAGTACCTCAGAGCACTGATAGTGTCTAAGGGACAGAGTGTGACAAAGAGTAAATATATTTCAAGCTGCAATGAATAGGTCTTGATATTTGCCTTTCCATGTTTCCAGAAGGGAAGAAAATAAAATATATTTGTTTTATTGAAAAAAAAATTTTATTGAGATAACATTTTTTCAAAAATAATAGATGTCATCTTCACCACAACCTCCATGAGAATTTAGTCTCTTCCCTACAAACCTGTTCCTCTATCACCTTTCCTTATTTCTGTTGATAGTACTGCCATCTTTCCAAGTTTCAGGTTCACAACCTGTTTTTTTTTTTTGTCATTGTTATCATTTTAAATAAGCATTAATTAGGTGCTTAGTGTGTGTGAGGTAAGTGTGTTAAGCCCTGGGGTTATTTTCTTAAGAAAAAGACACAAAGTAAGCACTATGTTAAATACTGAAAATACAAACATAGACAAAAACTGCCATTTTTTTTTAGGAGCCATCTTTAGCACCTGCCCTTCGGAAAGCTTTCAACGCTCTAATAATAATTTTAATAATTGACCACTATCTCTTTTACACATATTATATCTGATAAAAGCTGGAGTTTTGTTTTCTTCCTGACTTGATTTCCATATCTTAGCTATGCTTCTCTGCTTTGTTGTACTTTTAATTTGATCATCTGTACCTTTATCAATATTATTGATAAATAGTAAAAAGTACAGGGCCAAGTACACTTCCATGGTTCATTTCTTCCATGTTTACATTTAATCATTCATTACTACTCTTTGAATCTATTCCATTTGTCCATTCCTGAATCCCCCATCTAGCTATCAGCTTTCCATCTTTCCCACTGTAATGGTATGAGACTTTAACAGACGTTTTGCTAAGATCTGGGAAAATCAAGGAGTCCACAGTTGAATGACCATGAAAAAAACAAACAAAAAACGGGAATGAGGTTAGTCTGGCTTGAACTGTCAGTGATAATCACTTTATTTCTTTGCCTTTTAGTTTCTCTAGAATTAATAAATACTAGAATTTTTTGAGCATTCAAGTCTGTTTCACTGATCTATATTTTATGTTAGTTCTTAATTTTAAAATGGGGTGTTTTCTTGTCTATGATTTGTTGGTATCTTTCTCAGTCTCCATGGTCTTCTAAAGATCACTGACAGTGGCTCAGTAATAATCTTACACTACTGTAAGTCAAGTGACTGACTCATCAAGGGCAACCAGATTCTCTCTCTCTCTCTCTCTCTCTCTCTCTCTCTCTCTCTCTCTCTCTCTCTCTCTCTCTCTCTCTCTCTCTCTCTCTCTCTCTTTCAGTTTTCTATTACCCATTTTCCTCTGCTTCTTTCTATTCAAAAAAAGAAAAAGAAATAATATTCACCTTGGCTTAGTTAAAAGTAAATGAAAATTGAGCAGCAATGTGTACTCTTCTCACTGGCTCTCAGCTGACCATCCTCAGAAGGGACCCCTTACCCTATCTTTTATTCAGTTTTCCATATTATGCTGTTTTCCTGATATATGTTTTGATGAGTTAGGGAATTCTCTTACCTAGACTGACAGGGTCAAAGATTTAGAGCTATAAGGATAGCTAATTATTTCATGTTGTAGAAGGGGAAACTAGGAAATCACAGAGAATAAATGACTTGCCCAGGGTCATAAAGCTAGTAAGTCTCTGAGGTAGAATTCAAATACAAGTTTTCCTGGCTCTTGGTCAGGGATCTATATCCACTATGTCATGCAGATCAGCATCATTTCTCCCACATGCAATCTTAGAGAATTCTCCCTAGAGTGCTAATAGGTTAAATAACATTGTTGTTTACTTATTTCAGTCATGACCAACTCTTCATGATCTTATTTGGTGTTGGATAGTATAGCAGTTTGCCATTTCCTTTTCTAGTTTATTTTACAGATGAGGAAAGTGAGTCAAACATGGTTAAGTGACTTGCCTAGTGTCACAGAGCTAGTAAGTGTCTGAGACTGGGTTTGAACTCAAAACTTCCTGATTTCAGGTCTGGTGCTCTATCCAATGTGCTGCCAAGCTGTTCCCATTAAGTAATTTACTAATTGTTAAACAAATAATATGAGTCAAGGCATGTCTTGGACTCAGGTTTCCCTGACTTCAAGGACAACCCTTATTTAACTATACCATGCTTCCTTTCCACAATAACCCTTAAAAAAGAGAGACAGGCAGATAGGCTGGCAGATAGGCAGACAGACAGACAGACAGACAGACAGACAGACAGACAGATAGATAGATAGATAGATAGATAGATAGATAAGAGATAGATAGATAAATAAAATAATACATTGTGTTTTCTTTAGCAGACTCACCAGTTTCAGCTCATTTTGAGCTTTATTTGTCCTGATATTCTTCTTCAAGGAATATGCTATACTTTTGTATTTGTCTTGTTCCCTGGTTTGCTTCTAAATTTTATACATTTAAATATATATGTGTATATATGTGTGTATGTGTGCTTGTTGTTGAGTTCCCCATGAAATTACTTTATTCCCTTTGGACAGATCCACCCTTATTTTTATCCTTTGAAAAATTATTTATCTTTGAGACTTAAGAATTTCATTCATGAGATTTTCCCATTCCTCGTGTGCAGACTTTTGTGAAATTTTAGTGTAGAAGTCATCCTACTGTCCTTTCTTTATATACTTCCTCTCTCTAAAATATGGAGTGCATGTTACACTATTCACTGCTTTCTTCTCTTTGATGTATCACAAATTCTAAGATGGCATATTCCCTGTCCTTTTCTCTACCAAATTTCCATGACATCAATATCAGCTACTGGTTATTCCCTGCTGTTGATCATCTAATTTGGAATTTCTTTTAAAAAATTAGTTCCTCAGTCATATGAAGGATGAAATTTTCCAGACAAATAATTAATTTATTAGACATTTTGCTATCAGGAAAGAGAGAGAGAGAGAGAGACAGACAGACAGACAGACAGACAGACAGACAGACACAGACAGACACACAAACAGACAGAGACAGAGACAGAGAGACAGAGACGGAGAGAGCCAGAGGTGGCATCTAGACAACTGAAGTCCCTCATTACTTCATTACTGCTATATCTTGCCAAGATCTGGTCTATCGTCTTGTTTGATCTACTTTCTAACTGTGTGACATTAATTGCACCAACTCTTTGAGCCTCAGTTTTCTCATTTTTAAAAGTAACTCGATATTTGAAATGATGTCTAAACTCTTTCCTCAAGTAAAGATTATTAGATTCATTACTCTGCCCTTTGTCCCATCTCAAAAGAATTCAATTCTCTTCTTTACAAACGAGAAAACTAGCTAATATGGTTAGCCAATCCAATTATTGAGGGCAGATTTAGTGTTCTTTTTCCTTACATAACCCATCCAAGACTTGCTTTTCCTCCATTCCTAGGTAAATTGTTACACTTAGGAATGGCCTTTTAAAGATGTTTCAGTTAAAAAGAATAGGATGTTCAGGTCATTTAGGAGTGTAGAAAGATAGATTATTGCTGTAACAGAGTAGTGTCAAAAATATTTAAATAGTCAGGTACCTATTTCTTCTGTTCTTACAATTAACCTTGAATTTGAGAGCATGTGTGTTTTATAAATTACAAATCACAAGGAAGAAAATTTTATTTTTCAAAATAAAATATATGAATAACAAATTAAGTTAATGGTACTGCTAAGAAAAGGCATCAGTGAAACAACTGACTCAATTGAAGAATTCCTTCATAAAGATATTAGAGAACTAGCCACTTTTGAGATATATTGCCAACTGTACCAATCTTAGTTGTCTTTCACAACCAAATTTCTGAATCTTTGGAAAACCTCCAAAATGAAGAAGTCCAAGAAATTCCTATATAAATATTCTTCTTTGAATAAAGTCCTTATGGGAAAGACATTAATTAGTCTTTGCGGGAATGCTATTAAAGAATTAAAATGTTACCTGCCAAATCATTGAAAGTAAAATTCATAATTGAAGAGTATTGTCATTAATCTACATTTAGCCTTTTTTGTCACTGGAAAGAGTGATGACCCTGTTATATCAATGTCAAGCTTCTGATGTCACATCATTGTTTTATAGACAAGAGTTCTATATTTTCTTTCACTTTCTATACTGTGAAACAGTCCAACTTGGGAATTCCACTTTTCTACGTGGTATTTCTGTTTTAATGAATAGTTTTTGATGTCTCTCTGCCTAAATCTTATGGCTATTTTAAAGCTTGCTCACATACAAGAGGAGAGAGAGACAGAGACAGACAGGCAGACAGAAACAGAGAAACGCAGAGGGAGAGGCACAGAGAGAGACAGAGAAACAGAGAGAGAAAGAGACAGAGGAGAGAGAGAGAGAGAGAGAGAGAGAGAGAGAGAGAGAGAGAGAGAGAGAGAGAGAGAGAGAGAGAGAGAAATTACAGACTTTCATTGTACATTTTGAAGCACATTATGGTAGATGGAATGCTCCAATGAATCAAATCACTTAATATGTAATAGAAGCTTCATGTGGATGCAAATTGCAATGCCCTGGTGTATTTCTAATCAGCATTAAAGATGTGCCAAACTGTCAACAGATTCTGAACAATGGGAACACTCTTGTTCTTCACACCCTTTTGAGTTCATATCAATCACTGAAAAAAAAAAGAAACATTTTTTTTTCTCTAGAATGAGCTGTCACTATCAATTTGAATAGTGACTGTTGAATTGGAAGTTATCCAATTTTTGTCTGCAAGCCATTTGGTTCATTATATCAAAAATGAAATGACTTGCAAGACCATATTTTATCATATGGTTTTTAGGGCAAATCCAAAGGATAACTGTTCCAAGTTTGAAGTGTCTATTTAAGCTATTTGGCATTCACTAGCTCTATCAAAAGTTCTCCAGTCTATTTGATTGGTATTCCCAAATCACTCTCCAGAGTGACAAATCACAATTTTGTTGGGTTTTTTTTCTTGCTTACTGTTCTATAAGCATTTCCATTTGGAATGAAGTGGTGCTAGAATCTGGAGTATGCAAGGTCACACAACTTCAATCAACCATATAGGCTGATAGTTATTGTTCATAATGCACAATCATCACCATTAGAGAAAGTATTAATGATTACCATGACTATTTTGTACGTGAAGCAGGAATCGCTCTTGATTATCCAATTTCTGCTTGCTGGATAGAGGATAACATACTTAGAACTGGAAGGGACCTGGAAAGACCTTCTAATAGAAAACTCTCATTTCACAGATGAGGAAGCTAAAATTCAAAGAAGTAAAGTGATTTGTGCAATGTTACATTGTCTAAAACATCTCAGTTGGAATCTGAATTCAAGTTTTTCTGATGCCAAGTCCTATTCTTGATCAACTATGCCATACTACTTTGATCGTACTGATCTCAATTCACAGAACTTCAATATGTTTTGCAATACTGCATTTCATTTATGTATGTCTGGACGAACCAATTATTTAAAAATTCTTCCTCAGAATAAGTAAAAATGTATCTATTTATGTCCATTTCCATTTCCACACACACATATATGTGTTCCATCCTTTACATATAATTTTCTGTCTTTAGCCAAATATGACATATTTAATTCTCTTGCCACATTTTGAGATCATACATATATGCAAATGTGTATATATATATATATATATATATATATATATATATATATATATATATATATATATATGTATGTATATACACACACACATATAAATATATTCTCCCTTCACATATTTTTGACTGCCCACATCTTTCTGGTTACCTTTTCTTCTAGACATGTTTCAGCTTGTCAATAAACAAAGGTATCCAAACTCAAATGAAACACTCCACATTGGACTTGACTAGAGATTAAGATATGTGCTTATTAGATTACATCCTTATTAGAATTGTCTGAGATTGAAATTTGAGAAAAATAGTTATAACAGTCAGTGAATTCATTGGGTCAAGCAATAATTTTGATATTTTATTTGGGGATTGCTAGACTCTTGCTTCTGCTTATACTACATGGTCAAAAGCTCATAAAATGAATGTGTACTAGTTTGCTCATGGACTGAATTTCTGGCTTCAACTGCTTGTTCTGATTTGGTCTACAGATGTTAAAGCATGCTATTTATATATACTGAACAAACTGTCATTCCCTCAAGGGCTTCTTCATACTTAATATAATGTTAAGCTTTTGTTTCATTTTAGATTTTAAATCTACTAGATGGGCCAGTACTGAAGTGACTGTGATTATAGCATGTTTATTAGTTTGATAATATATATATATAACATATTATATATATATGTATATGTATATGTATGTATGTATGTATATATATATATATAGTTCTATTGTAAAGTCTGATTTGAGCTAAATATATTTTTAGATTATCTATCAATATTGGATTCAGTACAGGTGAACCAAGTTTGTAGCTCTAGGACCTAATTTACATCTGAGTGACACTGAGAAGTAGGAATACTTCCAGAAGGTAGCAACCAGGAAAACTGTGAGTCACCTACAAACATGGATTCATTAAAATAATTATAGACTTTTTACCTGGAAATAGAAAATTTAAGATTGGAAGGCTGATGAGCAGTTTTCAAGATTTTTAATAGTTATTATTTTGATGAGACTGGACCTATTTAGGACCAGATGCTAGACCTTGGGACAATAACTGGAAGTCACATAGATACAGATTTTATCAACGCATGAATGGAAAGTGGAATATGCTATTTCAGAAAGTCATGGGACCCCTCACTAAGGGTCAAAAATTGATGAAGCTAGATGCATTATGGACAGGATAGAGAAATTCCCACATAAATTTGAGGTGAGCTAGAAAACCTTTGACACTCCTTTCGGCTCTGAGATTTTATTTATTTTTTTCTGTGATTATTATTTCCCTCCTTTAAGTAATCAGGCCTCTCCTAAGGCAGCAAAGGATCAAATTTGGAGTTTTAGCTATCATTTACACTATTGACTCCTGTTGAGCCTGAAGCCCATAATATAGATTCCCCCACCTCTAACCTTGATGAATTAATAACTTTCATCCCTATCTTTTTCTCCATCAGGTCTCATCTGGAGTATTGTTATATTAATGTTCACCAAATTTAGGTAGCCTATGAAGACAAAGAAAACGTCAAACATGAAAGTTAGCGTTTATTCTTTGTAGCTTCACAGGGTAAAAAATGCTAAAATGGATGGCTATTACATTGAAAGTAAATTATAAAAAAAATAACCATGTTCTCCAGAAATGGAAAATCCTTGGTAGCTAGTGATCCCCCTTTCTCACTGCAGGTCTTTAAGTACGAGCATGTATGGCAAGATGTTGAGGATGTTGTAGTGGGAATTCCTGCTTGCAATTTGCCCATTTACGTTTTAAGATTTTGCAGTCCTCTGACAGTAAGCTGTGGGTTGTGATCTCCAGTGTGAGATAGATAATAAAAGTAAAAATCATGTCCATTGTGTCAATTTTTGCTTATGGTCAATTCTAGGATCAATTCATTAGAGGGGATAATAATGATGAGGTTCAATTCCATCAACTACCTGACAGTCAGGGATGATTTCTACTTACAAATGACATGACAGACAATATCCTCTGTTGTAAGACATGCTTGAGATTAATGATTAACTCTCAAAAAATAAAAATGTATAAACGGCCTACATCACTATTTGTCATTGCTTTCACTATAGTATTTTCACAGAATTTTGCCTACATCTGTCTGTGCTGGTCTCCTCCTACTTGCCTCACTGCTCCATCTCTCTTTCTTTTGCTGGATACACCTCCACATCACCCCATACCTGGAGGTGTGCCACTTGATTCTGTACTGGCCCTTCTCTCTCTCTCTCTCTCTCTCTCTCTCTCTCTCTCTCTCTCTCTCTCTCTATATATATATATATATATATATATATATATATATATATATATATATATATATATATGTAACTTCACTTGGTGATCTCATTAGCTTTCATAGATTTAGTTATCATCTGTATACTAATGATTCTGAAATCTATCTCTCCATCTCCAAACCTTATTCTGCCCTTCAATCTGACATCTCCAACTGACTCTCAGACATCTTGACCTGGATGTCCAGTAAACATCTTAAATTCAGCATTCCCAATATCCTTTCTTTTAATCCTACCACTCTACTTTGTTTTTTGAGGGAATCAGGGTTAAGTTACTTACCAAGGACCACACAGTTAATAAGCGTCTGAGGCCAAATTTGAACTCACTTTCTTTATTACTACTGAGGGTATCATCATTCTCCTAGTCCCTCAAGCTCACAATCTGGGTGTCATCTTTGCATCCTCACTAACTCTGACCCTCCATATCCAATTGGATGTCTATGGCTTTCAACTTTGCAATTTCTCTTGTATATACCCACTTCCCTCCTCTCATACTGGCACCACTCTGGTCCAAGCTCTTCATGCATGAATTTTTATAATAGCTTTCCGGTAAGTCTTACTGCCTTAAGAGACTCTTCACTCCAATACATCTGTATTAAGGCATTAAAATGCCTTTCCTAAATTCTAATCTCAGGTCTCATCATTTCACTCCTCTATTTACTAAACTTCATTGGCTTCCTATCACCTCTGGAATCAGATATACAATCCTAATCCCCTCTCCCCTTGCTTTCTTGCATCTTACTCCCCACCACATAGTCTCAGATACATTGACTCTATCTTCCTTGATGTTTCTCCAGAAAGATTTTCCATCTCTTGGCTTCAGGCATTTTTTTTTTCTGTCTGTTCCTCATGCCAGGAATGCTCTCCCTATTCAAGTCTGCCATGTGACTGCCGTGGCTTCCTTTAAGATCCAACTAAAATGTCATTTTTAAAAACGCTTTCCCAAACTCTCTTAATTCTATTGTGTTCTTTCTCTTAGTATATGTGTATGTACATTCATACATATTGTTCACATATATTTATTTATGCATTATCTCCTCAACTAGATTATGAACTCCTTGAGGGCAGGGACAATCTTTTTTTTTTTTTTTTTTGTATTTTTATATCCTCAGTGCTTAGTATAGTACATAGCACATACAACGTGCTTAATAAATGTTTGGTGACTGACTGACTAATGGCGGTCTATGCCCTGTTAGAAAGCATTTTTTTCTACTTTTCCCCTCCTTGACATGTTTCTGACACTTCTGGACTTTTCCATACGATTAATCTACCTTTTCACTCTGGAATATCCCTGTCCCATATCAGTTCCCTTCTTCCAGTGGTGGATTCCTTCAGCAGAAGGAGATAAGGGCAGGATATATCCAGTTTGAGAATGGGCTCATTCTCTTCCCAACTGAAATTTTGATTTTTGGAATTCACCACCATGTCTCTGCTCTGATATTTTCTCTTCCCTTTTGGTCCTTTTGCTTCACTTTTAGGTATTATTATCTGCCTTTAGAATGTATGCTCCTTAAGGTTAAGGACCACTTTTTTTTACTTGCATTAACTTGTATTTCTATGTCCAGTAGTGAGCACAGTATCTGGAACATTAGTAAGAATCTGATAAATATTTTGTTGACTATCTATCTATCTGCTTCTTTATAACCATAGTTCAACCTTGGTTTATTTGCATAAGACCTCCTATGGGTAGAGAGTATATTGACTTGATTTGGGTATGAATTTGGAAATGAGTCATGTTGCCTTAAGTTAGCATTCTCTCTACTCATGAAAATAATCTTATCAAAATGAAGTAAACTAGAACTCTAGGTTGTACTCTAAACATTGAGTATAACCCTACCTCCTTGCCTCCTAGAGCTGAGTTTGTGCTAGCAGTGCATCTCCCTCCACCTGTACCCCTGTCCTACCTCTAACCAATGCTGTGTCACTCATGAAAACATAGCTATCTCTTTCAAGATAGAGTTTCTATATGGTAGCTGGTCTTTTAAACCTTAGTATCAAACACCAAGGGGAGTGAAGTTACCCTTCTATCATATCTTCCTTACTCCAGCTACAGAAACTAATTAATAATGGTGCTCTCCCAGACTGTCTGACTTTTCTAAATAGTGAGTACTTTGTTATTTCCTATCTTATAATTTCTATACACTTTCCAATTTTGTTTTGATTTTACAGGGGCCATTTCATTTCTCCATGCATCTTCCTTGTGAAATGTTTTTTAACCTCTTGTTCACCTTTCCATCATAGACTAGAAAAATAGATTGATGACACTGGTCACTGAAGCATGGTTAGAAGGCATTCTTGGCAAGAGTCTAAGAATTATGCTCTGCCAATAAATTGAACTTTATTTCTTAATCTCATAGAATATGAAAGCAAATTAAGATTAGAAGTTTCAAATCCCATTTCAAATTGAGTATTATAGAGCATAAATGGGAAAGAGCAAATGCATACAATGATAAAAATAACACTTGTTTCTCTGTGTGTGTGTCTCTCTGTCTCTGTCTCTCTCTGTCTCTCTGTCTGTCTCTGTCTCTCTCTCTCTGTTTCTCTCTCTTTCTCTCTCTCTCCCCCTTTCTCTTCCCTGCTAGAGATAAACACATTAAAAATAGAATTCTTCCTTTTCAATATGCAAAATATTGTAATTCCTGATTATGCCCATAGTTTATTCCACAGATATCAATATTTAAAACAATTAGCTTTATTTACTGCTTTATTTTTATCTTTGTCATAGATTTCATACAATATACCAATGATAAAGAGGATTCAAACTAGTTGTTGCTTAATACATTAAGAAAAGTTGAATCTACATTTTCCTTTCCTTTATGGTCTACTACAAAAGGATAAAGGGTATTTGTTGCACCTATGGGGAAAAAAGGTGAGGTGAATACTAATACCTGAGCTATACAAAGGAAAATTAACTCTGATTGAAATTCCTATACTTGTCATTATATACACATGAGAATACCAGAAAAGAGCAAACATTGTGACATAAATTCCAGTTCTAAATACAGTAAAAAATGAAGGTTCAAGGAAATTGTGTAGGCTTACAGGTGTTAAGTATGAGCATTTTGATAGTTTCAAAGTTGAGAACTTAGGTTTGGTGGATCAATTATATAATATACTTGGGTCATGGTTTAGCATAAACAAAATTTCAGGAAAGGGCACTATGCTCTAAGAGTCATATTCTTCTTCAGAATTCCAGAGTAATTCAGCTATCACATTTAAATTAAACTTTGTTTAAATAAAATGTTTTTTCTCCCTTGAGGAAGGGCGGGAAGAAAATTAAAACCCTTGTAACATATGCGTGCATGTGCATGTGTATGTGTATGTGTGTGTATATATATATATATGTGTGTGTGTGTGTGTGTGTGTGTGTGTACGTGTATATATATGTGTGTATGTATGCATATATGTATATGTATCTATGCATATATATTCAGGCAAAACAAATTTCCTCATGGTGCATGTCCAAACATGTATGTATATTCTGCATATTGACTCCATTAGTACTCTTTCAGGAAGTAGGTAACATTCTTCATAATTGATACTCCAAAGAAGATAAAATTAGAAGAGAAATAGGATACAGTTAACTAGGTGACAAAATCTTTGTATCAAATTTCTGACTCAGATGCGTAAAAATAAAAGTCATTCCCCAATTGATTAATAGGGAAAGAATGTGAACAGGCAGTTTTCACAGCCAGATATGAAAACTAGTAATAATCATGTAAAAACATTACTGGAACCTAATAGAAAAAAGAAAATCAATGCCACTTCTATAAAGTATAACGTAATCTCCAAGACCTTCTACAAGACTCTCCTAGAGCAGTATTTAAAGTTTCCACAATAAAGGATACAAGATAGTTGAATTGTAGGATCATTAAAACCCAGCCATTAATGGCCAGTCTAGTAGAAACTTTTTCCACTTTGAAGCTGCCTATTGGTAGCAGCCAAAAGCTGGGGCACTCAGGGGATTTGTGTTGGATTGCTCGCCTAGGTCTCTAAATGTAAATAGAGAGAAAATTGCATTGTTTGGAGTAAAATATCTGAATGATACCCTTTCTTGATTGAGGGGTGTACTTCCAAGGCACATTGTAATGCCATTTTCTAAATGTTATGACTTATATGTATCAGCATGTATTTGCATTGTTTCTGTATTGTAGGTGTTTAGTGCATCACAGTACACTGTGATCTCTTGGAAACAGAGAAAGAAAAAAGCAAATTTCTAGGCCAGGTGTGGGGAATGTGCAGCCTCGAGGACACATATGGCCTTCTAGGTTCTTTTGACTGAATCGAAGTTTTAACGAACAAATCATTTTATTAAGGGGATTTGTTCTGTGAAATCTGGATTCAATCAAAACACTGCACTGGAGGACCTAGACGGCCATGTGTGGTCTCAACATTACAGGTTCCTCACTCCTTTCTAAGCAATAATGATTATTTGTCACTTATTTCCTGGGGGTTATGTCTTTGACAACAATTTTTTGAGCTTTATTTTCCCAAGCATATTTAAATTAGAGGTTTCAGGGTATGGAAGAGGTTAAAATCAATATAATGATGATGTTCTTGACGTTTGATGATGATGATGATGATGATGATAAAAGAACTTGATCTTTTTATGGAGTTCAAACAAAAACAACCCTGGTAAAAATCATTGTACAATTGCTATACCACTACTATTTTCATATTTATTATTCTGCACATTATTGCATGTAGGGATAAAATTAGTTTTTTGTGTTTGCAACTTAGTAAAACTTGATATGTGACTGTCTTTTGTAGGGTCTCGGATATGTCTTTGGAATAGCTTAAAATCCTACATCTCATCAAGATAAATAAGGTTTTGATTTCTTCCACTAGTTACGTATGAATTTTAAAGTTTCTCATTTGATTTTGCTCATAGGCTATATGTTTTTGGAATGGTAATTTATTGAAAACATAATTCCTAGAATTTTATGAATCAGTGTTGTCTGTGTTATTATGGATAACGATCTTAGCAGAACTAATGCAATGATTCGTATATAATGGTTGAATTCTCATGGATATTTTGTGGTCTCTGTAGTACAGAAATCTGTCACCAGTTTACAAAAGATATAGTGCTTCTGATGTTTTGCCATCCATGAATTTTTATGTTTCTTTTCTGAAAAGTAAATTTATTTATTGTTAAGAGTCATTTAAAAAACATATAGTTCCAAATTCTCTTTCTTCTGCCTAGCACTCTACTATCAATTGAGAAGGCAAGCAAAGCAACGTGATATCAATCATACATGTGAAATCATTCAAAACCATTCTTGCATGTCATGTTGCAAAAAGAAAACAAGAAAAAAATAAGAAAGTTTAAAAAATTATGTTCCAATTTGAACTGATTTCATCAGTACTAATTATTGAGCTGGACAGCATTTTTAATCAAAAGTCCTTTGAAATTATTGTGTATCATCACATTGATAAATGTAGCTAAATCTTTCACAGTTTATTTTTATAATATTGTTGTTACTATGTACAGTGTTCTTCTGGGTCTTTTCACTTCCCTTTGCATCAGTTCATATAAGTCTTCTTGTGTTTTTTTCCCCTGAAACCATCCTTCTCATCATTTCTTATAGCACAACAATATTCTGTCACAATAAAATATCGCCACTTCAGTCATTCCCCAATTGATGGATATTTCTTAAGTTCTAATTCTTTGCCACTGCACAAAAGACCTACTATAAATATTTTTGTTCATGTGTCCTTTTCCTTTTTCATTGGTCTCTTTGGAATATTAATATCACTGGGTCAAAGGGTACACACAGTTTTATGACTTCTTGAGCATAGTTCCAAATTGTTTTCCAGAATGGGTGAATAACTTTGCAACTCCACCAATGATATATTAGTGCACCTATTTTTCCTCATACTCCCCTCCCACATTTGCCATTTTCTTTGTTTTGTGTTAGCCAAAATGATGGTGTGAGTTGCTACTTGGGAGTTGTTTTAATTTTTGTTTCTCTAATCATTAGTGATTTATAATACTTTATAAACATGGCTATAGAAAGTTAAATTCTTCTACTGCCAATTTAATTATCTTAACTAATTATCAACTGGGAATGGCTTTTATTTTTATAAATTTGACTCAATTCCTTAAATATTTGAGAAATTAAGACATTATCAGGGGGAAAAATACTGCAATCTTCCCACCCCTCCCCAAATTTAGTTTTCTTCTATTTTTGACTGTATTGTTTTGCATTGTGCAAAACTAGTTCAATTTCATGTAATCAAAATTATACATTTTATATCACATGATCCTCTCTATCTCTTGTTTGGTCGCAAATATATTTTTCCCTTATCCACAGCTTTTTGAGGTAAATTTTGCTATCTCCACTCATTTGTTTGTATTATCACCCCTTATGTCTAAATCTCTTACTCATTTTTACCTGACCATGGTATACAATGTCAGATATTGATTGATACTGCTTCTGCCATCAATTCTCTCAAGTTTTCCTATTAATTTTGGCAAAATTGGATCCTCTGGTTTATCAAACATTAGATTACGATGATCATTTGCAAATATGTACTATTTATCTAGTGAATTCCAAAGATCAATCACTCTAATTCTTAGTCAGTATTGGACTGTTTTCATTATTATCACTTTGCAATGTAGTTTGAAATCTGATACTTATAGGCACTTTATTTCACTTTTTTTCCCCTCGATTCTCTTGATATTCTTAACATTTTGCTCTTTCACAGGAATTTTGTTATTATTTTTTTTCTTGCTGCAGAAAACAATTCACTGATTGTTTCATTGCTGTAGCACTGAACAAGTAGTTTAGGTAGAATTGTTTTTATTATACTGGCTGGGTCTACCTATTAGCAATACATATTTCTTCATTTATTTAGATATGTCTTTATTTCAGTGAAAAGTACTTTGTAGATATGTTCATATAAGCACTGATTTTGTCTTGGCAGGTAGACTCCCAGTACTATATACTGTCTGCAGTTAGTTTGAAGGCATTTTCTCTTTCTATTTCTTCCTTCCCTGTCTTGTTGGTAGTATCTAGAAATGTTGACAGTTTTTGGGGGAGGGCTATTCTATAACCAGCAACTCTACTGAAATTGTTAATTGCTTCAACTAATTTTTGCAGTTGATTCTTTATACCATCATATCATCTGCAAAGAGTGGTAGTTTTGTTTCTTCATTGCCTACTCTGATTTCTCCAATTTCTTTTTCTTGTCTTAGTGCTATAGTATCAATACTAAGTTGGGTAGCTAGTATCTGCTGCTCCAGGGGATAGAGTGTAGGACCTGGAGTCAGGAAGACTCATCTTTCTGTGTTCAAATCTGGCCTCAGATATTTACTGTTTTGGGGACCTTGGACAAGTCACTTAACCCTGTTTCCTTCAGTTTCCTCTGTAAAATGAGCTGAAAAAGTAAATGACAAAACACTCTAGCATTTTTGCCAAGAAAACACCAATTGGGATCATGAAGAGTCAGACATAACTGAAATAATAATTTCGGCATAATATTGAATAATTGTTGTGAAAATGGATCTCCATGCCTTATTCCTGGTCTTATTGGTAAAGCTTGAAGTTTATCTACATTACAGATGATTCTTGCTTATGGCTTTAGATAGACACTATTATTTTAAGTAAAGCTCCATTTATTCCTTTGCTTTCTAGGGCTGTTTTATTTTCTATGTATCTTTCTCTTTTTACCCTGTTTTTCCTCAAAGGTTTTGATACAAGCACACACACATAAACATATGTATGTGTATATGTATACATGTACACATACATATGTGTATATTTATATATACATACACATATATAAATATACATACATTTATTTAAACATATTGAACATATATGGTTGTATATATGCATGTTTGTGTGTATATGCATACAAGTGTGTGTATTTTTCCCTCTTTGAAACAATTCTAAAGAGATTGAAGTCCAAATATTGCTCAGTCACTCTCTCTTTTTCTCCCTTCTACTGTAAAAGCTCTTTTTTGTATTCCTTTTTTATGTTAGATAACTTTCTCCATTTTTCCCCTCCCTTCCCATTCCTTCAGTATATCCCTTTTCCTCACTCTTTCATTTTTGTTTTGAGATCATTTCAACATCATCCTTTCACACCTTTCTCCTCTACGTAGATTCCTTCTAACTCCCCTAATAATAACAAAGTTTTAAAGGGTTGCATTTATTGTCTTTAATTTAGCAATACAAACTGCTTAACCTTATTAATTGATTTATGAAATTTTTCATGTTTACCTCTTAATTCTTCTTCTTTTGAGATGTGTTTGAATGTCAAAATTTTTGTCCAGTTCTGATGCTTTCATCAGCAATGCCTGAAAATGTTCTATTTCGTCAAATATGCATTTTCCCCTTAAAGGATTATATTCGGTTTTAGGGTGTAGGTTATTCTTGAATGTAATCTTAGCTCCTTTGACTTCTAGAATATTTTATTCCTAGACCTCCATTCCTTTAACATGAAATCTGCTAAATTGTGTGCTATACTGACTGGTTTCATAGTACATTAATGGTTTCTTTCTGGTCTCTGTACAACATATTCTCTTGAATTTGGTTATAGTATTCCTGGGTGTATTGGGATGGCTTTTAGGAGGTGGATTCTTTCCATTTATATTTTACCTTATTGTTCTAAGATAAGGTGTCAGTTTTCCTTTATATCAAGGAAATTCTTGAAATATGACATGTAGGTTATTTTTTAATCATGATTTTCAGTTGGTATGTCTTCTTTCTCTTTTCAAGGTCAGATGACATATTTCACATGGTCTTCTTTTGTTCTTATTCTTTTTACTTTGTTTTATTGTTTCTTGATATCTCTTGGAGTCATTCCCTTTCACTTGCCCAGTTTTAATTTTGAAGGAGATCTTTTCTTCAATGAATTCTTGTGTTGCTTTGTAGCAGCAATGAGATATTCACAGCACTTATGGCAGCCATGAATATACCAGTCATGAAATACAGCAGGCTCTCCACAGGGAAGACAGAACCAAAACATTTATTCAGATGTCAGAATGCCAAAGTCATTATAATAACAAAAATCTATACACAATAATAATGCAGAGGACAACACCAGTCCCAAGCTTTCCCCCTGCTAAGTCTCGCATAAACCAGATCCATTAAACAAATCACAAGCAGACTCCTTTAAACAAAATCACAAATACAAAATCACTCACACTAGCCAGATGCCTTTTTGTCTGCATCCTTCCTAGCTCTGACTACTCTCTAACTGACCTCCTCTCAGCTCTGCTCTAGCTCTGCCTCTTGCTGTTCCATCTTTCTGTTCCACCCAGCAAACTCCTTCTACCACATGTTCTATGTAACTCATACTCATATAACTCAGGTTTCCATGTGGCCACATGAACCTACTAATGAATATGAAAGATCTCCCCATTTAAATTATTATTACTTGCCTTTACCACTTTTCCAATTCTATTTTTAAGGTATTAATTTCTTAAGTATTTTTGACTCTTTTAACAAGCTCTTAATTCACCTTTCATAATTTTTCTCCTATCACTCTCATTACTTCTTTTTTTCATGCCTCCCCAATCCCTCCACCATTGCTCTAACCTCTTTCTTTAGATCTTTCAGGAATTGTTATTGGTCTAGTATCCAATTTGCTTTTTTCTGAGGCTTTGTGGATAACTGTTTTTACTTTTTTTTAATCTTACCCAAGATTTTGTTTCTTGATATTCCTTGTCACCATAGTAGCTTTTAAGGTCAATTCCCTTTTTTTGGTTGTTATTTTTCTTTATTTCCCAGAGTATTTCTTGAGTTTTAATATTATGATAATGTTTGACTCTCTTCTTGGGATGAAAGAAGGGTACTTTCCCAAGCTTCAGATTCTTTCACACTGCTATTTTTCAGAGCTAGATTTGGGGATCTGTATTTTTTTGAAGTTTCTAAAGTTTTGTGATCTGAGTTGAGAAGTGGTGACTTCTCTCCTGGCTTGAATTCTGTTCTTTATCCAGGAAGTATAGCTTCTTCCTATATACTTCCAATAGATTCAAAGATTAGCATTTCTGTCAGCCTTGGAACTATGACACAGAATTGCACATGGATAATGCAACAGGGTTATATATAAATTTGTCCCTTGTATTTTCTTTCTAATCAGTTGTCTGACCTCCTGGCTGTCTCTTTGCTGAGAAATCTTGAAGCTGCTGCTGCTTTTATAGGTGCTTTCAAGGTCTACCACTGATGCTGCCACATTTTGTGTTCCAGGCTTACCTTGATCTCAGTGTTACAGACCTCTCCGTTTGACCTCCTAAGTTGTATTGGGCTACAAATATGTCTCACCTCAGCCTTTTGTTGACTCAGGCAATTCAGAATTCTATTTGATACATTAAAGTTGTTTGGAAGGAAATGTTGGGAGGGTTCAGCTGCGTTACTGCCTCACTCTGTCATCTTGGCTTTGTAAGATTTTGTATTTCTTTGTATTTAGTTCTCGTCAAAATTGTAGAACAAATTCTGGGCTTCTTCAAATTATGCCCATATACAATGTCAGTTCAATTCCCTAGAGATCACATCCTATTTGTCTTCTCAAGATTCTAGGAAAACTAAATGGTTGAGAGATTCTTTATAATACCTCTCACCAACCTGAGTATTTTATTGTGGTTGTATAGTAAGAATGGTTGATTTTTTAAAAACATAGTTTCTCAGCATAAGTTTGGAGCACACTACCATCAATGCACATGTAGCTTCCAAGGAAAAGTGAGTTCAATCTTATAAATGTAGAAAACTGTATAATGTATAAAGATGTTGAAAATGTAGAAAAATTGGATAATTAAACATTTTAATGGATTTCTTGTACCTAGTCAAAATGCTCTCAATTGATTACTTGCTTCAATAGATATATCTAGGCTTTATTCACACCTAGTTCTTAACTACCTATTTGACTGATTGAATCAATGAAGATTTTCTCATCTGACAAAAGTAGTTAATTTTAAAAGGTAGTGAAGTGATTGTTTCAATGAATACTTCATATTATTACTATTATTAATATCTCCTCACTTTATTTTCTAGTGAGTCTCAAATACAAAGAGTCGTCATTCTATTTTTCTTATTTTATATTTAATAATATATGTATTCTTGTATAAATGATAAAAAATTGCTTTTATAGTTGAATAAAAGTCTTAGAAAGTAAATCAATTCACTAATACATCTTTGATGAAACTCTAGTAGGATAATAGGGGTAATATTCACTGATCCTTTTCCCACTTGATTTTATTGTCTTCTTCTACAGTTCTATATATTGAATGTTTTCATTTTACACACCATGAAAATTCCCAACATCTTGTATGGGTGACATCTTTTTACACATTGTTCTCTCTAGTGGCCCATGTTATGTCTGGGTGATTATGATCAGTTTCAATAAGGGCTTCTAAAACAAACTGTTGCTTGAGTTTTCAAAGGCATTTTGAGGTTTATATTATAAAATGGGAATTTTATATGTTAGTCTATGAAAAATGCCAACTTACTAATGGATAATTTTATCTACTAGGTCAAATCTTATTAGATATTTGGCAAGTATGCGTGGCAGAGTTTCTCCCCATTCCCTTTCATAATCTTTTCTGATCACTACATCTCAGCTCTTTACAGATAACTCTGTTGTGTTTTTTGTTGGTAATGTTCTAGTCTTGAATTGCCTCAATAAATTCCTCCATTTTCACAAAAAATACACGCAATTGATCCATTATCTTCAACTATGTTTTATTGATGTTTTATTGGTTGAGTTCATGTGGCTGTCACCCATGGAGGACCTTTTGATTTTCACAGGTACTATCTAAAGTACACTGCTTTCAGCTGCATTTGAGAAACTCAATTGCAACTAACAGTTTTCAGCTTTAAATATTGCTCTTTGTAGAATTTTTCTATATAGTTCACATATTTTATATGGTCAATGAATGTTTATCAGGATTTTTCCACCATTTTAACTGGTAAGGAATATTTTTTGTTTATACCACTTAGGGTGGCATACCCTCTAGTTCATTAATATTGTATAAGTTTTTGCTAGGACACTTTCAAACATACTATTATGTCCCTTGTACATCCCAAGGGTTTACCTAAAATGGTGTTATTTTAGTATTAATACATCAAACATATTCTTCCTTATCAGATTTTTTGAGAATGTTAACAAATCTCAATATACTCAGTCACAACCTCTCCTTAACTTTTTATGTTCAATATATTATGCCTGGACAGAATCAAGAGGCTTTAAGGTATCACTCAATTAAGTATTCCGTGCAAACTCTAGATTTAAGCTGCATGTATTGAGTCTTTATTTTTCCTTAATATATTTTATACACTATTTACTTGTAAAGTTTATATGATATTTTGACAATGAGGAAGATTCCACACACAGTGTTGCTTAATTATGTCCAGTGAATTTTTACCACTTAATGTGATCTGGGTACTTCAAATGATTTAACATGCTTTTCTTCAACTGTCTCTTTACTTTGAAAGTCATACTTAATGTTACAGCATTTTACGAAAGACAGAAATTGATTTAAAGGTAGGCAGAAAAATAATGGGCTTTTCTAAAAATAAAATGTGCCATATTTTATATAATTGTTTTTTATATTACTATATTGGTGGAATATTTTAGAAAGCATTTTGATACAGATATAAAATACTCCAGTTTCTCATTTGTAATTTACATATTTATTATTGGTGAATAAAATGTGAGTTGCTCTGAGATAACCAACAATGGCATCATAAATTTTATGAGATGTTGCATACCTTGTTCAGTAAATTCTAAGTTGATAATAACTTGCCCATTATTGGCCTAGGAATTTTTATACTCTTTTATTTTCTTCAGACAATATCATGATATTTTACAAGTGTTTATAGAATTTTTTTAGTGATGCAAAATGTGAATGTTTTGTATAAATTACATAGACATACGGTAGGTTTATATATATTTATTTGGTTTTGTCACAGATATTTTTATCTTTTGGTGTTAGAGGTTTAATGACTTCTGTCAAGAAGGTTGTAATCAGGCTTAATAGGAGAGGAACCAGTTGAAATGCTTTGCTAGGAATTTATAGATTATTATAAAATATTCTACCCAACCATTTTGTACTTCATCAGATTCTTCAGTTTTTCAGTTTTGCAGAGAAACTAGAATTTTAGCCATTTCTTTTAATGAACTGTTACAATATTCATGAACAGTGACAATACATGAGTTTTCACCCCTCTCTCCAACCCACACACCATTTGATTCATTTGATTCAACTGGCACATTTCTTCACCAAACTTCTTTTGACCATATTGATGCAAAGCAATTTTCCATACCCTCCATCTTTGGAGAATCTGGCTGTTAATATCTTTACTTCTCTATATGTAAACAGATATTTGTCTAGTGTGTGAATTGTTTCTATTATTCTTTGTCATTTGGTTATTTGGTTGAAGAGTAGTGAGTTATTGTATCTTTGCTTTCTTCCTTTTTGATTTCCTTTTACCGCCTTAGTCATTTGACATTTATTCTATATTGTTTGAAGGAACTTAGAATTTCTACCATGCTTCCATTTTCTGGGTTTCTTTCTAAATGTTCTCTTTTCTTGTCTTTAATTGGAAAATATGACATTTGAGATCTTTACTTTCGCTTTTAGATCGATATTGATATCATCCTTCAATGACTTCCCATATTACATAGCTCTCTCAAGTTGATTCTGCCTAGTTAGTTTGACTCCTCCCTGTCTGATTATTCCTATCATAGGTCTACTTTTCAATATATTGTACCATCTGTGACAACCATCACCACTAGTGCAGTATCCAGGTCCTGAAATTTTTTTAATAATATTTTATTTTTCCCAATTACATGTAAAACCTGAAAATTTTTTTACCCACATTTCCATAAGATGTTGCTAAAGAATGGTGCCATTCATAATGATGGGGATATGCCAATAAAATGTTTAGCAATTGGCCATCCCAAAACATGACACACTTTTAAGTTTAATCTTCATTATTAACATTTTCTCAAATTACAGTAATCAAAACAAGAAATCAAGCATTTATTTATACTGTTTGCCAGTTTCCAATGTGTTAATGCCCACACTTAAAATTTAACTCTCAAGAGTTGGTAAGAGCTTCTTCTATAATAAAAACAGTCGTTATAACAGCTACCAGCCTTATAGAATCATTTTGTTTTGATATAATTGATCTGCTAGTTAGATTCATGCCCTTAGATTCAAAAAAGAACTTTTCATAAACATAGTCTAAATATGTGCATCTACTTTTCAAAAAACATTTAGCCATGTCAATACTGATTTTATCTATCATTTGGTCATTAGGTTTCTGTCAGGCATAAAGTAAATATTTTCAGTGTCTTCAGATTTTTC
Organism: Notamacropus eugenii; assembly: GCF_028372415.1. Taxonomy (NCBI): domain Eukaryota; kingdom Metazoa; phylum Chordata; class Mammalia; order Diprotodontia; family Macropodidae; genus Notamacropus; species Notamacropus eugenii. The sequence goes on along the minus strand of NC_092878.1, from coordinate 96,363,559 downwards.
AACTTCAACTTTTCTTCAGATTTTAGTAACTGCTTGATTTTAACTCTAATTTTGTCTAATCTAGGCTTAGAAAAGTTAATGATCATTCAGCATTGGTTGACAACATATAGTAGCATGTTATGGAGCTGAGGGTGTCATTGACAGAAAACAGTAATAAGCCCTTCAATCAGTGAAAGTTTTTTTTTCCAAATATTTTATTATATAATAATTGTTCCAAATCAAAATATTCTTGTCTTCATACCATTACATATGCATTTTTCAGTTCCTCATTTTAGAAGCCAATAGTATTTTTGCTAAACTATTTTCAGTCAATGACACATTGGTATTTCTCCTCAAAACATTAGAAGGCTAATAGACACTGTGGATAGAGCACCAGGCCTGGAATCAGGAACGCCTATGTTTAAATAAGGCATCAGACATTTACTAGCTCTGTGACCCTAAACAAGTCACTTCACCTTGTTTACCTTAGTTTCCTCATCTATAAAATGAGCTGGAGGAGGAAATACAAAACAATCCTGTATATTTTTCCAAGAAAACCTCAAACGCAATCACAAAGTCAGACATAACTGAAAAAAACCTAAATAATAACTGAGAATTTTTTATATTGTTAATTTCCCCCTATATCTTCTTACCTCTCTCTTCTCAAGGAGACATCCATTAAAATAGAGATTTTAGAAAGAAGAAAAGAAAAATAATAAAAAGAAAAAATAATAAAAACTGATCAACACATCAAAAAAAAAAAAAGTCTGATATCAACATACTCTGGCTTTTCCCTCTCAAAAAAAAAGCAGGAGGAAGTTTTTACTCTATTTTTCCTGCAATAAATTTTTTTTGTTCAATTCACAACATTCATTTTCAATGGATTTATATTTTTTAATATACTTTATTGCAGTCCTTCTTTAGTAGAGCAGATTACCTCATCATGAGTTCTTTACATAAAAAAAGTATTTCTAGACCAATAGAAGAACACATATATGCATTTACATACACACAAATACATACATGTATAAATGCACACACATGCACATACATACAAAATAATATGTTCACATAAACATGTATGTATGCATGCATTACATATGTATGTAATAATATATAGGAAAATTGATTTTCAAATAGATTTTTTGTCATAGACAAAGGAATAGTTTTGACAAATGATTGAAACTACCATCAGTGTCAAAGTTTATATTAAATTAAAATCTAATTAGTATGTTAATTGATGTATCCTCTAAGTTTCTTGATGTGTAAATTGTAATAAGTTTAAGTGATATAATTTAAACTAATTTATTTTTTTCAGCTGAAATGACATTAAAGGAGAGGAATTAGCATTTGCATCCTTTTAACCCTAAGAATCATGGTACCTTTTCATTTACGTTGCCTCCTGCATTAGAATGCCAGTTCCTTGAGAAGGACTCTCTTTATACCCAGCACTCAGCATAGTGCTTTGCACATGTTAACCATTTAGCGAATGCTTTAATTTGTCGTTCCCTTAATCAGACGTAGACAAGTGTATTTTTGCCACATTTCAAAGTTTGACAGAACCTCAGGGATCACTCAGTTAAATTCTCTCACTTTGCAGCGGTTGGGGGAAGGAGGGTGGGAAATGAATTCAAGTAGATTCTATGACTTCCCTTTATTCCCACAGATATTTAGGGAGAGAAAATATGCATCTCCATCCTTCTAAGCAACTTTTCCCCAAATTTTATTTCTTTTCAAATAGCAAATTCAACATGAAAAACAGATAATATATCTTGTATTCTATGACTTACTAACCTGTTTCTAATTCTGATGAATCAAATGTCTAGATAGATGAAAAATACTAGATGACAGTGAAGATAGTTGACTTTCCCCATAGGGCAATTAGGCATTTCAATGATTAATAGTATAGCCTGCACTTGACCACTTCGGTGATCAATAGTCTTTACTTCCCCACACCACCATCCCACCCCTTTTCTCAAAACAAGAACCTTCAAATAAAAGTAATAAGCAACCATGATTTGCCCTATCTTTGGAATAGCCTAATATCAAGAGAACTCATCGAATTGGCTTTGGGAAAATTGTATAACCTTAATGGTTGTACATATAACCTATATCAGCCTGAGGATCTATATTTTAGAGATAACATCATTCTGACTTGTTCCCCATCCCCACATTCGTATATGTTAACCTCTTAAAGGTCATAACCTTCAGAAATTCAGGTTTTCATAAAATCTCTAGAGCAAGACAATAAATCCAACTGATTGCTCTTAAATTAAAGAAGTGTGCCTGTGGGAAATAACACAAGAGAGCTTTCACTTCTCTCCTCATACTTCTCATTAAATCCTTGGTCTTTTATACCTAAATTGAAAGAAACAGTAACAGAACAAGTCCCCTGACACTTGAAACCTAGTTAAATAGACTAAATAAGCCTACAAGAAAAAGAGAAGGCTAAAAGAATTTTGTAAAGAACTCATGTGTGTGGTCAGGTTAATGCTTTTAAGCAACCATAGTAAGTATCCCTTCAAGACCCATTGGCCCTTGATCACATGCTGAAAAAGTAAAATGGCAACAGAAGTGATAATGGCATTTTTCAACATATCTCATAGGATCTCCACTAAGCACCACTTTGTCAGGGCATAATATTTTGAGTTCCACAGGAAATCTGCTAGCATGAAGGTCAGGTAACTTTACAAGTGAAAAAGACCTTTAAAGTCAGAGGCGCATATAAGCTTGTTAAAGCTCCAAAATATTTAGGATAGCAGCTATTTATTTTAAATATGTATGTATTTATCTGAAAATCTTTCAGAGTTTACTTCTTGGCAAGTATCCTCAAGATGAGAGACTTAATAGCTTAATTGTATGGAGTGTGTGTATTGTGTTTACTTGTGATTTTTTAGTTATCTCATGCATGAAAACTTGAAAACTCTGGATTTCTGTTTTAAAGTTAGCCTAGCTGTTTAGAATTCCAAGGCTTACTGTACACTTTGATTGCTTCTTCTCTATCAATCTCTATAAAAATGAATAAAGAGGTGAAAATTGAGTTACAGAGAATCCTGAAACCAAGTTAAAAAATAAAATCACTACTTTCAGAACCCCAGCATTGAACACTTCACTGCCAAGCATTGTTTCAGTATCAGAATACAATCGAAAATGATCTATTAAAGGAGGAGGCTGACAGAGGAACCCATTGTACTGTCTGGGTTGTGGCATCTTAGTTATTTTTTTTTTTTAAAGAAGAGAAACTATTATAGGCATTAAATCAAAACACAAGAATTAACAAACAGTGCTTTCCTTATCTGTTCCTGTGGGTCTGTAGTTTTATATACTTATACATATATTTTCAAATATGCATGCAAATTCATTGTTAAGATTATAATATTTTGCTATTCTCTCCAATTCATATTAGAGTAATGACTGTAATACACCTGGAGGCAAAATGGCATTTGAGCTATTAGATCTGATTTGTGCATCATCCATTATTGATTTAGTAGCTCATCCAGATAGTAGAATAGTTCATTTGAAATCTAGAAACCATTACAAAATTTATGATATTCTAAAGGGTACACCAAGCAATAGGATAAAACTTAGTAAAAAAAAAAAAAAAAAAAGAAAGAAATAGACTCTTTCCTACATGGCAAAAACAACCTTCCAGTAACTGCTTTGAAGGCTGAACTGAGGTATGAGGGATGTTAAGGTACTATCCTATTACCTTCTAAAAATAGGCAAATGGTAACATGGGGAGGGGGGGGGACTCCTGATTTTAAATTCAAAGTAATGTATATTAGAATATATAAATTAAGTGAATGAGCTTTTATAAGTAAAAAAGGGTACTTCTTCAGTTTTAATATTTAATTACTTACATCCATAGCAAAAATAAAAAAGCATGATAAATATGATCACACAGTAGTAAAACAACATCATAATTTCATTGCTTTGCCAATACAACTTAATTTAAGGATGATGTCCATGGTAAGCTGGTCAATAAAATCCGACACAATAGATGTCAATGATTTCAAAGGTCAAGTGAAAGGCAGTACTCAAATCTTTTCCTTCTACAGGTTCAAAGCGCAAGTTCTTTTTTAAATATATAAACTCTCCAATCAATCCATAAGCATTTAATAAATGTTTACTATGTTCTAGGCTTTTGAGCCAAGTGCTGGAAAAAAATATTGACGCCCACTAGTAAGCCACGAAATTATTCTCCCAAAGATATCTTACTCAATTGAGAAGCTGAGGAAAAGCATGAATATAAAGAAATAGATGCATTTAAAAATGAATATTTACAAATGAGAAAAAATGAAAAAAATTGCATTGGGAAAGTATGTTTATTACTTTGCCTATTTAAAAAATATATATATATATATATATATATATATTTACAGGGGAAGAGACTGCTTATATTTAACTTTGAATTGCTCTTGCTTCACTCCCACCAAACCCAGTTGCTCAATAGCTATTGATTCTAATCATCCTTTCCCTCACTTTGTATGGGGGATGAGTGGAAAGAAGTAACAAAGTCCCTGATAATATGTGGAATTGTTCTATCCTGCGCATGAATGTCTGGAGTGTCATAGCCCATTATGGATGCACAGCACTGTCACTGAAAGTTAAAAATGAAGGGGAACTGAGAAGTATATGAATATTGAGGTGCTGAAAAGTGGTCAAAAATTGTTTACACCTTAGTAAAGACAACTTTTTCTGTTCTTTTCCTTTCCATCCTCTCTCTTACCTTCCTCTCCTACTTGGCCTGCCCTGTCCAGACTTTCACTCACGTAACCTTCACTGTCCTTCCCCTCCCTTTTCTTTCTCCTTTCTTTTCTTGCTTCTAACTTATTTTATCCTGTTTTATTTTTTCCTCAGCTGCAAATAAGTCATGGTTGTGATTGGAACAGTAGCTGATCTTTTTGACCAGGAATAATAAATCTAAGGGAATCTTGAAAAGTTATAGGTGGGTAGGGAGAAAAGTTGAAGGGAAAGTAAAAGAAAATACTTTTCTCTAAAGTTCTTAGAGAAATCTAAAAGGGGGGGATGAAAACTTGAGTAATTGATAATGATTAAGAAAACTAAAATTTCTAAAGTAATGTATTTCATAAAGAAACCACAAATTTCCTAATTGTTTTGAGCCCATTTTGAAGAGGATGATAGAAGGGCCAAACTAAATCCCAAACTCCAGGGTTGAAAAAAAAAGGAAACCAAGGCAATTTGTGAAGTCTATCCTTGAAATATTTATAATTACTCAAGGACCACTCATGCCCTTTTCAATCAGGCTATCCATCTTCTACTCAATCTCTTATGATTGAGAGCCATTCTGGAGAGGTAAGTAGTTCCAATATAAAAATAACACTGTCCCTAATGAAAATTCTTTTATTAAAGATTATAATCTACTAGGGTAGAAAAATGTTACCCACCATCAGGGAATTTTGGAAAAAAAAATGTATTCTGCCATATGTCAGTTTCCATTTCTGCTTGTTAAATCATATGTTTAACCCATTCTTAAAACCCATTGTTTTTCATGATGGGGTTTAATTATTCACATATATGTAGTGGGATGTGTTGTGCACAGAACACATATGGCATTGACCTTTTTCTTCATTATAAAAGCAATATTCTTAGACAGTTCTCAAATATGCTTTATCATGTAAATCAACATTTAAACTCAACTTAGTATTGTTAGAAAGGATCCAGTCACCAAGAAACACAACAAAGGAACATTTACCTTCGAATTCTCCATTTTGTGCAGAAAGAATGTTTGTACGTTTCTGGACTAGCGAATTGAAGAGGGGAAGAGCGAGAGACAGAAAATGGTATACTTAAAAAATGTTTCTTAGGCCAATGTTATAGTCTTTCTTTTTTATGTTAATTTTATTTATTTTTAGTGTTCTACAATCACTACCATAAAACTTAGATTTTTCTTTCCCCCCTGCCTACCTCTTACCACCCCAATCACTCCTCAAGATGGCATACAATTCTATATAGGATCTACACATACATTCCTATTGAATACATTTTCGCTATAGTCACACTGTGCGGAAGAACTAAAATAAATGAGAGAAATCATATAACAAACCAAAACATTTAACACACACACACACATACACACACAATGATCTGCTATATTGTGCGATTGAATTCCATAGCTCTTTCTCTGAATGTGGAAGACATTTTGCCTTAGAAGGTCATTGGAAATTCTTTTTTTTAAGCCCTTGTATTGCTATGAAGATCCAAGTCTACCAGAAAAAAAACTCTCATACACTGTGGTCGTTGCTGTGCACAAAGTTCTCCTGGTTCTGCTCCTTTTGCTCAGCATCAGATCATATAAGTCTTTCAAGGCCTCTCTAAAGTCTTTTTGTTCATCATTTCTTATAACACAATAGTATTCCATTACATTCATATACCATAATTTTTTTAGCCATTCCTCAATTGATGGACATCCCCTTGATTTCCAGTTCATGGTCACTACAAAGAATGCTGCTATAAACATTTTTGTACATGTGGGACACTTTCCCATTTTTATGATCTCTTGGGGATACAGTCCTAGAAGCAATATTGCTGGGTCAAAGGGTATACACATTTGTGTAACCCTGTGGGTGGAGTTCCAAATTGCTCTCTAAAATGGTTGGATGAGTTCCCAGCTCCACCAATAACGAATTAGTTTTCCAACTCTCCCGCATCCTTTCCAACATTTATCATTTTCCTGTTCTGTCATGTTTGCCAATCTGATAGGTATGATGTGGTCCCTCAGAGTTGTTTTGACTTGCATCTCTCTATTCCAAAGTGATCTGGAGTATTTTTTCATATGATTATAGATGTCTTTAATTGCTTCCTCTGAAATTTTCCTGTTCATGTCCTTTGACTATTTATCAATTTGAGAATGACTTGTATTGTATATTTGACTCAATTCTCTACACATTCTAGAAATGAGGGCTTTATTCCCGAGATTAGCTGTAAAAATTCTTACAGTCTTTCTTAAAAAAAATTGAATTTCTTGAAAGAGAGTTTTTATAATAAATAGAGAATCAGTGGAGAAGTCAGGAAGATCTTGTTCAAAGTTTTGCCTGGATCTGGCTATATTGGTTGTGTAGCTTTGGGACAATCACTTAAACTGTCAGGGCTCTTAGGCCTGGAGCACTGAGGCCTGGAGTCTAGATATTCCTGGAGTCCTGACACTGACATAATATAAAAGTAAGTACTCCGACATTCAGAGGAGACCCTGCTATCACAAATTCTTACATCTGCTTGTCTAAAAGGAAAGACAGCTATTGAGGGAATCAACAATCATTTTAATCAAGTACATATATCATTCTCTTAGTTCAGGGGAGAAAATGAGCACTCTAAGCTTCAGAGAAAATACCAACAGAGAAATCAACAGATAGGGTTTCCAACTGTCTGACCATAAGCAATATATACATCACAGATCAACAGACATATCCAACTGTCTGGCCATACATACATAATTACCAGAGAGAGAAGAAACAACATCTGAGTTTTCAAAGGGGGTTTGGGGGCTTCTTAGTGGCTTTCCAGAATCTCATCTGGCACATAAACCTTCTTCCAAAAAGTACATTCCAGAGTAAAACCTCATCTCAGAGTATATATACACTTTTCACAACCAGAGGGTAGGACACTCTGATGCAGTGCTTGAGTAGAAATAAACAAAATGTACTTGAGGCCTGTTAATGGGCAGGTAAGACCTAATTGACATTACATTCCACCTCAAGATCTTTCATGCCCATAACAGAGGCAATTTGTATCAGAATAAGCATTAGCATTTCTTAAGTAAATAATTCCCACAAAATAAACACATCACGAACTTTATATTTGCAGAATAAGTTATATAACATAACATCTTCTTGGTTGCCAATCTTTGGGGAGTAAGCAACCATCTCCTCCTTCATCAATCCAAAACAAAATGTCCAAATAAAGTCATCTTGGGGGTATGTCCTTCTCCCTACACTGCCTTTGCAATCACTCTCAGGTGCAGGCTCTAGGGAGTCAAATCCCAGTCTTAACAATGCTCCAGCTTCTACTTCCAAGTTTTGAGGGGTGACTGGGCAACAAAACCATCAAGATGGGTTCCTTGCTGATACATTATGGTATAGTATGAATGAGATCTGCAATCTAAAAGGAAGGTATGGGGACTGAGATAATTGTTGTTTCCCAGTTGTTATGGTTATAGCTCTGTGGAGTCCTGGGAGGTGGAGACGGTCAGAGCCAGGGATCAGGTGGATGGGCCTGGCTCTGGACTATGCAAGAGGGGTGAAGTCCCAAAAATGTATTTCATTCGGAATCCACACCAGAGTGGTGAGAACTTGGAATGAAGCCCTGGAACAGGAGCACACCCAACAGAGAACTGCCTGTGTGGTGACCTTAGTGAGATGAGAGCAAAAGTGGAAAACTAGCAGTATGCTTACCTTGGAGAGGTGAGAGGAATGGGAGTGAACAGCTGCCTGTGTACAGACTCAGGATGGATCTGGGAATGACTGACTCCTACTGGAGGTGGAGGAATCCAGGAGCTAGGAGTTCAGCCCTAGGCAAGATGGGGACTGCTCAGCAAGGCACTGAGTGTGCTTTTTTCAGCCATCTCCTAGGACAATTTGGGACAAATGGGTTGGAGCTGCCTATGATTGGTGAGGGGAAGTACTATGTACTGCCAAGGACCCCAAACTGATGGCTTTGTTGCCCAGCCACTCCTCAGGATTTGTAAGTGGGAGCTGGAACATTGTTATGACTGGGATTTGGCTCACTAGAATCTGTACCTGAAAGTGACTGCAAGGGCAGCATTGGGAGAAAGACATACCCCCAAGAAAACTTTATTTGGATATTTTGCTTTGGATTGAGGAAGGAGGAGTTGGTTGCTCACTCCACAAAGAGTAACCCTCAAGAAAGATTGTTATGTTATGTAATGTATTCTGCAAATGTAAAGTTCATGATGTGTTTATTTTGTGGGAATTATGTTGTATTTACTTAAGAAATGCTAATGCCTATTCTGATACAAGTTGCCTATGTTATGGGCATGAAAGATCTTGGGGTAGAATATTTTTTTTTTATTTTGTAATGTTTAACAATCACTGCCATACAATTGTGATTTTATCCCCCCCACCTACGCCCCACTCCCCCCCTCCCTCCCCACCACTGCATACAATTCTGTATAGATTCTACATATACTTTCCTATTGAGTATATTTTCACTATAGTCATGCTATGTAGTCAGACTAAGATAAATGAAAGAAATCGTATAACAAATCAGAACATGATACACAAACACATACACATACACAAACATGATCTGCTACAATATGTGAGTGACTTCCATATTTCTCTCTCTGAGTGTGGCAGGCATTTTGCCTTGAGATCCTCCATTGGGATCTTCCTCACCATTAATAGACCTCAAGTACCTCTTGTTAATTTCTTTTTAGACAGTGGGTCAGAGTGTTCTGTTTTCTTACTCTGAAAAGTGTATATATATACTCTGAGGTGAGGTTTCAATTTGGGGCTTTGTTTTTGGAAGAAAGTTTTTGTGCCAGATGAGAATCTGGGAAGCTACTAAGGAGCCCCTCCCACCCCTTTTGAAAACTCAGATATTGGTGCTTTTCTCTAGTACTATGTATGTGTGGTCAGACAGCTGAAACTGTCTGTTGATCTGAGATGTATGTATTGTTTATGGTCAGACAGTTGGAAGTCCTGCCTGTTGATTTCTCTGTTTATATTTCTCTGAAGTTCAGGGTGCTACCTTTTTCCCTTGAACTAGCTGAATGATACATGTGCTTGATTAAAGTGATTGTTGATCCATCAAAAGTTGCCTTTCTTTTTAGACAAGCAGATCAGAGAACTGTCAGGGTGCTTGCTTTTATGAGTGGATAAGTCTTTAAGTTGAAAAGCAGTGCTGGAAAAAGGAATTACCTCAAACTTACTGATGGATTTGAGTTCATTATACAAATAAAAGAGCAGATCCAATAAAAAAAAGTCACTGGTAAACATTAGAGATGTGAAGGTCAGGAAGGAAAATATACCTGGATGAAAGCTTTTGTTCTAATCACACTGGACAGTAGTTGATTGAGATGAACTTAGTTTCTGTATTCTTCTGCGCATGAAAAACAGTCATAAAAATTATGTCTATATGTTGTGGGGCAGAGATAGGGGTAGTCAGTTTTTTCTTTACAGTGTTCTTGTATAGAATACTTTATTGATGTCTCTTTAAAATTCAGACCATGAAAGAATGAGTAAGTAGTACAATAACTGGTATTTATGGAGAGATTTATGACTTCAAAGTACTTTACATATGTTTTCTCATTTGATCCTCACAAACATCTCTGTAATTTAAGTGCTACTATTGTCATCCTTATTGTACAGGTGAGGAAACTGAGCCTAAAAAAAAAAGATAAAGTGTTTTGTCTAGGTTCACACAACTTATGTGTACACATCAGGCTAGGATCTCAGGTGTTCCTGATTCTAAGTCTCCTGTTCTATCACTTTTCCACCTAGCTTCCTCCTTATGTACTTCCTATGTACAAGTTAGCATCTTAGATACTGTTTGGCCAGAGACAAAACAAAAGAAAATAATCCATTTTCTCAACATTTTTGTTGTTCGGTCATTTTCAGTCATGATCAACTCTTTGTCATGTCATTTCAGCTTTTCTTGGCCAAGACACTGGAGTCATTTCCTTCTCCAACTCATTTTACAGATGAGGAAACTGAAACAAACAGAGTTAAATTAAATGACTTGCCCGAGGTCATACAGCTAGTGTCTGAGGTCACAACTGAACTCAGGAAGATGAGTGCTTCTCACTCTAGGCCCAGCATATCATCCACTATAGTAGGACTAGCATCTTTGTTGTGAGGATTTGCTGAACCATTTTCACACATTTTTTGGTGTCCACCTGACACTCAACTCTTACTTCTGTCTGTAGCATGTACAGCAGCAACTCAGTAGTAAAACAGTAGTAGAAGACAGTGTAAATCAGGTTGAGGGTAACCAAGAAGCCTCAAATCCATCAGTAAGTTTGAGGGAGGTCTACCCCAAGGATGTGAATACTGCCCCTATCAGAATGGGTAGATAAGAAAAATTTGTTCCAACAGCCAGCTTGGTCAGATATTAAGTGCCTTGCTATTGGATTTTGATTACTCTGGAAGAGAGAATGAAGCTGTCAACTTTGCATAATTCTTGTCTCACTTAAATCTAATTTATGCATGCTTCAAGATATGATGTCATTGGCTTTCTTCAAAAGCAAAAAACAAACAAGGGTAAAATATTTGGCAGGTAGGAATCATATGTGGGTAGAGGAATCAAGTCATGTTTGTCACCTGAGCTAAGCCTGTAAAGTACTCAGAATTTTTAGAGGCAGGGAAGAGGAGGGAATGCATTCAAGCCTGTGCAAAAGCCCAGGGGCAAGAGATAGAAACGCAAGTTTGGAGAAAAGTAAGTAGTCTCTTTTTGATAGAAATGATGTGAAATAAGATAAAAGAAGTCCAAAGATCAGAGCTTCTGGAAGCAGCTGTTGAAGGACTCACAAAATGAGAAATATTAAAAGTGAAAGTTTCTTGGATGTTTCTGAAAATTCATAATCTAATGGATTCATGACTAATGAGGGAAAAAAGTTTTAAATATTTTTAAATGTTGTCATTTGATAGTTCTTCTTCCATACACAAAGAAGTAGAAGACTCCATTCCTGTCCTCAGGGAACTTATCATCTAGCTGGGGAGACCTGATTTAGATGACCCAAACAACTAAGGAGGATTATGAGGTAATAAAAGAGAATTCCATTTTAATTAATTTTATTTGACATTCAAATTACTTTCTTATATTTTAGCCTTATTGAAATTGAGATCTATTGCTACAAGTTTTGGGAAGTTTGTGATTTACTTGTTAAGGTTTTAACTCCTTTGTCTGTCTCTAGTATAGCCCTTTTAGAATTCACTTGATTTCCATCTTTCTTTTGTTAATTATTTCATTGTTCATATTGAAACTTTCAGTCTTCAATTTAATTTTCTTCTTCTATTTGTACCTCACCAATAACCCAGGAAAAATCAATCCAAATTTTAGCAAAAATTTGCCAGATTTTATAGTTAGCTTTTATTATATTCCCATAACATCTAGTAAGTTTATAGGATAGAGTGGTGGATTTTGGAACAGGAATCCTAGATTCACTCAGAAACTTACTAGCTATACTACCCAAGACTTTACTTTTTCCTAATCTCATTTTTCTTTTCTGTAAAGGGATAGTAATATAATAACACACACACATACATACACATATATGTGCATATGCAAAAATACATATATTCATACACACATATATAATGATGTTAGGATAAAATAACATACATAAGGAATTTTATAAATCTTTAGGTACATTCAGGGATTTTTAATTTTGGATACATGAACTTATTTAAAAATAATTTGATATACATATTTTAGTATAATTGGCTTCCTTCATTATTTTATGTATTTTATCTTATGTATTTAAAATATTCTGTTAAGGAGTCCTTAGCCTTCACCAGATGGCCAAATGTGTCCATGACTCAAATAACTTTAAAAGAACCCTTGCAAAATAATAGTTCTTAATTTTTTGGTTGTTTCTGCGGTCATAGTCATTGTCGTCGTCATCAGCAGCAGCAGCAGCAGCAGTATGAAGGACCATGGACGCTTAGCATTTCCAGTTTGGAAGACAACAAAAATGTATCATACAAAAATTTCTGTATATATATAAGCCACAATGTTTACACATAAGTGTATATGGGGATAGATGGATAGATATAATTTTGTAGAATTTCTTGTAATCAGAAGAAAAAATCCTTGTTATTATGTCCTCTGTCGACAAATAGCTAAATTTGCTTATAGAATTAGAGGTAATTATAGTATCAGCTAGAACACTAGTTCATCAGCACAAATAAATGAATGGCATTATATTATAGTGTATGTTGCGTGTTATATAATTAAAAATAAGAACATGAAGGTATCTACCATTAAGACAAAAGGCATAGAAGAAAGGTCAAGGAAAGAAAACTGAAAAATAAACTGACTCCCTAAAGACCATGACCAAACAAAAACCCAGATACCTGAAAAAAACAAAGGTATCATAAAAGAATCTATTAGATCTTATTTTTGTTCAGTTGTTGTAGTCATATCTGACCTTTTAATTTCCCCATCTTGTTTTTGTATTTATTTAATTTATATTAGTTTGCCTTCATTTGTTTGTTTGAGTAAAGCCGGGTTAATTTGATTTGCCAAGTGTCACAGAGCTAGTAAGTATAAGAGTCTATATTTGAATTTAGGAGGATGAGTCTTCCTGACTAGGCCCAACTCTATCCCCTGTGACACCTAGCTGCTACACACACATATGTTTGTGTCTATTTGTATTTATGTATATGCTTTTATACATGAATATATCATCAGTTATATCAATATGTTATTGCCACTACATATGTAATTGGTGAGCGATAATATAAATATACACACACATACAAACATGCATAATCATATATATATATACATACACACACACACATATATATAGATATAAAAGAGAGAGAGACAGATGGACAGATAGATGGATAGATAGATAGATAGACACGTAGACAGATAGTTGATAGATAGAACTATAGAGAAATACAGACATATGGTGAGGGAGGTAGTAGGAAGTGTCGTACTTTGGAAGTATTTGAGGTGGAAGACAACTAATAAGAGTTGCAAAATAAGTGGTTTAAGAAACAATGATAGAGAGAACAACAAGGTGAAATGTTTGATACATAAGAAATGTTTTATTTCTCCAAGTAGGAATTCAGATCAGAATGAATAGGGAATAAAAAAGAGATACTATACACTCTTTAGAAGAATATTGACCAGATAGAATCAATTTTTGTTTGAAAAATATCGCTACTAGTTGTCTATTGAATTGATTTATATAAGAAAAGACTGGATTAGTCAACAAATTAGAGGATATTATAGCAACATAGGCTTGAGTATATGAAACTAGAATTAAAATCATGGCTTCAAAAAAAACAGAAAGTGATTTTCAGAAAGAAAATATTAGCAATATATCCATTGATTAGGTTTGAAAGTTGATTATCAGAGAAATTTTTTTAAAAGTACTTAATTTTTACCCTCAGAGGTTAAAAAAATGAGCAATGAACAGTAAGAGTAAAACTGAATGTCTGTAAACATTTAGAGACATGAATTCAATGTTAAGCATTTAAAATTTTAGTTTATATCAGAATATATGGAGGAGGTAAGAGTTGATGGATAAGATTTCATCTGAAAAAAAAGGTTATGTTTGAAACCATTAGAAGTAAAATAGATGAAGAAGGAAATAGAATCAAAACAGAGATATGGGGAAGTAGAAGAAATGGGGGAGTTTTCTAAAGGTAAAAGGAAAACAAAAAGAAAGTAATAAATCAAAGACAGATTGGAGTGGAAAAGACATAAAGGGTGGTTGATCAGGAGGCTAATCTAGGTTCCAAGTAATGAAACTTTCCCTCAGGGTAGTGGCTGTGTGAGTGAAGAAAAGGAGATATATATATGAGAAATGCTACAAAGGTAGAAACAAAACTTGCCAACAGATTGGATATGTTGAGTTAGTAAAAATAAGGAATAAAAGATGACACTGACTTTGTGAACTTGGTTCACTGGGAGGATGCTCATGATAGTAATAGAAAAATCAAGAAGAGGAAGTGACTTGGGAAGAAAGAAAATGAGTTCTAGTTTGCATACGTTGAGTTTGAAATGCCATAAGTTACAAGATATACAAAAGGAAGTTAATGATTTAAGACTGGATTTCAGGAGAGAAAACAGGGATGAATATATATCTTCAAATCATCTGCAATGAGACAGAAATTGAACCTATGGAAATTGATTATTAAGCAAGATAGTCATCAAGCTATGAGTAGAAGACCCAATATAGAATCTTGAGAATACCTTTCTTCAAAAACTCATGAATGTAATGGAATACTATTGTGCTATAAGAAATGATGAGCCGGTCAACGTTAGAAAAAAAAAAAAAAAAACAAAACCTTGAAAGACTTACATGAACTGATTCTGAGTGAAGTGAACAGAGCCAAGGGAACAATGTACATGTTAACAGAAACATTATGCAATGGTCAACTTTGATGAACCTATCTCTTTTCAGCAATATAGTGATCTAAGACAATTCCAAAAGACAGATGATGTCCAGAGAAAGAACTATGGAGTCTGAATGCAAATCAAACATTACTATTTTCTCTTTTTTTCATTCTAATAGTTTATCCCTTTTGTTCTGATTTTTCTTTCATGACATGATTAATGCAGAAATATGCTTAATATGACTGTACCTATATCGCCTATATCATATTGCATTCCCTCTTGGCGATGGGAGAGGAGAGAGGAAATATTTACAACTCAGAATCCTATGAAACTGAATGGTGAAAAATAAAAATAAAATTAAAAAATGTTTTCAAAGAAATTTGGTTGATGACTTTTGAAACCTGCTTTCTCAAAGGAATAGTGTTTCCAGTATTATTAATATAATAGCAGTAAAACACTTGGATCCATGCTATTACTATTTACAATTAGTCTTTAAATTGTTAAATCCATTGTTATTTTCTACATCCTCATCTTTCTTGACCTTTCTGACTAGATATTCTTTACAATATTTTTCATCTGTTTATTCTCTCTGTCCTGGGTTTCTGTGACCCTCCTCTCCCCTGCCTATCTTCCTATTTATCAGAATATTTTTTTCTCTGTCTCCTTTGACATAGGTATAACGAACTTGCTTTTTAATATGATGTACTACAAAGTTCCTTTTTTCATCTTTGTGAATGGAATGTGGGCTGGATAGCATCGCTGCTCGATGAATTTGTATTTGGTTGAATAGATGAAACCAGGGAGTAGATTACTAAGTCAAACATTAGCTGTGGGTCTAATGCCAGCAGCCCGTTAGTTCAGGTTTGTTATTGGTATAAAATGATGTATTCATAATACTGAATATTTTTCAAAAATGATGTTATTTCTTTTCCTCTCCCCCTTTCATATTATTTTTACTATCTTTTTTCCCTACAAAATTATTAGCATTTTTCTTCTTTTGATAAGGTATAAAGTTAAAGTGTCTACTACAAGATTTCCAACCAGGATATTCTTAATAGACCCACTCTATGCAGGCTGAATAGGAAAATAACAGTAATAGTAAAAATAAAAGTAGCTCTTATGTAGTACTTCACTTACATACTACTTCATGGTTGGCAAAGCACTGCCTTGATAAGGAACCTATGAGAGGGAATATTATTATTCTCTATATTAATATCCTCAATTTTCAGAATAGTAGATTCATAATTAGAGAAGTTAAATAACTTTCTTTATTCACATATTTAGTAAGGAACAGAGCTATGACTTTAATTGAGGATGTCTTATTGCCAAATCCATACTTTCTCTATTGCACCATAATGTCTCTTGCCTTCCTCAATCTATAAGAAGGAGTAATGGGTTAGTGGGGAAAGAGGAAGGAAGATTATGGTTGACCTCATCAACAAACTATTACCAATGCATTACATTTCAAGGGACTCTGAATAGACCTTCTCTTTGCTAACAAAAGTATTGATAAGCAGTGTGCTATAACAAAATAGTGCTAGGTTTGTAAGCAGATGATCTAGGTTTGAATTTCAGCTCTCTCACTTAGTACCTGTCTATTCCTAGTCAATTAACTGCTTCTGCCTCAATTTTCTCAAGAGTAAAGGGAGGAAAAAAATTCAAGTAGATGACTTTTAAAGTCCTTTCCATTATTATAGCCTCATATTCTATCATCTCCCTATTGTCAGTTATATTGTCTGACATTTCATCATTGCAAATTTGGTCTTTTGGAATCTTACAGATTTGTTGGTACTCAAGCACTCTTATTATAGCACAAAGACTTAATAATGCCTTCAGGTCTATTTAGCAAAATGATATTTCAAAAATCCTTCACACTTTCACAGGTGAAAAAGAAAAGTTTTGGGGAGAAGAAAGAGATAGTGGACAAAGATAAGGAAAAACAGAAAAAACAGATAGTACAGAAAAAAGGCTGCCAACATATAAACTTTGACTACTTCACTCAAATCTGTAGGTGAGTTAGGAGGATATCAACCCTCAAGCATGTGAAGACTTTCAACAGTGAAATGGGTAGTTGAGAACAATTTGTTCCAATGTATGTGAAGGCAGCTGAAACATGTGTTGTGGAGAGCTTAGAGGCTGGTCAGCCATTGAAGACACCAAGGTCATCCACTGCATCCTAGGTCATATGGTATGCCTGAATTAGACTGGGGGTAAAAATTACATTTTCCCTGGCTATCTTTGCATAGACATTTTCTGACCTGTACTTTCCTTGTTTTAAAGAACTTTTCCTGAGGAAAACTCATGTATCAATGCAGATTAATTGTTATAGAATTTACATTTTATATTCTTATGAAGTTTCCTTGGGCACTGAAAAGTTCAGTAACTTTCTCAGTGTCTCACAACTACATTAGGTCAGAAGCAGTGCTGAAGTCATTGTATTCTTAACTCAGGTTTGTTTTTCTCATCATTAAACTGCTTTATCTCTCTTTAGTCTGAAAAAAAGAACAAAAATAAAACAAATTTAAAAAGTAATTGTGAGGTTAGGAAACAATTGCATAACTTAAATGATGATGCTTCTCCTTTCTCTGTCCTTTTGCACACAATGTCTATGTAGGTTCTGCTCTGTGAGCTACTTTTTTAGGGACCAGAAATAAATCATGAAAATAATTGTGTGAAAATAAACATTGGAGATGATGGTTGCTTTTGCTTCTGTAGGACAAAAAAGTACATAACATTCTTTGAAATTTATTAAGGTTTCACATTTATTCTAAAAGACAAATTCCTCATCCACAAGACAGCAGATGAATACCCTTGAGGTTATTTAACAACTTTCTGTGTAGTGATATACAGAGCCTACTTGGAGAAACTGACATGAGGGGGAGAGTTCATTTTGTCTAGAGTCACTCCAATGTAGAAAACTGCCTTACAGAGGAAAAGAAAACCCCAGTAATTTCAGAAATGCTGTAAATATTCATAACCTCACATTAAAACATAAAATAATTAAACTTTGTCAGCTCTGTAGCCATGTGTGCGGTTATCTCTCTCTTTTAGAGCAGTTTATATTTCATAATAAATTTCTGATACACTGCAGGGTTACCAACACTGTCTTTAATGTAACATTTTTCTTTGAAGGACTGAAACCAAGTGTCCCCTCTAGGGTATCGTAAATCTTGGTTTTCATTTGGAATATAGAAACCATAAAGAGTATAAAACAATATTTAAGCCTCAGAGAAGACCAATTTCCAATACAAAATGGGATTGTTATGACAGTAAAGGAATGAGTAGATGAGAATAGGAACTCTCCAATTTACAAAAAGCTGCCAGAAATGGAATAAAGGAGGCACATGAGCCCTAAGGATTGTATATGATAGAGCAGTGACCAGAAACTGAAATGGTCCACAAGGATTCATTCATCTTTTCTACCATATGTATCACAGACTATACAATATCATGGTGATAATTATATTTCTAATGTCAAATACCATACTGATTTTTAAAATATAACCATTTTGTTGCTCTGTGAGAATAAAGCTTGAAAGTCAATCTTTTTGGAACTATGTCATGGTGATGGTGAGGGGGATAGGGTTAAGCAAGAAATGCAGGAGGTAAAGGGAAAGGAATGAGAGGGAAGAACAGAATTCCAAAAATATTTAAAGTGAAAGACGTGCATACAAGTAGGGCATAATTCAATGCAATTTCCTAATTGTATATGGCATCTCAGTACTTACAAAGCCATTAAAGCTTTAGCAGGAATCTCCTAAGATCGTAGTTTTATGTAAGGCTTTGGAATGATTCTGTTTTTCAGAAGCTCTTGTGAGTCAAGTGAAAGAAAGGAAAATAAACTGTAAGATGGCTAAGATCCCTTAGCATCCAATGGTTCTTTCTTCCATGCCCCAGGGGTTTCACCAAAATCACAAAAGTGGACTAGCTCAGAATAATCAAAGAAATTATCCCCAAACACTCACTTTTTAATATATGTATATAAGATAACAGATATACTTATGTTTGTTTAAAGTGAAAGGACATGCTATCTGGGAGTGGGGGAATATTTCCATTAAAGTAGTTTAAGAAAGAAAGTTGAGTGGGCTTAGTTTGCTATGAACTCCTATTACAAAAGCCTCACAAGACTGGTCTATTTTTTCATGTCATGTATTATTTTTCATAAACATAACTATGGAAAGGTACTTAGTTATCTTAGTAACAATTAGAACAACCTTTTGCTTGAAATTCAAGTTCATAGACAACTGGAGAGTCAAAGTCTACTTACAATGATGCACACTTGAGGTAACATCTGGAATCATCTACGTGATTTAGCACGATATGGAAGGATTTGTGATGCTGAAAAGTCATGTATTCTCTTCCCAAAATACTTCCCAAGACTATTTATTGGAAATCTTGCAATTAGAGATTCATTTCTCGAGTTTAATATCATGTCCCCTGTTTAAAACACAAATTCCCCTGTGAGACATTATGCTTTAAGTTGTTACCAGTTATTAACTCCTCAGCCTGAATTATGTTCAGTTCCTTTCCTGAGGACATGTGTTGATAAGTGTAAGCTGAGCCCCTCAAGGAGGAGAAGAATGAGTACCACTACAGGGAGAATGGTGCAAAGAAAGGAGAAGTTATAGGCTGTAAAGGAAAATTTGATCTTCACAATTTTGCTTACAGGCAATCTTTCCTGAGGCCACTAATTTAAGGAGAATACCTTGAGTCATTCACTTTGAGACATTCACTTGTCAAAATGATCATTTGCTTTTTTTTAATACTGTGGCAAAAGTGTAATCAAATATTGAAGTATTCCATCACAGTATTTTTATACACTAAACTTTTAAAGAAGTTAAGCTCCCTTTACGAATCTTAGGGAGACATTGTGGGCATAGCGGATATAGAGTGCTGAACTTTGAGTCACAAAATCTGAATTAAAATCTTAGTTGTGCCATTTAGTACCAGTGTGACTTGGGAAAGTTAGTTAAGTTTTGAGGGTCTCCGTTTCCTGATCCATAGAATGAGGATGTTGAAAAAGATAGCCTCAAAGTTCCCTTCCAACTCCATGAACCTGTGAACTTCATTTATTGATAAAAATATCAATATACCAATTAGCCTGCTATGGTAACATATAAGACATGGAGTCAGAGAATACTTGATTTTAATTATTATTTTAAGTAGTTCAAGATTGAATGGTTAAAATTTGTTTATGATTATTCATTTGTCTAGTTTTTTACTAAAACTCATATTTACTCTGTCTCTGTGCATAGTCAGTTTGTTAAGAAATGACTCCTATCTTAACAATGTTTTTTTTTTTTTCCCTATCTCTTTTTTGGTACTGTTAAGTCACCTCAGGAGAGAAACAACCTACACTGATAATAATCATAGTGTGTGCATATATATGCATGTATGTATGTATGTGTATATACATATATATATGTAATATCATAGTACTAGAGTATTTTAAAATGATGTTTCTATTGGATTGGGAAGATCATTTCAGTCAAACGAATTGATGGTGAGAGTTGTTGATATAGGTAAAATCTTATGAATACAGAAATAGAGAAGTGGTTGAAATTTAAATATTTGCTAGAATTTGATTAAATTGAGCATTGCTTGTGATAACTGTGTCATTAACAAGGCCTTAGGAGTCTTATTTTATAGAAATTGCTACTGTAATAGCTTTACTGAGGAGAAAAATCCTTTACTTTTCCTTTTTTTCTTTATTTTTGATGTGTGATCAAAAATGAAATCTACCACTATTTGAATTGTCCTAAGTCAGAAATTTTAACTTAAACAACAAAATTTCCAAAAGCCAACAAGGGTGAAAAGGCAGGGAGGTGGAGAGAAACAAGGGAAAAAGTAACAGATTTTCAGAAGCTATTTCTTACTCAAATGATTCCAATTCAATTGGAATGTTACCCATATGATCTGTAAGAAACAGAACCACAGCTGAATAGGAATTGGCATCTGTGACTTGGGGGAAAAATTGGCAAGGAATATAACCAAAAAAAGAGTTTTAAAAAACTTTAAATGCCTTTAAATGCTTTCAAATTGCAGTCTTCTACAAAATATAGAAGTGGTTTGATTTCTTAATTTTATTCTTTTCCTCTCTTAAGTAAAGATTGTCTGGGGGAAAGGATGTAAGCGAGACGATAAAATATGTACTTTGAAGATAATGAATTGAATGGACAAAATCAGAGGGACATTTGCTTTATATTGAACTAAAGCCTGATATTCATGTATATCTTGTAAAAAAAAGTAGAAGTAAATCAGCTTTCTTTAGAAAGTAGGTTAGGGGGCATTCAATGCCCTCTTCTCAGTGTCACAAAAAATCCAGCAAATATTAGAAAGCAGCATTGAAAACTTTCTATAAGTAATAGAGAAGTCTTACTTAGAAAGAGTCCAGATTTTGAGAGAAATATATAGTTAATACAGAATTTGCCAATAGGTTGATTCTTATGAATGACACAACTGATGAATGAGCTCAATGAACTGGAGAGGAAAGAGATGAAATCAATATAGTGAAGCAGGACACATGTTCGCCAGAATAACTTTGAACCTGTAATTGAAAAAGTAGACAACCCTGAAAATCATTACTGTAAATCAAGAATCATGCCAAGTAGGTATATGCCCAAGGCCAGATGTTCATGCATTTGGTGACAAGGAATCAAACATAGAGAAGCTAAAAGAAATGACAAAGCAAACTGGCAGAGAATTAAAGTGGAATCCTTTTTTTCTGAAATTCTAACAAAAGACTTGGAAATATTCCATATAAAGGAAAAGCCAAGAGTATAGAACTGCCTTAGCTCTAGTTCTTCATATTTCTATAATGAAGAAAGTTTGAAATATGAAAATTTTTAAGGACCCCACTCACTCTAGGGAGATGAAATACCATGGTAGAAACAATACAATTTCTGTATTCTCTGTAGTATGCAGTCATTCAAGCCTGACCAGTCCCAGTATATTTCAGAATTTTGGGACTAAAGTGAGTTATGTCAGGCAATATAAAAGCAGGCTGATGAATCACCTTTGAATTTTCTCTAAGGAAGGAAATGGAGGAAGCAACACTTTATAAACAAATCTTAAAATGTTGTAGAAATGTGAATTGTATTGTTCTTTTTTTTTATTCTTTTTTCAGCAAAAGCCTACTCCAGTTCTTCTTTGGAGAATTGAGGCTATCTATCCTTGCTTCTTCCAGGTTCTCTTTACATTCCTTCATTTATTCAACAAACATTCACTTAGTGCTTGATATTTGCCAAGGTGTCAGACACTGGGGACGCAGAGATAAAAATGAAACTATCTCTCTTCTTGAAGGGTCATACATTCTACTGGAAGAAACACCATGATGCATAAATACAAAATATAGACAATGTGTATAGGATGTCCCTAAAGTCTTAGTGCTGTTTTAAGATTATTCATTCTTAAATGAATGAGCTCAATTTTTTAAGCTCATTGAAGCTTAAAATTACAGAAAGACTTTGGGGATACCCTACAATGGATGAAAGGACCTACAATAAGTAAAGCTTTATGGTAGGGTAAACACAGTCACTGTTTTTAAGGAGCTGGGAAAGATGAAATAATGAAATGTTAGAGTATGTCACAGAGAAAGTCACTGGAGATTAGCAAGGAGGAAAGCATCACTTATGATTGAGAAGAAAGAGAAGGGGAATTGGTAACAGTTTAATGAAAGATATGACATTTGATATGTCTTGAGAAACATGATACATATAGTTGAAAATGTGAATTGAAGCCTGAACGATTAAATATAATTGATCTTCCATAGCTGAGGTAACAGTAAATATAGACATGACCAGATCACAGAACAAAGAAACAGAAAACAGGGAGTATTCTAAGGCATAATAAAACAAAAGAAAACAAAAATTCCCCTATTCTGTGTTTATAAAGGTTTTGAAAATGTCAGAATTACAACTTGGATCCCATAGAAAATGAAGCACAAGTTTTTTGGTAACACTGAAAACAACTTACTTTGCTGATTAGTTTGGAGATCTTTAGCTTACAATAATTACTGGCTCCTGCCTAGAGATGTGTTTCATTATTTCTCATCATAAAACTAATTTGATATTTAACCCCATACTTCCTCTAGTGACTTTTATGTGGAGGATAATTCTATTATCAAACTTCCTGAAAAAGCTTGAATGTGGAAGTATGGGATCATCTGAGTTCCACAATTGTAAAAAGATTTAAGGATAGAACAGATAATCTGTAATCTGAAGACCAGCC
Organism: Notamacropus eugenii; assembly: GCF_028372415.1. Classification (NCBI taxonomy): domain Eukaryota; kingdom Metazoa; phylum Chordata; class Mammalia; order Diprotodontia; family Macropodidae; genus Notamacropus; species Notamacropus eugenii. The sequence continues at coordinate 96,340,297 of NC_092878.1, read as the reverse complement.
TGCCAAACCCAGAGAGATTTATTAAGAGAAAAGTGATTTATTTTTCAGCTAGAGCAATTCAGATCTTGTTTCCTTTTTTGGTATTTCTTTAATTTCTATTTTATTCTTTCTCAAGAAAAAAATTGCAATATTCAGATTTTGACATAGAGGAAGCTTAAGAATTTTTATCTTTTAAAATATAACAATATTTTAGTTTAATTTAGTAAGATTTTAAATTTTTTCCATTTTTGCAATTTTTTTTCTATTCTCACTTGTTTGCCTGTTCATTTTGATTGTCCAGGTAGGCTGTATTTGTGTATCTCTTTCAATTCTTTCATATCCATTAGGAATTTTGCTTGTATTTGTGTGTGTGGGTGGTTTTTTTAGGATTTTAATCCTTTTTTAATTTTTCATTTTGAACACAGTTCATATCACATAAAATAATTCCAACTTTTGGTCAAGTGATACTTCTTTTAAAGCATTTACAATATAGACCACAAATGAATTTTTTTAAAACTATGTATGCTGACTTCACAAGCCCTTGACCTAATTGTGTCCACACTATTACTAAGAGTTAACGGACCCTAACATATTGTTGTTGGTTTAAAGTCCTAAGCCTATTAGCTTAATTTTAGACTTAATCTCATATGTTCTCCTATCAACAATCTATAATTTAATGGATCTGGTATTAAGCCTATATACCTTTTGACCATAGGAAATTGGCACTAAGAGTAGGGACATTGCAGGGAAACAGTATCTACCCAACTTCATGTCAGTTCCAGGCAGTAGAAGATTGTCAATTTGCATTCAGTCAGGTTTAAAGTCTGCCAGGTGTCAGTAGGGATATTGAGTCAGGAGAATCCTACCTTAGCCCAGGCTGAACAGCCACTGTCTCATCCTTCCCATGAGATCACCTATTGCAGTTCATACCTACATCTCACAGGCTTACTGGCATCATGAATTGAAGACTTAGATCATCTTTCTTGCTATCCATACCTGGAGTTAGACTCAGAAGAACAGTCAGTTAATAGTCCCATAACATCTTAAAATAGCAAGTTCCCAAAACCAGGTTTCAGATATGACTATAATTTCACATTGGTCAAGGAATATCTTTTGAGGTAAGTCTTAAGTGGCTTGCATGCCTTTCTATACATGTTCTAGTTCCTGATTAAATAGCAATCATAAAATCAAATTTACCATGAAAACCTTAACTTTTCCATCTATGCCAAATTTTACCCGAGGTATACCTCTAGGAAACTTACACTAAAATTCTTTTCCCCAAACTAAAGATGTCTCTGACTTAATCTTAGTAATTTATTGTCAATTGTTTTAATACTAATTGCTTTTAACTCACTTTGTAGCATGTCCAATTTTTCTCCCCATCCCTCCCCTCCTCCCACCCCCTAATATCTTGCATTCTGATTATCCCTTCCCTGAATATACCCTCCCTTCTCTCATATTCCACCCTCCGCTTATCCCCATCTTCTCTCTTTTCTTGTAAGGTAAGATAAATTTCTATACCATGTTACCTGTGTTTCTTATTTCCTATTTACATCCAATAATAATTCTCAACATTCATTTCTTTGAATTCCAACTTCTCTCCCTCCCTCTCTCCCTACTGATCCCCACTGAGAAGGCAAGCAACTCAATACAGACTAAATATGTGTAGTTTTGCAAAAGACTTCCCCAATAATCATGTTGTGTAATATGAACTATATTGCCCGCTATCCTACTCTATCCCCCCTTGTTTTTATTCCCTCATTTGACCTTGTCCCTTTCTAAAAGTGTATATTTCTAGTCACTCCCTTCTCCCATTTGCCCTCCCTTCTATCATTCCTCTCACCTCACTTGCTTCCTCCCCTACTTTCTTGTAGTGGAAAATACATTTTCATACCAAATTTACTGAGCATGTTCTTCCCTCCTTAAGCCATATGTGGAGAGAGTACCTTCACTTTCCTCCTGTCCTCTTCTCTCTTTTCTCCTCCTTTGAACAAGATTTTTCTTATTGCTTGGAAGGCAGAGCCAAGATGGCAGAGTGAGAGCAACAACTCACCTAAGCTCTTGGAAAAACTCCTTTGGATACCTCTGAAAGGAGAATCTGACCAAATTTTGGAGGTGTGGAATCCAGTGGGAGACAGACTGTGACAGATTCGGAGCCCAGGTTAGGCTGGAAGGTCCACCAGAAGGATCTGTTCTGCGGGGGTGAGCCCCCAGTGCACAATGCAGCATGTCCAGTGCAGCGGAGCAGAAAGGGCCCAGGAAACCTGAGCGGATGCAACTGGCAGAGCAGCACCCAAGGGCTGGAGACAAGCCCAGTCGAGCCAGTGAGAGGCATTGAGCCAAAGATATCAGCGCAGCAGCTCCTGAGATTAAACATCAGTTAGTCACCTACTTGAACTTCCAGGAGCCAGGATTTCAGAGTGATCAGTAAATGCTCTCTCCTCCCCCCTTGATGACCACGAAAGAACCATAAAGTATTTCCCCAGAAAAATCCTAGATCAGCGGGAACAGCAGAAGGGACCAATAGTCTCATAACACCTGAGGCTAGGAAAATAGCTAAGGGGGATTCCTCCTATTGTGGTGGAGGCAAACTGGAAGGACAGAGGACCCAGGGCAGAGAAAACTTGCACTAGGATCCAGGCAAGCCTCAGCGACAGGAGGGAAGGCCCAGGAGGGGCGGGAAAACACATTATCATCTAGGCATGCCTCAGCACTCCAGGGGAAATAGGAAGACAATAGGGAAGCTGGGACCACCATTCCTTGAGCTTGCCTTTGCCTCAGTTCAGCTGAGAAGATCTCCTGTGACCAGACCACTCCTCCCACACACTTAACAAGTTAACCCCAGGGTTGATAAGGGAAACAAAAAGCAAAAACCTACTTTTAGCATTTTCACACATCAGCTCAACACAAAGTTCTGTAGCTTCTGACTGAAAGAACCAGAAGCCACAATACTCAGTCAAAATCATGAACAATAAAAAGCAGATAAAGGGTGAAAAACCATAGTATCGTTCTATGGGACTAAGGACCAAAACACAAACACCAAAGAGGTCAAAGCTGAGACTGTACTTCCATCTGAAACTTCAGAAGGGACTATGAACTTCTCACAAACACAAGCGGCTCTCTTGGAACAGCTGAAGAAGGAAATAGAAGAAAAACTGGCCAATGATTTTAAAATTATAAAAAAGAGAATTCACTGATGAGAACATCTCTTTGAAAAGGAAAATTGAACAAATGGAAAAGGAAGTTCAAAAATTAACTAGAGAAAATAGCTCCTTAAAAGGAAAAATTGGACAGATGGAAAAGGAGATGCAAAAGTTAACTGAAGAAAACAATTTCATAAAGATTAGAATTGGGCAAGTAGAAACTAATGACTCAATGAGACAGCAAGAATTAGTCAAACAAAATCTAAAGAATGAAAACATAGAAGAAAATGTAAAATATCTAATTGGAAAAACAACTGACCTGGAAAATAGACCCAGGAAAGAAAATTTAAGAATTATTGGCCTGTCAGAAACCCATTATGGAGAAAAGATCCTGGACAATATCTTCCAGGAAATCATCAAGGAAAACTGCCCAGAAGTGCTAGATTCAGAGGGCAAAATCACCCTCGAAAGAATCCACCATTCCCCTCCCGAAAGGGATCCCAAACTCAAAACCCCAAGAAATATCATTGCCAAATTCCAGAGCTATCAAGTGAAAGAGAAAATACTACAAGCAGCCAGAAAGAAACAAATCAAATATCAAGCAGATACAGTCAGGATCACTCAGGACCTTGCAGTTTCTACATTAAAAGATCGAAAGAATTGGAACCCAATATTCCATAAGGCAAAGGAGCTGAGACTACAACCAAGCATCAACTTCCCAGCAAAGTTCAGCATAACATTTCAGGCAAGGAGAAAGTCATTCAACGAAGTAAGGGATTTCCAGAGCTTCGTGAGCAAAATGCCAGAACTCAATAAACAATTAGATCTTCAAATGCAGTTCTCAAGACAATCATAAAAAGGTAAACTGGGGATGGGGGGCCAAAAACTTGATTCTCAATTAGGGCAAACTGTTTACCTCCCTGTAAGGGAAGATGATACCTGTTAATTTCGAGAATTGTGCAGCTCTTATGAAATACAAAAGGGATATATATATATATATAGGGATGTATATATATATATATATATACATATATATATACATACACAAAGGGATGTATATATATATATATATATATATACACACACACACACACACACACATATATATACACACACATATATATACATACATACATATAGAGAGAGAGAGGGAACAGGCATAAAGTAAATGATGTCATGTTAAAAATATGATTTAAGTATGAGAAAGGATTGTAATAGGAGGTGTGAAAAGGAGGAAGAAGAAAATGGCAAATTATATCACAGGAAGAAGTACAAAATTATAGTAGAGGGAAAGAGGGGAGGAAGATGAGCATTGTTGGAGAGGTACTCTCATCCAATTTGTTTAAAGGAGGAAACAATAAACTTAAGTAGATAATCATAACTAGCTCTATAGGCAATAGGAGGGGAAGAGGGAAGAAAGGGGAGGGAGGCTAAAAGGGAGGGAAGAAGCAATAAGAGTAAAGGGGAGTAAAAGGGAGGGGGGCTAAAAGAAGGAGGGGAAGGCTGCAGGAGGAGGGGGAGAAAAGTGAATACTATTGAGGAGGGGAAGGGAGACGGGAGAGCTAAAAGCACAAATGGTGGGAAAGAGGATGGAGGGACATACACAGATTGTAATCATAACTGTGAATGTGAATGGAATGAATTCTCCCATAAAACAGAGATGGATAGCACAATGGATTAAAAGCCATAATCAAATAATATGCTGCTTAAAAGAAACACATTTGAAATGGGGGGATACACATAGGATATAGGTCAAAGGATGGAGCAGAATATATTGTGCTTCAGCTGATGTAAGAAAGGCAGGAGTAGCAATCCTAATCTCAATCAAAGCCAAAGCAGAAATAGATCTAATAAAAAGGGATAGGGATGTAAACTATATCCTCCTAAAAGGCACCATAGACAATGAAGCAATATCTTTGCTAAACATGTATGCTCCAAGTGATATAGGATCCAGAATCTTAGAGGAGAGGTTGGGGGAGTTGAAGGAAGAAATTGACAGCAAAACTATACTAGTGGAGGACCTCAATCTCCTCCTCTCTGAACTCAATAAATCTAACCTCAAAAAAAACAAGAAAGAGGTTAAGGAGGTAAATAAAACTCTAGATAAGGCAGATATGATAGATGTTGGGAGAAAATTGAATGGGAATAGAAAGGAATATACATTTTTCTCAGCAGTACATGGAGCATTTACAAAATTGACCATGTACTAGGACATAAAAATTCCACAATCTAGTGCAGAAAGGCAGAGGAAATTAATGCATTCTTCTCAGATAATAATGCAATAAAAATTGCATGTAATAAAAGGCCATGGAAAGATAACCCAAAAATCAATTGGAAACTAAATAATCTAATCCTAAAGAAGGAATGGGTTAAAGAAGAAATCATAGAAACAATCAACAACTTCATTCAAGAGAATGACAATAATGAGACATACCAAATCTTATGGGATACTGCAGAAGCAGTTCTTAGGGGAAGTTTTATGTCTTTAAATGCCTACGTAAATAAAATAGAGAAAGAGGAGGTCAATGACGTGGGCATGCACATGAAAAAGCTAGAAAAAGAACAAATTGAAAATCCCCAAGTAAATACCAAATTAGAAATACTAAAAACCAAAGGAGAGATTAATAAAACTGAAATTAAGAAAACTATTGAATTAATAAATAAAAACAATAGTTGTTTGATAATTGATAATGATAATAAATGATTAAATAAATAAAATTGATAAACCTTTGGTCAATTTCATTAAAAAAAAGAAAGAAGAAAATCAAATTACCAATATTAAAAATGAAAGGGGTGAACTCACCTCCAACAAGGAGGAAATTAAAACAATAATTAGAAATTACTTTGCCCAACTTTATGCCCACAAATTCGATAATCTAAATGAGATGGATGAATATTTTAAGAAATGCAAATTGCCCAGATTAACAGAAGAGGAAGTGGAATACTTAAACAACCCCATTTCAGAAAAACAAATTGAACAAGTCATCAATGAACTCCCTAGGAAAAAATCTCCACGGCCAGAAGGATTCACAAGTGAATTCTATCAAACATTTAAAGAACAGTTAATTCCAGTACTATATAGACTATTGTTGAAAACTGGGGAAGAAGGAGTCCTCCCAAATTCATTCTATGATACAAATATGTTTTTGATCACCAAACCAGGAAGAGACAAAACAGAGAAAGAAAATTGTGGACCAATTTCTCTAATGAATATAGATGCAAACATTTTAAATAAGATTTTAGCAAAACAAATACAGCATCTTATCAAGAGAATAATACATTATGATCAGGTAGGATTCATGTCAGGAATGCAGGGCTGGTTCAATATTAGGAAAACTATTTGCGTTATTGATCATATCAACAACAAAACTAACAAAAACCACATGATTATCTCAATAGATGCAGAAAAATCTTTTGACAAAATACAACACCCATTCCTGTTAAAAACACTGGAGAACACAGGAATAAAGGGAACTTTCCATAAAATAATAAGCAGTATCTACCTAAAATCTGCAGCAAGCATTATATGCGATGGGGATAAGCTAGATACATTTCCAATAAATCAGGGATGAAACAAGGATGTCCATTATCACCACTATTATTCAATATGGTACTAGAAATGTTATCTGTAGCAATTAGACAAGATAAAGAAATTGAAGGAATAAGAGTAGTCAAAGAAGAAACTAAGTTATCACTCTTTGTAGATAATATGATGATATAGAGAATCCCAGAGATTCAAGTAAAAAACTACTTGAAATAATAAACAACTTTGGCAAAATTGCAGGTTACAAAATAAACCTACGCAAATCTTCTGCATTCCTATATATTAGCAACAAAGTCTAACAGCAAGAGATAGGAAGAGAAATCCCATTTAAAGCTAAGGCAGAAACTATAAAATCCTTAGGAGTTTACCTGCTAAAACAAACCCAGGGATTATATGAACACAATTACAAGACACTTTTTGCACAAATAAATCAGATTTTAGGAAGTGGAAAAACATCAGCTGTTCAAGGGTAGGCCAAGCTAATATAATAAAAATGACAATTCTACCTAAATTAATTTTCTTATTTAATGCCATGCCAATTAAACAATCAGATAATTATTTTCTAGAGCTGGATAAAATAATATCAAATTCATCTGGAAGAACAAAAGTTCCAGAATATCAAAGGGACTACTGAAAAGAAATGCTTGGGAAGGTGGCCTAGCGCTACCAGACCTCAAATTGTACTATAAAGGAGCAAATATCCAAACCACTTGGTATTGGCTAAGAAACATAGAGGTAGACAAGTGGAGTAGACTTTTCACTCAGCACACAGTTGGCAAGGAATAAAGCAACCTCCTGTTTGATAAACTCAAAGACCTCAGCTTCTGGGATAAGAACTCACTGTTTGACCAAAATTGCTGGGAAAACTGGATAAGAGTGTGGTGGAAATTAGGCATAGACCCATGCCTGACACCATACACAAGAATAAAGTCCAAATGGGTACATGATTTAGGCATAAACATTGATACCATGAATAAACTGGAGGATGAAGGAATAGTGTATTTATCAGATTTATGGAGAAGGGAAGAATTTTTGACTAAAGAACAGATAGAAAGCAAGATGGATAATTTTGATTACATTAAACTGAAAAGTTTTTGCACAACCAAACCCAATGCAACCAAAATTTGGAGGGATGTAGTAAATTGGGAAAGAATTTTTACAGCTAAGCTTAGGGATAAAGGCCTCATTCCTAGATAATATAGAGAAACGACTCAAATGTATAACTATACAAGTCATTCCCCAATTGATAAATGGTCAAAGGATATGAACAGGCTATTTTCAGAGGAAGAAATTAAAGATATCTATAATCATATAAAAGATTACTCTAAATAACTATTGATTAGAGAGATGAAAATCAAAACAACTCTGAGGTACCACATCACATCTATAAGATTGGCAAACATGACAGAACAAGAAAATGATAAATGCTGGAGAGGATGTGGGAGAGTTGGAACACTAATTCATTGTTGGTGGAGCTGTGAGCTTATCTAGCCATTCTGGAGAGCAATTTGGAACTATGCCCAAAGGGCTACAAAAATGTGCATACCCTTTGACCCAGCAATATCGCTACTAAGACTATATCCCCAAGAGATCATAAAAATGGGAAAGGGTCCCACATGTACAAAAATATTTATAGCAGCACTCTTTGTAGTTGCCAAAAACTGGAAATCAAGGGGATTTCTATCAATTGGGGAATGGCTGAATAAGTTGTGGTATATGAATGCAATGAAGTACTATTGCACCATAAGAAATGATGAACAAGAAGACTTCACAGAGGCCTGGAGGGGCTTATATGATCTGATGCTGAGTGAAAGGAGCAGAACTAGGCGAATTTTGTGCACAGCAACGACCACAGTGTGCAAGAGATTTTTCTGGTAGACTTGGAACTTCATAATAAGGCAAGAACTTATTTTAAAAAAAATCCCAGTGGTGGTTTTCTAAGCCAAAATGCCTTCCACACTCAGAGAAAGAAATATGGAAGTCATTTGCAGAATGTAGCAGATCATGTGTGTGTGTGTGTGTGTGTGTGTGTGTGTGTGTATTATATTTTGATTTGTTATATGATTTCTTCCATTTATTTTAGTTCGACTACATAGCATGACTATAGTCAAAATGTACTCAATAGGAAAGTATATGTCGAACCTATACCGAATTGTATGCTGTCATGGGGAGGGAGGGGGGTATTAGGGGGTAGGTTTGGGAGGGATAAAATCTCAATTTTATAGTAGTGATTGTAGAACATTAACAAAAAATAATAAAATTAAATTAAATAAAAAAAGATTTTTCTTATCTTTTATGAGTTATAGCCTGCCCCATTCCATTTCTCCCTTTCTCCTCCCAGTATTTTCCTCCTTTAACCCCTAATTTTTATTTTAGCCTTTTGTGTGTGTGTGTGTTTGTGTGTGGATATCATCTCTTCTGATTCAACACAACCTGTACTCTCTCTCAATGTATGTATTTATGTGTGTTTGTGTGTGTGTGTGTGTGTGTGTGTGTGTGTGTACAATCCCTCTACCTACCCAAATACTGAGAAAAGTCTCAAGAGTTACAAATATTTTCTTTCTATGTAGGAATGTAAACAGTTCAACTTTAGTAAGTCCCTTATTACTTCTCTTTGCTGTTTACCTTTTCATGCTTCTCTTCATTCTGTGTTTGAAAGTCAAATTTTCTTTTCAGCTCTGGTCTTTTCATCAGGAATGCTTGAAAATCCTCTATTTCATTGAAAGACCAATTTTTCCCCTGAAGTATTATACTCAGTTTTGCTGGGTAGGTGATTCTTGGTTTTAGTCCTAGTTCCTTTGACTTCTGGAATATCCTGTTCCAAGCTCTTTGATCCCTCAATGTAGAAGCTGCCAGATTCTGTGTTATTCTGACTGTATTTCCACACTACTTGAATTATTTCATTCTAACTGCTTGCAGTCTTTTCTTCTTGACCTGGGAACTCTGAAATTTGGCCACAATATTCCTAGGAGTTTCTCTCCTTGGGTCTCTTTCAGGAGGTGATGGGGGGATTCTTTCAATATTGATTTTCCCTCTGGTTCTAGAATATCAGGCAGTTTTCCTTGATAATTTCATGGAAGATAACATCTGGGCTCTTTTTTTTATTCATGTCTTTCAGGTAGTCCTATAACTTTTAAATTGTCTCTCCTATATCTATTTTTCAGGTCAGTTGTTTTTTTCCAATGGGATGTTTCATACTATCTTCTATTTTTTCAAACTTTTGGTTTTGTTTTTCAACTGCTTGGTATATGTCATAGTTATTAGCTTCCATGAACTCTGTTCTCTCTTTTACAGAACTGTTTTGCTCAGTGAACTATTGAACCTTCTCCTTCATTGAGATAATTCTGGTTTTCAAAGCCTCCTTCTCCTCATTGGCTTTTTGGACCTATTTTTTCCAATTGAGTTAGCCTCTTTTTAAAGGTGTTATTTTCTTCAGCATTTTTTGGTTCTTCTTTAGCAAGCTGCTAACTCACTTTTCAAGCTCTTCTATTGCCTGAGCCCAGTTTAAGTTCCCCTTGGAGGTGCTGTAGGCAGATGCCTTGACTTCCTGTGACAGTATGCCTTATTCTTCCTCATCTGAAAGGATGGGAGGAGACACCTGTTCACCAAGAAAGTAACCTTCTATGGTCTTATTTTTTTCCCCCTTTTTTTGGCATTTTCCCAGCCAGTTACTTGACTTCTGAATCCTTTGTCAAGAGGATGGTCCTATTGCCCCTTCTCTCCCTAGTATCATGTTCAAGATTGAGATTGGAGCCAGTGCTTGATTCCCCAGGGGTTTTGGGTGGGGGCAGGGCCATAAGTGAGGGCTGAGTGCTCCCTACCACCAGAGACTTTAAGCTGGACTGCCTGAACAACGGACCAGGTTGCTTTACCACCACTGTAGCTGTCTGCAGTCTGCTGCTGTAAGGAACCTTTTTCCCCTTCTGGAGAGTCCTGGGAAACCCCTCCCATACTGACCTTTGAAACTTTCTTTGTCACTTGTGGGTTAAGGTATCTGGGACCCTCCCTGCTGGGAACTCTACCCTGGAGGTCTGCTCAGTTCCTGTTCCTCCTGGTGCTGCATGGTCAGGGCTAGGCTCCACTCTACTCAGCGTACCCTGAGATAGACCATTCCTGTCAACCTTCTATGTTACCTTTGCCTGGAAACCTCTTTCATTCTGTTGTTCTGTGCTTTGTGCTGCTCTAGAATTTGCTGACTCATTTTTTCCAGGTATTTTGTGGGCTGTGGGAGAAGCGCTATAGTATATGTATCTTTCTACTCTGCCATCTCGGCTTCACCCAGCCCCCCATCATGTTTTAAAGAAAAGAAGGGTTGCAATGTATGTTACTGGAGGACATACCTATATGTTGGAAATCAAAAATTTTTCAGGTGTTGAAATACTACTATATTCTATAATTATTATAAATGTTAGTGTTACTATTTTGTTTTAATTTAAAGAGTTAGTTAAAAAGAAAAGTAATTCACCGTTCAGTTGAGGTGGGAATGGGAGGGTTTGAGCAGGAACATAGAACTTCTTAGATCTCTATTTTTAAAGAACTCTGAAGTGTATCAAGGTGACTCAGTGGATAGAGCGCCAGGCCTGAAGTCAGGAAGGATTGTCTTCATGAGTTAAAATCTGGCTTCAGTCACTTACTAGCTGTATGACTCTGGGCAAAGCCTTTAATTTAACCTTGTTTGCCTCACTTGCTCGTCTATAAATTGCACTGGAAAAGGAAATGGCAAAACACTCCAGTAACTTAGCCAAGAAAATGCCAAATGAGATCACAAAGAGTCAGATAAAACAGAAGTGATGGAAGAGCAACAAAGAAAAGTTCTTTATTGTCTGAAGTAATGTAGTCCAAGGTTTTAAAAGTCTCTTCATAATCACTAATATTGCTTTATGCTTATGATTTTGAGTACTATATCAAGTTTGTGATGAAGGAGCAAGGCAAAGAAGAAAACAGGCATGAATTATGTGTCTACAATGTGCCAGGCACTGTTTTAAGTGCTTTACAAATATTATCTAATTTGATCCTCACAAAAAATGTGGGGGAGGGTACTGTTATTATCCCCACATTACAGATGAGGAAACTGGGGCAGACAGATGGTAAATGATGTTTCCAGAGTCATACAACTAGTAAGAGGCTGAGATCAGATTTGAACTCCAATTTTCATGACTCCAGGACCAACAACCTCTGTTATTCAGGGAAACCCTCTTAGATGCCTGTGAAGTCAGAAATATCATTCCCATTTTATTGTTATTTTTCAGTTGTTTTTCAACTGTATCCAACTCTTTATGACCACATTTAGGGTTTTCTTGGCAAAGATGCTTAAAGGATTTGCCATTTCTTTCTCCAACTCATTTTACAGATGTGGAACTGAGGCAAACAGGGTTAAGTGGCTTGCCCAAAGTCATACAGTGAGTTTCTGAGGTTAGATTTGAACTCAAATCCTCCTGACTCTAAACTCAGAACTCTATCCACTGTGTAACCAGATGTAGTCTTTTTTAAATAGAAGGTTAAATTGGGGCAGAGAGAAGCTAAATGACTTGACTAACGTCCAATATTTGATTTGAACCCAGTCCAGCACATTATCCAATACACCTCAATGCCTCTCATCATCAGCAATTTCCTTTTGTTTTTAGTAACAACTTCTCCTGAAGCTAAAACCACGAATCAAGAAACAAATGAAACACCAAAGTTCACTAAAAAGTAATGATGTTTGAATTTAAAAAAAGAAAAGGAAAGGCCTCAATTGCTCCTTAAAGGGAATATGACATGTCAATGATAACAGCACTGTTTCAATCATGTTTTTCAACATCAATGCAAAAATAAGTATGTCCTAAGGGAATTGAACCATAAAACAGTAAATTTAAGATTTCTTAAAAATTATGTTAAATATGAATTGAACAGGAGGAAATAAAATCAGAATGTATTTAGAAAATTATGCAGCACTTTCAACGATGATCCCAAATTGCTAAAGAAATGTATTTTTTTTAATGTCAAGATTTTTCAAACAGCATAACCTGGCTTCAACTCCACAGTTTTGGAAGGATCATTATTTCAGTGGATCTAAAGGACAATGGAAGTGCATATCTTTGCGTTATTGTGTTAACGATAAAAATTTTAGAGGCAGCATTAAGGACAGGCATGACTGGAACCAGTGGTGGTCATATGCCAAAGGAAGGGATAACAGAACAGAGAGTTGAATGCTCTTACTCATAAGATTAATTAAAGTAACTTGAGAAAAGTCATCAGTGCATAAGGTAGGTCAAATATGGACACTTTGTAGAATGACACAAATGAGAGTCCTGCAGGATAGGGAAGACATGAAGAGCTAGCTATTTACTGTGGTGGAGGAAGAAATTCTATTAGTCAGCTCTATTTAAGTCGATGTAAAAAACACAATAAGAAAGTTTGATAATATATAAAATGATTCATCAAATCATACATGAAATGTAAACAATTGTGATGCAAATTTTACTTCATGTAAAGAATTCTGAAAGAAATCCACATTCCCCCCACTCAAAAAAAAAACAACAAACCACCATTGTAGTTTTATTGTACAATACTATTCTCTCTATTTCTCTCTCTGCTCCTGTCCCTTGGCTCAGGCCTCCAAGGACTCCTACCACCAACAACAAAACCCCACAAAAGTCCTTTCAAGTGAAAGCAAAACAACGTACCTACTGAGAGACCACCACACCAGACAAGGGCTTTGCTTGAGACATCTTGTACACTGAGACGGATGACTTTTACCCTGCTTTGCCCATCCAATCATATAATATATACCTCTGACCTGAGTTTTCGTCTTCTTACTTTTGCTACTCTATCTAGGGACCACATGTTCTTACCTGTGCAAGTTCCCCTCCCTCCCTCAAGAGGCCCTCTGCCATCCATTCTCCCTCTCTCCTCTCCTCAAGCTGGTTGGGAAATTTCCATTATGTAAAATGTTTTAGCTCTGCTGAAAGGTCCATTTATGTAAAGAAAGACCTGTCTGTAATTTAATCAATTGATTAACATGACATTTTTCTTCATAGTATCCATAATTGGATTCACCTTGACTTTTAAAAAACAAAACCATTTTTAGTAGCTCTTTTAGTGTAGGAGAGTTGAAATCATAAAATATTTGGAATCAGAAATCTAAGTTTGAATCTTAAACAGGTCACTTTCTATCTTTGTGACATGTTTTATGTGACCTTTACCTTGGGTGAGATTCACTTTCTTCTCCTCTAAAATGAGAATCTTAACATTTGCCCTATTGATTTCCATGACTATTTTGAAGATACAATGAAATAATATATGTAAAATATCTTCCGAACTCCCACATACCTTATAAATAGGAACTATTTTTCTTTATAATTATCATCACTTAAATTCCCAATACTACTATGGTCGTTACTCAAACTCTGGTAAATTTGAATCAGCTAAACTAGTAGTGAATGGAACACTGGATCTGGAGTCAAGAAGATCCGATTACTATTCCTGTCTTAGACACTCACTGAGTTTGTAACCCAGGAAAATTACTTAATCACTGTCTGCCTCAGTTCCTTCACCTGCAAAAGGAACATAATAATAACATCTATTTACCATATTTGTTGTGCAGTTAAAAGTTGTAAAGGTCTATGAAAAATGCAAAAGTTCTATATCAATATTAGCTATTATTATCTGTGATGTTGACATGCATGGATGATGATGTAGGTTGTAGCCCAAACATGTCTGCCCACTCTGGTCACCTCTTATACACATATTTTCATAAATTGTCAATATTTACCATAGCTGATAGACTTCATTGTATTCTCATGATATTGACTGGGTAATAATGGAGCACAGAGCCATTTCATCTGCTTTTGCTTGCTCTCTGTCCCTGTTCCTCTCTCTCTCTTTCTCTCTCTGTCTCTCTGTCTCTGTCTCTGTCTCTGTCTCTCTCTTTTTCTGTCTGTCTTTCTCTCTCTCCCACTGTCTGTCTCTCTCTCTGTCTGTCTCTGTCTGTCTCTCTGTCTCTCTGTCTGTCTCTCTCTCTGATTAGCTCATATTTCCCCCCAGTCAAACATTTCTCTGATAATATCCTTACTCTTTTTCTGTCATATAAATCCTTGTTTGTAATGGGATACAAATTAATCAGACCCAACAGTCACCTTTCCATTGTCTTTTAAGTAATGTCCAATTACTTTGGAAATTGTAGTTTTGCAAGATTTGAAGGCAAACACTCCTATCATTCTTCAGACACTTCTTACCCTGCTATCTCCATTCAGATCATCAAATCCACTCTCTTTCCCACACATTTAACTGGACACTCACTCAAAAGCTTTTTTGGAAGACTCAGTTCCAGTCTTCCACTACACTTCCAAGATGACTTCAGTGATGCCACCTTGAGTGTTTCCCTCCTTTGAGCACCCCTTTATGTATTGTTTTCTCTAAAATATAAGTCCTTTGAGGGCAGGGATTGTGTAGCAAGCTTTTATTTGTTTCCTCAATACCTACCCCAGTACCTTGCATGTAGCAAGAACTTAATAAATGCTTTATTTTTATCTCTGTGCAGTTAGGTGGCACAATGAAAATAGAGTGCTACCTCTGGAATCTGGAAGAGTTGAGTACAAACCTGGCCTCAGACACTTATTAGTTATTTGACGTTGGGCAAGTCATCAACCCTGCTTGTCTCATTTTCCTCATCTGTAAAATGAGCTGCAGATAGAACGATTTCAGTATTTAGCCTAGAAAACTCCAAATGAGGTAAAAAATTATTGGAAATAACAGAACAACAAAAAAAATATAATATTTTAATTTGTCAGAAAAAAATATCCTTCACAATATGTAACTTTTGTTCCCAGTAGAAACTGAGGTTCATTAAAGGAACTGTAAAATTTCCAAAGATTCCCCTGATTTGAGTGATTATAAATCTCACTTTGTAATATTCTGGAGCTTGACAAAGTCAGCACAATGTCATTTCTAAATAATAGTCTGAAAGTTCTTCCTGTTCTAGGTTCTCCTTCTATCTCATTGATGCAATGTTGCTAGGAACTGCTTTCAGGAGTTTTTGAACTGGAATCCATCACCTCCTGACTCTTTCAGGTGGCTCAGTCAAGCTTTGCTCCATGGAATTTCCAGGATGAGCACAAATTATCTCCTGCCTTTTCAATAATATTACAAACCAGATCAAAATTCTACCAGTCTTATTTCAATTCATAGTCATCGGGCAGAGGGTTAAGTGAAAGGAAGATGGAAGATTATACAGTTTTTTTTTTCCAATTACCACGACATCTCAAAGCTCCAAACAGAAAATATGTTCCAAAGACGAAGAAACTTTGACTGTCTTCATAAACTGGAATATATGCAATCTTAAAGAAGGTTTGAAAAATGAATTGGTGCTTATCGAGCTCACTTAACAGTCCTCCTGCACATTCCATGCTACCTGCAAAGAGGATGCATTATTGTAACCAAAGACACTACACAAAAGCTTTTTAAAAAGTACTACCCTATACCGAATATCACCCCCTTTCTATCCCTTATCCCTCTTTCCACTGCCAAGGAGATCCTGGCACAGACATACATAAAATTGCTCCAGGACAGCTAGGACTGCCAGGGGAGAATTGCAGAAACAATGTTCCAGGACCAGGTCATACAGCCAGTTCTTCAACAAGTATCTTGGCAATAAGTGTTGCAAAGTTCAGAACTACCAGTGGCTGATGAGCAAACCCTATTATGAACAATATGGCAGCACTCAGAACTCTTGGTACCACCAGGAAACTGAGGGACAGTAGTCCTCAACATCCAGCTGGTGCCAGTTGGAGTGGAGACCTTGGCTTATGAGTCATGAAATGACCAGTGTGAGAGTGATCAAGAGACTTTGAGACCCAGCCCCAAAATAAGCCATGACCAATGAGGGAAAATTAGAACATGAACAGGACTAGAAAGAAAGGGAGATAAGGAAGACACTGAAATTACCAAAGATCTCAAGGAGAAGAAAAATCAAAAAGCAGTAAATCAATAGGTAAAACATTAACAGCAGAAGAAAACATGGCCTCCAGATCTAGGAAATGAGTTCAGGTATCCATGAATTAATATTTCCAAACAAAGAAGAATGATCTAACTCTTGAGAAAGAGACCCGGTGAAATGTGGGATGAACATGGAAATACAACACCGTAATTATGAATAGAAGAAGCAGAAATGAGAATCATGAGAGCAGAATTTATGGCCCGTACACTAAAAAGGAATAAGTTGAATGGGGAAACTTGAATCTGCAATGGTTAGATTGAGATTTCAAATGAAGAAAATGGAAGGACAATCTAGAAGAAAGGAGACAAAAGCAACAACATTAAAAGGAACTATGTACACTATATTGATCTTAAATCAATGGATGTATACAGACAACCTAAAGGTCATATATCTCCCTGATTAACAATAGATAAAAATCTTTAATACAATAATGCAAGGAATGATAAGAGACCTGCATGGAATTTTTGAACATACAAAATTAAAAAAAAAAAATCAATTGAAAGCATTCACAGAACGCTTCCAGAAAAAAAATATAACAAGAACAAAACTCACGCCTACAAACTCCAAGACATATGATGGTTTAACTTGAACTATTCAATTTAGAAAAGGTTCAACTACCAATCAGGAGAAAAATCTTCAAATAAAACAGAAGGAAATTCAAGAAGTCAAAAGACGTTTCCACCCACTAGAAAACTCAGAAGAGAAGGAATAATATGTTTTGAAGAGCAATGGAGCTAAGGACAAAGCCCAAGGTAACCTGTTCTCAAAGTCAAAGAGCATAACCATACATGAAAATAAAAAGATGGATGTTCAACAATAAAGTGTTTGAGACAGTTTTATTTTATTTTATATTTTTTATTAATTTATTTAACTTTTAACATTCATTTTCACAAAATTTTGGGTTCCACATTTTCTCCCCTTTTGTCTCCTCCCTCCACCGCAAAACACTGAGCATTTTAATTGCCCCTGTCTGCCAATCTGCCCTCCCTCCCTCCCCACCCCTTCCCTTTGGAAGGCAAGCAATTCAATATAGGCCAGATCTGCGTAGTTTTGCAAATGACTTCCATAATAATAGTGTTGTGTAAGAACTAATTATATTTCCCTCCATCCTCTCCTGTCCCCCATTACTTCTGTTCTCTCTTTTGATCCTGACCCTCCCCATGAGTGTTGACCTCAAATTGCTCCCTCCTCCCTGTGCCCTCCTTTCCATCTTCCCCCCCACCCTGCTTATCCCCTTCTCCCCCACTTTCCTGTATTGAAAGATAGGTTTTCATACCAAAATGACTATGCATTTTATTCCTTCCTTTAGTGGAATGTGATGAGAGTAAACTTCATGTTTTTCTCTCACGTCCCTTCTTTTTCCCTTCACCAAAAAGTCTTTTGCTTGCCTCTTTTATGAGAGATAATTTGCCCCATTCCATTTCTCCCTTTCTCCTCCCAATATATTTCTCTCTCACTGCTTGATTTCGTCTTTTTTTTTTTAAGATATGATCCCCTCGGGGGCGGAGCCAAGATGGCGGAGTAGAAAGACGCACATACACATAGCTCCGAACCCACAACCCACAGAATGGCTAGAGGGGACCAATTCACGGTGAATTCTGCACCCAGAGGCCACAGAATATTGGAGCAAGGGAGATTTCTGTTCCGGAGAGACCTGCCAACCTCTCGCAGGGGGTTCTTCTCGCTGTGGACTGGGCGCCGGGACTGGGAGGTGAGGGCAGCCCTGCCACGGCCAGGGCACCAAGAGGAAAAGATCCAAGTGGGCTATGGGGACGGGATCTCCAGCAGCCACGCGGGTCCCTCCACCCACAGAGGGACCTGCAAACCTCTCGCAAAAGGTCCGTCACGCTGCAGACGCGGAGCCCAGCCCTGCAGCGGCCGCGGCTCCAAGAGGTACAGATCCGAGCAAGCTTCAGGGACGGGATCTCCAGTGGCAGCACAAGGCCCTCCACTCACAGGTGACAGGGGTCGATGAGAGAGTCTCTTTGGCGGGTCGAGAGGGGAGTGGGGTGCCCCCATGGCTCGGGCCCCCCCGGGAGATAGAAGCTGAGAGGCGGTTGCAGACAGGGGCTCCCCCAAGCGGGTGGGAGCCTGGATCCATTGTGGAAGGTCTATACATAAACCCCCTGAGGGAACTGAGCCTGAGAGGCGGCCTTGACCCAACCTGACCATCTGAACTTAATTCTCACACTGAATAGCAGCCCTGCCCCCGCCAAAAGCCCTAAGGCAGGAAGCAGCATTTGAATGCCAGTCCCCAAACGCTGGCTGGGAGGACCAGGAGGCGAGGTGGGTGTGAGGAGAATATTCAGAGTTCAAGTCGCTGGCTGGGGAGAATGCCCAGAAAAGGGAAAAGAAATAAAACTATTGATGGCTACTTTCTTGGAGAACAGACATTTCCTCCCTTCCTTTCTGATAAGGAAGAACAATGCTTACCATCAGACAAAGACACAGAAATCAAGGCTTCTGTGTCCCAGCCCACCCAATGGGCTCAGCCCATGGAAGAGCTCAAAAAGAATTTTGAAAATCAAGTTAGAGAGGTGGAGGAAAAACTGGGAAGAGAAATAAGAGGGATGAAAGAGAAGCATGAAAAGCAGATCAGCTCCCTGCTAAAGGAGAACCAAAAAAATGTTGAAGAAATTAACACCTTGAAAACTAGCCTAACTCAATTGACAAAAGAGGTTCAAAAATCCAATGAGGAGAAGAATGCTTTCAAAAGCAGAATTAGCCAAATGGAAAAGGAGATTCAAAAGCTCACTGAAGAAAATAGTTCTTTCAAAACTAGAATGGCACAGATGGACGCTAAGGACTTTATGAGAAAGACAGATATCACAGAACATAGCGAGAAGATTGGAAAAATGGAAGATAATGTGAAATATCTTATTGGAACAACAACTGACCTGGAAAATAGATTCAGGAGAGACAATGTAAAAATTCTGGGATTACCTGAAAACAATGATCAAAAGAAGAGCCTAGACATCATCATCCATGAAATTATCAAGGAAAACTGCCCTGAGATTCTAGAACCAGAGGGCAAAATAAATATTCAAGGAATCCACAGAACACCGCATGAAAGAGTTCCAAAAAGAGAAACTCCTAGGAACATTGTGGCCAAATTCCAGAATTCCCAGGTGAAAGAGAAAATATTTCAAGCAGCTAGAAAGAAACAATTCAAGTATTGTGGAAATAAAATCAGGATAACACAAGATCTAGCACCCTCTACATTAAGGGATTGAAGGGAATGGAATAGGATATTCCAGAAGTCAAAGGAAATAGGACTAAAACCAAGAATCACCTACCCAGCAAAACTGAGTATAATACTTCAAGAGAAAAAATGGTCTTTCAACGAAATAGAAGACTTTCAAATTTTCCTGATGAAAAGACCAGAGCTGGAAAGAAAATTTGACTTTCAGACACAAGAATGAAGAGAACCATGAAAAGGTGAACAGCAAAGAGAAGTCATAAGGGACTTACTAAAGTTGAACTGTTTACATTCCTACATGGAAAGACGATATTTGTAACTCTTGAAACATTTCAGTATCTGGGTACTGGGTGGGAATACACACACACACATGCACACATGCACACATACATAGAGACAGAGTGCACAGAATGAATTGAAGAGGATGGGATCATATCTCAAAAAAAAAGTGAAATCAAGTAGTGAGATAGAAATATTGGGAGGAGAAAGGGAGAAATTGAATGGGGCAAATTATCTCTCATAAAAGAGGCAAGCAAAAGACTTATTAGTGGAGGGATAAAGAGGGTAGGTGAGAGAAAATCATGAGGTCTACTCTCATCACATTCCACTAAAGGAAAGAACAAAATGCACACTCATTTTGATAGGAAAACCTATCTCACAATACAGGAGAGTGGGGGACAAGGGCACAAGCAGGGTGGGGGGGAGTATAGAGGGGAGAGCATGGGGAGGAGAATGCAATCCGAGGTCGACACTCATGGGGAGGGAAAGGATCATAAGAGAATAGAAGTAATGGGGTACAGGATAGGATGGAGGGAAATATAGTTAGTCCTATACAACACAACTAGTATGGAAATCATTTGCAAAACTACACAGATTTGGCCTATATTGAATTCCTTGTCCTCCAAAGGAAAGAGGTGGAGAGGGTGGGAGCTAAAGAAGCTGGAACTCAAAGTGTTAGGATCAACTGTAATGTTCTTACCACTAGGAAATATTTCTTATTTCAGGTTACAGGTTAAGGGGTAAAGAAAGCTATCTGGCCCTACAGGACAAAAGAAAAGACGGAGACAAGGGCAGAGAGAGAGGATAGAAGAGAGAGCAGATTGGTCACA
Source organism: Notamacropus eugenii (assembly GCF_028372415.1). Classification (NCBI taxonomy): domain Eukaryota; kingdom Metazoa; phylum Chordata; class Mammalia; order Diprotodontia; family Macropodidae; genus Notamacropus; species Notamacropus eugenii. Next base: position 96,319,347 of record NC_092878.1, on the reverse strand, counting down.
GGGGCAATTAGAATGCTTGGGATTGGGGGGGGGAGGCGATAAAAGGGGAGAAAATTTGTAACCCAAAACTTTGTGAAAATAAATGTTAAAAGTTAAATTAAAAAAAAAGAAAAAAAAAACATATGATCCCCTCCTCTTCAGGTCACTCTGTGCACTCTGTCTCTATGTGTGTATGCGTGTGCATGTGCATGTGTGTGTGTGTTATCCCACCTTGTACCCAGATGCTGAATAGTTTCAAGAGTTAAAAATATTGTCTTTCCATGTAAGAATGTAAACAGTTCAACTTTTGTAAAGTCCCTTATGACTTCTCTTAGCTATTTACTTTTTCATGCTTCTCTTCATTCTTGTGTTTGAAAGTCAAATTTTCTTTTCAGCTCTGGTCTTTTCATCAAGAATACTTGAAAGTCCTCGATTTCATTGAAAGACCAATTTTTCCCCTGAAGTATTATATTCAGTTTTGCTGGGTAGGTGATTCTTGGTTTTAGTCCTAGTTCCTTTGACTTCTAGAATATCGTATTCCACGTCCTTTGATCCCTTAATGTGGAAGCTGCTAGATCTTGTGTTATCCTGATTGTATTTCCACAATACTTGAATTGTTTCTTTCTAGCTGCTTGCAATATTTTCTCCTTGATCTGGGAACTCTGGAATTTGGCCACAATGTTCCTAGGAGTTCCTCTTTTTGGATCTCTTTCAGGCAGTGATCGGTGGATTCCCTGAATACTTATTTTGCCCTCTGGGTCTAGAATCTCAGGGCAGTTTTCCTTGGTAATTTCATGAAAGATGATGTCTAGGTTCTTTTTTTGATCCTGGCTTTCAGGTAGGCCCATAATTTTTAAATTGTCTCTCCTGGATCTATTCTCCGGGTCAGTTGTTTTTCCCATGAGATATTTCACATTCTCTTCCATTTTTTCATTCTTTTGGTTTTGTTTTGTGATTTCTTGGTTTCTCATAAAGTCATTAGCCTCCAACTGTTCCATTCTAATTTTGAAAGAATTATTTTCTTCAGTGAGCTTTTGAATCTCCTTTTCCATTTGGCTAATTCTGCTTTTGAAAGCATTCTTCTCCTCATTGGCTTCTTGAACCTCCTTTGCCAGTTGAGTTAGCCTATTTTTCAGGGTGTTATTTTCTTCAGCATTTTTTTGGGTCTCCTTTAGCAGGGAGCTGATCTTCTGTTCATGCTTTGACTGCATGTCTCTCATTTCTCTTCCCAGCTTTTCTTCCACCTCTCTAACTTGATTTTCTATGAGCTCTTCTATGGCCTGAGCCCACTGAGTGGGCTGGGATATAGAGGCTTTGACTTCTGTGTCTTTGCCTGATGGCAGGCATTGTTCTTCCTCCTCAGAAAGGAAGGGAGAAAATGCCTGTTCCCCAAGAAAGTAACCTTCTATGGTCTTATTTCTTTTCCCTTTTCTGGGCATTTTCCCAGCCAGTGATTTGACTTCTAAGTATTCTCTTCACACCCACTTCTCCTCCAGATCCTCCCTGCTAGCGCTTGGGGTTTGAGATTTAAATGCTGCTTCCCACCCTCAGGGCTTTTGGCGGGGGCAGGGCTGCTCTTCAGTGTGAGATTAAGTTCAGGTGCTCAGGTTTGGGCAGGGCTGCCTCACGGGCTCAGTTCCCTCAGGGGGTTTATGCAGAGACCTTCAACAATGGATCTGGGGTCCTGCCTGCTTGGGGAGCCCTGGCCTGCTCCCGCCTCCACTGTTGCCTCCCGAGGGGGCCTGAATTATGGGGGCACCCCACTCCTCTCTCGATCCGCCAAAGAGACCCTCTTACCGACCCCTGTCACCTGTGGGTGGAGGGACCCGCATGGCCGCTGGAGATCCCATCCCTGAAGCCCGCTCGGATCTTTTCCTCTCGGTGCTGGGGCCGCGGCAGGGCTGTACTCAGCTCCCAGTCCCGGCGCCCAGTCCGCGGCACGAAGGACCTTTTGCGAGAGGTTTGCCAGTCTCTCTGGAACAGAAATCTCCCTCGCTCCAATGTTCTGTGATCTCTGGGTGCAGAATTCGCCGTGAGTTACTTATTTGTAGATGTTCTGTGGGTTGTGGGTTCGGAGCTATGTGTATGTGCATCTTTCTACTCTGCCATCTTGGCTCCGCCCCAAGAAACAGGTTTAGAAAGAGAAGCAGAATTGAAGAGGTTATTTTTTTTCCTTGAACACCATAACCAATAGAAATGCAAGAAGAGTAAATAAAGGCAACAAGTAGGGACAACAATAGCAACAGAATGACATCCAGAGGGAGCATAGCTATGGAGCCAAGATGGCAGAGTAAAGGCATGGAACTCGCCTGAGATTTCCCACAAATCACTCAAAATACCTTTAAATAATGACTCTAAACAAATTACAGAACAAGAGAACCACACAAAGACAGAGTAAAATTTTCTGGGAAGACTACTTAGAAAGTTATAGGATGAGGCAGTAGTATTGGAATCAGAGTGGAGCACATCGCAGTGCAGTTCATGCCAGCACAACTCTGGCCCCAGGAGCAGACCTTGTGAATAGCAGTGCATTAGTTGCTTCCAGATCTTTCAGCCCACAGATGGTATAGGGGATAAACAACTGGTCAGAAGAAGACTACAAGGGTCTTTTTGCTTACATTGAGGAAGGACTCTTCTGCTCTGCCTATTCTTGGATTTGAGTCCTAGTCCCAGGTAGCAATGCCAGGGAGAGGAGGCGCACTAGTATACAAGAACTTGCAGACACTGTGGGGCAGGAACCCTCATCACAGTTCCAGGACATAAGAGAGTGCTTGTGGTCACTCATAGATCAGAGCACAGGCCAGCAGAGTAGTAAACACACCTCTCCTTAGATAATGCCAACTTGGACAAACTGAAAACTTACAGGTTCATAAAAACTCTACAAAAAATATCCTGAAGTTTAGGATAGGGGACCCACCACCCAGGAAGCAAAGCCCTCCTTTAACAAAGAGTTAAAAGTCAAATAATAGACTAGGAACATTAGTAAATAACAGAAAAAAACCATCTGACCATAGAAAGTTACTATGGTGACAAAGAAGATCAAAACACACACAGAGAAGACAAAAAAGTCAAAGGTCCTACATCCAAAGTCTCAAATAAAAATATGAATTCATCTTGGGCCATGGAAGAATGCAAAAAGGATTTTGAAAATAAAGCAAGAGAGGGAGAGGAAAAATTGGGAAGAAAAATGAGAGTGATGCAAGAACATTATGAAAAAGGAATAAATGTAAGTATACCTAAATTAATTTACTTATTAAGTACATATCAATCAAACTACCAAAATTATTTTATGGAGCTGGAAAAAAAAATAATAGATTTGAAAGAAAAAAAGGTACAGAATATCAAGGGAATTCATGAAAAGAAAAGCAAGGAAAGGTAGCCTAGCCATAGAAAATCTAAAATTGTATTATAAAGCAGCAATCATCAAAACTACTTGGTAGTGGCTAAGAAATAGAATGGTGGATCAATGGAATTGATTAGGTACACAAGATGCAGTAGTCAATAACTATAACAATATATAGTTTGATAAAGAAAAAGACACCAACTTCTTGGACAGGAACTCACTATTTGACCAAAACTGTTGAGAAAACTGGAAGACATGGCAGAAACTAAGCACAGATCAACACCTTAAATCATATATCAAAATAAAGTTAAAATATGTACATAATTTAGATATAAAGGGTGGTAGTATAAGCAAATTAGGAGAGCAAGAAATAGCTTAGCTGTTATATTTATGAAGAATAGAATTTATGACCACACAGGAGATAGAGAACATTATAAAATTCAAAATGGATCATTCTGATTACATTAAAAAGTTTTTTTTGCACAAAGCAAATGCAACCAATATTAGAAGGAAAACAGAAAGTTGAGAAACAATTTTTATAGCCAGTGTCTGATAAAGTTCTCATTTCTCAAATACATAGAGAGGTGAGTCAAATTTACAAGAATACAAGTCATTCCCAAATTGATAAATCATCAAAGGATATGAATAGGCAGTTTGTAGATGAAGAAATTAAAGCTATTTATAGTCATGTGAGAAAACACTCCAAATCTCTGTTGATTAGAGAAATGCAAATCAAAACAGCTCTTAGGTACCACTTCACACCCATCAGAATAGATAATATGACAAAACAGGAAAATTATAAATGCTGGAGAAGATGTGGGAAAAATGGAACACTAAGAGACTGTTGGTAGAGTTGTGAATTGATCCATCCACTCTGGAAAGCAATTTGGAACTATGCCCAAAGGGCTATAAAAGTGCATATACCCTTTGACTCAACAATACCACTACTAGGTCTGTATCCCCAAAAGGTAATAACAATGGGGAAAGACCCACATACACAAACATATTCATAACAGTTCTTTCTGTGGTGGCAAGGAATTGGAAATTGAGGGGATTTTATCAGTTGAGGAATGCCTGAACAAGTTGTGGTAAATGAATGTAATGGAATCATCTTGTTCCATAAGAAATGAGCAGGCAATGAGCAGAGGTGAGCAGGCAGACTCCAGAGAAAACTAGAAATATTTACATTAAGTGATGCTGAGTGAAGTTAGCAGAACCAAGAGAATATTGTATGTAATAGCAGTAGCATTGTGTGATGATCAACTTTTATAGACTTAACTTTTCTCAGCAATACAAAGATCTAAGACAGTTTCAAGACTCATGATTGAAAATGCTACCTACATCCAGAGAAATAACTATATGGTGTGAAGGCAAATCAAAGCCTACTGTTTTCTTTTTTGTTTGTTTCTTCTTTCTCATGGTTTTTCCCTTCGGTTCTAACTCTTCTTTACAAAATGACTAATATGGAAACATGAAGAAAAAAGGAGTAATTAACTTGGTAAATGAGACAAAAATGTTTAAAAAAATAACACCTTAAAAAACAAACATAACCAAAAAGTAAGTGAGGTACAAAAAAGCCAATGAAGAGAGTAATGCCTTAAACAACCAAACTGGTCAAATGATAAAAAGGGCACAAAAATTCACAGAAGGAAAAAAAAAACTCCTTAAAAGGTAAAAGTGAGGGGGCAATGTCAAGATAGCAGAGTAAAAGCAGGAATGACCCTAAACAAATTCTAGAACAGCAGAAGCTACAAAAAAGACAAACTGAAACAAATCTCCAGCCCAGGACAACCTGAAAGGTCAACAGGAAAGATCTGTTGCATCAGGGCAAGAGAGGTGTGCAGCCCAGCACAACCTATGGAAGCATAGACCTGGCCCTGGAAAACCTAGAGCAGGCCTCAAGGGACTGAATCACTGGCATCTGTGACAATTTCTAGACTTCTCAACCCACAAATGCCAATGACAACTTAGAAGGTCAGTAGGAAAGGGCTGGCAGACCAACGTGAGAGAGGAATGTATCAGGAGAAGGAAAAGGGGAGAAGTAGAATGGGGGTAAATTATCTCACATAAAAAAGGCAAGACAAAACTTTTACAGTGGAGAGGAAGACAGGAAGAGGGGAGAGGGAAGGAGTAAGCTTTACTCTCATTGTAATTAGCTTGAGGAGGAAATGATATACACACTCAATTGAGTATGGCAATCTATCTTACCCTACAAGAAAGCAGGGGGAAGAGGAAAATGGGAGGGGGGATTGTAGAAAGGAGGGTAGATTGGAGGAGGAATAATCAGAAGTAAACACTTTTGAGGAGTGACAGGGTGAAAGGAAACAACATAACTATTATGGAATGCTTTGTATGACTACACATGTATGAATTATATCAAATTCCTTACCTTCTCAGTAAGGAGTGGGTAGAGTGGAAGGAAGGTGAGATTTTGGAATTCAAAGTTGTAAAAATTAACATTAAAAATTGTTTTGACATGTAACTGGGGAATAAGATACACAGGCAATGGGGTATAGAAATCTATGTTACCCTACAGGAAAATAGAAGGGGAAAAGAATAAGAGAAGAAGGTGAGTAATGATAGAAGGAAGGGCAGAATTGGGAAGGAGGTAATCAGGAGAAAAATGCTTTTGAAGAAAGACAGGGTGCAAGAAAATAGAGAATGGAATACACAGGGGTAGGTAAAATAGGATGGAGGGAATTACTCTTAGCAATAGTGACTGTGAAAAAAAATCTGAAGCAAAGTTTTCTGATAAAGGCCTCATTTCTCTAACATGTAGAGAATTATTTAAAATTTATAAAAATAAGAGCCATTCTCCAACTGAAAAAGTTCAAAATATCAGTTTTCAATTGAAGTAATTAAAAGTATCTATAGTCATATAAAATATTCTAATTCACTATTGATTGGAGAAATGCAGGTTAAAACAATTCTGAGGTACTACCTCATGCATATTAGATTAGATAATAGATAAAAAGGGAAAAATGACCTATATGTATAAAAATACTTATAGTAGCTCTTTTCTGGGGGTAAAGAATTGGAAACTGAGGAGATGCACATCAATTGGGGGATAGCTGAATAAGTTGTACTATATAATTGTTAGGGAATACTATTGTGGAATAGGAAATGATGAATGGGATGTCCTCAGAAAAGCCTATAGAGATTTGCATGAACTTCTGCAAAGTGAAATAGGATTATCATCTGTGAATTACTTAACTGTCCTCAGCAATACAGTGATCCAAGACAATTCTGTACGACTTCTGATGAAAAAATTCTATCCATCCCCAGAGAAGAAATTGATGGTGTCTGAATTTGGATTGTAGCATACTTTTTTTAACTTTATTTTTCTTTAGGTTTTGTTGTTGTTGTTTTTGGTCTATTATTTTTTTTACAACAAGACTATTATGGAAATGTTTTGCTTGACTGCACATGTATAACCTATATCAAATTTCTTGCCTTCTCAATGAGGGTTAGGGCAGAAGGAAGGGAGAAATTTTGGAGCTCAGAGTTTTAAAAACAGATGTTAAAAATTATTTTTACATGCAACTGGGGGAAAATAAAATACTTAGCAAAAAAGAAAATAAAAGGGAGAGCAATTTGAGACTTCTTTCTAAATATATAAGAGAAAACAGGAATGAAGGCATAAGTCTAATGGAGGTCATAGTGTAGAGGAAGATAGTTTTGTGTATAGAAATTGGCGAAACCCTATCTACAGGTAAATCAACATTGGTGGTGGTGGTGGTGGTACTGCACCTTATGTCATGAGATGGATCATTAAAAAAGGAACCAAAAGGATATAGAGGAATATACAAAATAATGGAGTCAAATCAAGATCTAACAAAGAGGCACAGGTGATTCCTGTATTTTCAGAAGGAGAAGCATCTAAAGGAAAAGACATGAGAGTGAAGAACTGAAAAAGTAAGAAAATGAAGGGAGTCTTATTTTGGTGGTGTGAGGGAATTCCACTGATGAATGCTCTTTTGGGTAAAGAAGGATGATTTGTGGAGGGAACCTTAAACTGTATGTCATGGAAGATTCAGTGATTGAACAATGTAATCATTCTCATTAGATGTGATAGAACCCTTGGGGACTGTTGACACCCAAGAGAATGAAAGATCATGGATCCAGGGAGATTTTGAGGCAAACATGTGTGAGAAGAAATTAACCAGGGGAGATTATAGATCAGTGATGGGCTTTCGTAATCAGGAATGGTAGTGAAGGAAGGGAGCTTGTCATGAGGCAGCATTCGATCTGTCACCTGCAATAATTGGCATTGTTTTCAGAGTAAGGCACGATGAAAGAGGAATATCCATCCCAGAGACTTTGCAAAGCAGTGACACAGTAAATTGGTAGGTCAGGTGATTGAGGACTGTAATAGCATAATTTCCCTACGTAATTCCTCAGGGATGATTATACCCTTGAACTTTCCACTACCCACATATATTTATCTTCCATGTTCAAGGACTCTGAATTTTTTTTGTCTGATCATACTATTCCAAATTTTCATCTCTCTCTAAACCTTACTTCTAAAGCTATGCTTCATATTCACTGGGATTTCCAATCCCTCCTTCCATTAATAGTATCTCACAGGAACACTTCTGGCTTCTCTCTCTTCCTTTCCAAATCAAGACCTTGGATGAAGTAGTTCAAAACTACCCATTCCTTTACTCTTTGATTTCTTCTTCTATTTTTATTTCCTATTGAAAATCCCCATTTCAGATTATTTCCATCACCTTCTATCTTTGCTTTAAATATATGTTAGTGAATGGAAGTGGAAAAAATTTAAAAAAAAATCCTGCTGTTTAGGTCAGCTATAATTTTCTGATAGCTATTCTCAACTTGACCTTAACTGCAATAAAATAATCCTACTCTTAACTAGTTAATTTAACAAATCATTTAACATAGTAACTATTCTGAAACTTTTTTCTCAAGCCTCCCAATTTCTTCTCCCTGTCACCCTTTCTACTAAAGACCTAAATTCATACTTTGTGTAAAAAATGTACAGGTATTCATTAAAAATTTTTTCTTCTTTCCTCCTTTTCTCAAATCACTCAGACATCATCTACCACTCTCTTTGATTTCACTCTAGCTTCTTTTGAATTAGTAGACTCTATTCTGCTTTCTAAGGGCAGCTCCTCTATATGTATAGGCATACTTTGGAGATATTGCAGTTTTGGTTCCAGACCATTTCAATAAAGCACGTGTTGCAATAAAGTGAGTCACATGAAATTTTTAGTAGTTCAGTTCATATAAAGCTTATGTTTACATTATAGTATAGTCCATTAAGTACGTAATAGCATTATGTCTAAAAATATTACATACTTTAGTTAAAAATACCTTATTCATTAAGAAAAGCTAACCATAATCTGAGCTTTCAGTGAATTGTAATCTTTTTTTGCTGGTTTGCTGACTGATCAGGGCAATAGTTGTTGAAGGTTGTAGAGGCTACAGAAATTTCTTAAAATAAGACAACTATGAAGTTTATAGCATAGATTGACTCTTTTGCTTTTACACTTAGAGGACATTGTAGGGTTGTTAATTGACTTAATTTCAATATTGTTGTGTCTCAGGAAATACAACACCCTGAGGAGAGAGAGCTAGGGGAACAGCTCATAGATGGAGTCAGAACATACACAACATTTTCTGATTAAATTGGCCATCTTACATAGGCACAGTTTGTGGAGCCCCAAACAATGACAATAGTAACATCAAAGATCAACACATAATGATGAAAAATTGTGATGTATTGTGAGAATCACCAAAACATCACATACGCACACACACACACACACACACACACACACACACACATATACAATGGTAAAATCTTGCTAATAAAATTGCTCTATTCTAGGTTGCCACAAACCTTCAACATATAAAAACAAAACAAGCCAAGTCCCTCAATATCTGCCAAGTGCAATAAAGTGAAGCATAATAGAGCCAAGTATGCCCGTACCCTTGATTTTAGCTTTTCTCTCCTCCTTCTCCTTCTTCAAAACATCTTTCTTATCTACTGCCTTCTGCCCACGCACGTGCCAGTCTTCTCTATACTTTAAATAAAACAAAACAACAAACAAACCCAGATGCCATGCTGTCCATCATCAGGTATCATTCTAAATTCCTCCTACCTTTCTGTTCTAAATGTCTTTTAAAAAGTCTATGACTGCTTTGACTACCTCTCTTCTCTGTTCCAGACCTCCTCAAACTGCCTTCTGATCTCGTCATTCAACTGAAACTCTTCTCCCCAAAGTTACCACTGATATCTTTAATTGCCAAATCTAAAGACTTTGTTTTGACCTTCATCCATGGTGGTCTCTGTATAGTACTTTACATTGTTAACCACCTTTTTCCAGGGTATACTCTTTCCTTCCTAGATTTTTATGACTTTGTGCTCTTGATTCTCCATCCACCTGTCTGATTACTTCTCCACAAACTCGTTGCTGGATCCTCATCCATTCCCTGTCTTTTAAAACACACTTGTTGAATGACCGACTTATCAAGAATGCATTCAAAGCATTAGATTATTCTCATATTAATTTTCTATAAATCAAAAAAGTAGGTATGTGGTTAGGTAGGTACTAACAACCTCTTGACTATCTGTTACAGTAATAACAGTGTATATGATATTTTCTTTGCCTTTACTATCTTCCCTCTTTTAGGTAGTTAACAAGCATTTACTAAGTGTTCACTGTCTGTGAGCTGTTGGTACTCAGTTGTTTCAGATGGCCCACATTTCAGGAGCCCAAAACCCCATTTGTGGTTTTCTTAGCAAAGATACTGAAATGTTTTACCATTTACTTCTTCAGCTCAATTTAAGGATGAGCAAACTAAGACAAACAGGGTGAAGTGACTTGCCCATGGTCTCAGGTCTGGTAAGGGTCTGGATTTGATCTCAAGGAAGATGAGTTATCCTAGTTCCCAGCCTGGTTCTCTGTCCACTGTGAGACATTGTGCTAGATAATTATTCAAAGCACTCAAAATTGTATTCTTTCCAGCAAACACAATGTATATATTAATAATAACTGATATTTAAATAGTACTTTAAGATTTATGAAGTGCTTTCCTCATAACCATCTTGGGAATACTGTTTGGTGATCAGAATTAAATCTACTGTTAGAAAATCTGTTACTCTCTGGCATCACATTCTCCCCAGGTGAAGAGTCATTGCTGCTATATGATTATTTTTATCACTCTTATTAAAGATTCTAGATTTCTTCTTCATTCAATATTCCCAGTATGATATTTTAAAAGCAAGAGAATAAACAGTAGCCAAATCATACAGAGTACAACAGTGTGGATTCACATCCAAAAAGGAATTCACCTGAGCTGCATTGTTTTTTTTTTCCCACCTGTTCAATATCTGCCCAGAAATATCAATAGGCTGGACTCCGGGCGAATATGTGATATTACATTTTGCATTGGTGGAAGCAGATGCAGCAATGAGAGTTAGGCTTATAATGTCATCCTTATTAGAGACCATAAGGAGAACCAAAGGAACTCCTGATGAGAGTGGAGGAGGCTTTTGTTAAAGTTAAATATTTAGCTTCCAATGACCTTTTAAAAAGGCAGCAGGGATGAATACAAAGAATGACTTGGGAACCTTTGCATTTGAAAATGAGGAGACTAAAAAGAGGACATACATTTCAGTGCTGCAATGTTTCAGTACAGAACTATACTGGGGAAAATAGGAGTGGACATGATATCATCCATGGCATTCGAGGAAGAGTTTCTTAGAACTTTCACATGGTGCCCCTCATTAAAAAAATCAAAAAACCCTTGGATAAGTGTTATGCTATTTAATGTGAATTGTATATATATATATGTATATATATATATATATATATATATACATATATATATGGAATTTACAGAACACTTAAGGAGTTTCTGTGATAACAATACTTCTGCATAGCAAAGAGTAACATATGATGTTAATATCTTTTAAATTTCCCATTATATGCAGTTAAATATATTCCACTATGCATTTATAGGAAAACTAGGCATACAATGCCTATATTTTTCTATTCTTATCTGTTTGTCTCTTTAAAAAAAAAACTTTTTATTAATTTTATTTATTTATTTTAAGACACTTTATAGATACTTATATCAAGCAACAGCATCTTGAAATATGAAGGACAGTGATGCATAATACATGAAAGTTTATAATGGATGTAACATTTATAAATGCAAACTAGAAACTATTATGAAAAGATAAATGCTTTTTTTCCAGATAGCCCAACAAAAGAATGCAGAACATATTACGGATGACAATGGTAAAATAGTATATTGGGTATTTTATTGCATCAATTCAAATTTCAAAAGAATGGAAAAATTAGTCTGATTTTATATATAAGGCAATTCAACCATAAAAATAAGTGTTGGTCATGTATCCAGAGCATAATTAGGGTGGGGCTAATAGAAATCAGTCAGAACAATTAATGAGAATCAGTCAGTGAGTTTAATGAGAATTTCAGTATACTTTAATTCTCTTTTCTATTCCCTTTCAGTAGTTTTCATGTCAATGAGTATTTCTTGAGGAAGTTAGAATGTATTTCATATAGACATGCTCATATGCTTAGTGCCTCACAATTGCTTTTTGAAACAAATTAAAATGCCTTGTCAGGATTTATGACATTGAATCCATGTTTATTAAAGACAACACTGGACTGGAAGTAAGATAATGGGTTCGTTTTTCCTCGATCTTCCTCTTACTGGTTGCGTGAACTTGACAAGTTAGGGCATTTCAGAGCTGCAGTTCCATTACCATGAAGCTCTCCATTTTTTGCCTCTGGGTCTTAAATAAGTTAACATCTTGAATAAATTCACTCAAAAATTCCCTATTACATATTTCATTTTAGTCATGTGATCCTGTTTATTATTTCTTATAATATTTCCTTTTCTTGCTCTTTGAACACTCCATCTAATATGATTGCTATTCTTTCTCTGCTACCTCTTATGCACACTGTGTGACTCAACTCTTACCATCAATGTTCAGTTTAGAATAGCCTCATCTAACTTTAATTGCTCTGGATACCCAGAATAGAGACAAAGCATCAGAGTAGGAAAGGTGGAAGAAGAAAGATATCGAAGTATTAGGATAATCAGAATGAGCCTTTTCTTAAACATTTGAAGAAGTAGAAAAGCACCAGCTTCCAGACTTAAGGCTAGAGGAAGAAGGGGGAGAGACAATTTTAAAACGAACAAGGGGGACTACAGGAAATAGAAATTGGAAATTTAAAATTGTCAGAACAGAGAAAATTAATGTGTGGGTGGATAAAGAGAGATTTAATGGAAATCAACACTATTTCTGTCTGTCTGTGGAATGAACTGCAAAGGCTAGAGCAGGTTCACCTGCAAGCACTTTTCTAGATATAGCTGATTGCCAAATGGTGGTGGCAGCGCAGAGGGCTCCCTAAAAGTCTATGCAGACAATCATAGAGGGATTAGAGTCTCAAATAGAACCCCAGAAGAAAGGGAAGAGCAAGTAAGAGAGGAACAAAAAGACAAGAAAGTAGTAAGCAATAATGGGAAGGGGAGGGGGAGATAAAAAAAGTGTGTGTAGGATGGTGGGTGAGTGGATGTGAAAGGAATGATTTAAAATAAATCCTATTGCTAGGCCTTAAAAGAAACTGACTTGCTTGGTATCAGTTAGGGCCAAAGTAAATAATTTCAAAAGCAATGTAAGGGTTGTTGTAGTCAAACAAAATTAGAAGGACTCAAATAGAGACCGCTTGAGAAAAGAGCAGCACTCTGATGCTTTAGGAAACCAGAGTTCAAGAAAGAGGCATCCGAGTGAAGAATGTACATGGAAAGGACATCTTTCTTGGAACAGCATGGCTTTCTCCCATTGCTTTCTTTTTCTCACATCATAGATGGGTGTGAAATTTTCTTGTTAAAGGTATATAATAGTGGAGAATGTGAGAAGAGAGAACTGATAAATATCAGTGCTTCATAAAGAAAAAAAAATGTATATTGAAAACCCAGCTCAAAATTTCATTCCGCATCCTGGAAGAGAACTAGTATTTGAAGGAGATAATAGATGTACAATGGGAAAAATAATTAGGAATAAAAAATTGAAAAGTGTGTATAAAAATTGAAGCATTTGGAAAGAAAGGAAAGAAAGATTCACAAGTATAACTCCTGCCAGTGCATACAAAGAAGTGGAAGTAGTCATGGTTTGAATGGCCTGAAATTGGACCATTCCAACTAAACAGAAGTTAAGAAATAATAGACAAATCTTTTTGAGATATACTTAGGAGAGAATGAGAGAACAAGTAAGAGAGTAGGAACTAAAATTCCTTATAAAAATATTTTTTATGGGGAGAAATTGGGAATTTAGAGGTAAAAGCAGCTCCCTGAAATATAGAAAGCATAATACAGTACTTAGGATAGGATTCTTCCTATAACAGATGTACTGAATTTTATAACAAAAAAAACCCAAACCTGCTATAGATAAGGAAAATGACAAAGTCTTTAACATGAAAGCTATTGACTAGTTTGTTTAAAATATGGAAGGGGATATCTGAGATCCAAAGTGCTTAACAACATGGAACTGAGTCAATAAAATAGGGTAGTTTTATTGCAGGAATGAAAGATGCTAGTTTACTGAATGATACAGAAACTTCAAGCTCAACAATGCAAAGGAAAATGTAGACAGGAAAATACATGGATTTTTGGTAGCAACCATAAAAGGATATAGATTGTAATGTAATTGAGAGACTGGAAAATAATAGAATGTAATAGTTGTGTTTATAACAAGCTAAGTATACATTTATTTTTTTTAAATTGAATGATATTTCACATGCTTGAAGGCAAGTTATTATTTAGAGGCACTTTTAGAAACAAGTGACTCTTCCTTGAAGTGGAGGGTGAGATTGGTGGGGGTGCAAATTGGATATTAGTGACCTGAACTGGTGGTTTGTACAGTATCAAAGGGACTAAGGTCAAAGCCAGAGAAATTTTGACAGAAGAGAGCCAGACATAGAGAGTGGACTCCTCAGTCATGGCATATAAGGATATTTAAGGACAGTTTTATTAACTTCATTCAATGTTCAGCATCAGTAATATTCCTGAAGCTAATGATGTCTTAATAGGATACTTCTACAACATTGAAATGTTTCTGCTGTGGCTTGCCCTCAAGGCTAAAAATCCTGGTTATGTCACCAGGAGAACAGGTAGATCAAGTAAGCCTAAATCTTATATATGAGTGTTGGTACTCATTTGTGGACCCTGGACAAGAACTGGAAAATTAACCAGAAATCATAGGTGTCTAATTATGGGCCCATTTATGACCTGCACTAGTCTGATATCAAAGGCATAAGTTGTGGTATAAGGACCTGAGAAGATGACTGATGCTGGACAGCATCAAGCCAATGACACGAAAATGATACGCCAGGGTCACCAGCTGGTGATAAAATAAGTGCACACCAATGAAACCATAATTATATATGGTCATGTGATAGCACCCACAAATTACAATCAATCAATGCAAAAATTCACTAGACTCTCTAATAGCACTTGGATCAATATAAATCCTTCTCTTTGACATTCAAAGTCCTTCATAATCTGAATCCAACCTTTCTTTTCAGTTTCATTGTACATTGCTCCCCTTACCACAACTTATGATCCAACCAAACTGGTAATTTGAACCCCCAAAAAGAGCCAAAGCCTGAATTAATGCATGCTTAACTTCACTCTAAAGATGCCTTTCCTGTGTCAGCAACTTCAAAAACCTGTTTATGACCAGATGACTTCAACCAGAGTAGTTGGACTTGTCTTATCTTCGTACCCCAGAGGAATTTGTTATATCTGGAAAGTCAGATATCCCGGAATTATAATTTTCAACTGATACTATTTTGTCAATTGTCTTGTTAATTTGTCTTTACAACTTATTCAACTAAGAAATTTCCCTTCTCATGGTATAGTTAAGCAAACATGGAGACCATGAATCTGAGGGACACAGACTTATCAGGATTGTCCTAAGACATAAAAAATATAGTCATTCTTTTATCAGACAATCAGAACTTATGCTCTGACTCCTTGTACATACAAGTTCATTAGCTTTGGCTAGCTTGAAGGAAACAAACAACATGGATTTAGATATCACCTAGCCTGTTTGTCTCCTTTAACCACACTTTCAGGTTGACAGTATGTATATCTATAGGTACATATATAGATGTACACGCATACATGCATGAAACGTATGATATAAACTTACCTTGGAGGGGTAAGTAGTAGCCATGGAAGGTAGTTCTTGAGCTAAGTCAAAAAGAATCCAGGGATTCTAAGAGCAAGCTTTCAGAAGGGCAAGAATTTTAAGAATGAGGAGAGCTAATACAAGAGTATGGAGACTAGAGTTGAAGTGTCATATATGAAGAATAAAAAATAAGCAAAATTTACTCAAATATAGAATACTTAGAGGGGGAAAATATGCAATAAGGATGGAAAGATAGGATGGCACCACATTAGGAAGAGTTTTAAATGTCAAAGGAAAAAAATAATTTGATCTTTAGAGTAATATGGAGCTACTCTTTTTATTGAGTAGGGGAATGGACATGTCAAGTCTTCCTTTCAGGTAAAAAAAATTGGCAGCTACGTGGGATTTTGATTAGAGGTGAAAGATTTGAGGAAGAGACCAATTTATTAGGAAGCTATTTAAAGTTCAAAATGATTCATTATTCAATATATGTACAGGACTTTCAAGTTCACTGTATATTTAAAAGTAAGTTGTTTAATGTAGTATGTAGCTGGAATTAAATTCAAAGACAAACATTAAGGAGAGTGTGGTAGTGGTCTGGTGTCATACCAATAGGAATTAAACATTATTCTCATCATCAGTATAGAATTTGCTTGCTTGAAGTAATTTTTGGTTCTTCTATATTTTTTTTAATTCATAAGTAGATGCTGCTGCCATATAAAAATTAAATTATGGAAAATGACCATATTTATGAAAATAAAGTTTTGAAAGCTAATAGATTAGAAGCTCTGACTGATTTTTTAGGCTAGAAAGCTTTTGAACATAAGACTGATGGTCAAGAGTATATCTTTTACCTACAATACAACTTGCTAAGGTCAGAAAGGCTCATAACAGAAGACTGGCCTCCACGGGATAAATTTGGGGCAGGGGGGGATATTTGAGAATATAAGTCACAAAGAATATCTGCTAAAGTATAGAGATGCACGTATTTGCATCCTCTGCCAGTTAAGGGAGTTTCCATACTGACAAAATTATGAATCCTGGGTCTACTGAAGTGTAACAAAATGAACTTGACATATTCCATGAAATATATTAATGTGTTGCATGACAATAACCCATTAATAGTAAGTTATTCATGTAAATGAAAATAATTAACATATAGCAAAACTAAGCACCTCTTGAGTTATCTGGGTGAAGGAAGTATCCTTGGTATTATAGGAAGAAATAGGTTATTATTTTGATTATTCATCCTCCACCAGACCTGATTTTAGGGAAGATTGTTGCCTCAACTCAAACAGGACCCACAGACCTGCTCTGATCATTACATCTGATGAAGAAATTTATTGATTGAATGTGCCCAGAATATCTAGATCATGGACACTACCATTTTGGTCCTCCTTAGAAAACATAGTACCATAGATATAGAACTTCAAAGAACTTTAGAAGCCACCTAATCAAATACCCTCACTTTACAGATAAGGAAAATGGTGTCTAAGATTAAGTGCCCTATCTGAGGTTATGTCAATTAATAATCATCAAGTGTTGGATTTGAATCCAGGTACTCTAATCAGAGACAATGGTCTTTCCAGAGTAACTATTACAATGAATTCACAAGAATGGAATCTGAGCAACTAAAGAGTAGTCAAAAATGACAGAATTTCTGAGAATGAAGCAATGGGAGTTTGTAGAGGAGAAAAAATAAGTAAAAGGCCAAAAACACACTTTAATGTTTTGGCTATGGTATAATCTTTGCCTGACTTTTTCCCATTCTCTTCTTCCTGAGTATCACAGTCAAGATGAGCCACAATTTGTTGCTTTCACAATAAGTCATAAACAAGGATAGTTATGCAGTTAGACCAGAAACAACAGTGGCAGCAGTGGACAGAGGCTTTTATGACATGTGTGGTCATCATAGAACTATACTTTGCAGTAATATCCTGGCACTCTGTGTCCTACCCTGGTTTGAATCTGCTGGGAATATTCTGCTAAATGGTAAAGCTGAGAGGATTCAGACAAAGGAACCCAGAATGGTAAAGGGTCTGGAAATCTTGTCTTATAAGTATCAGTTAAAAGGAGCAAAGATATTTACCTTGGGGAAAAGAAAATTTAACCTTACACAATTGTGATCTTCAAGTATTTGAAAAAGATTATATTTACATTTCTTGATGCTAGAGGGTAGAACTAGGGTCAATGGGTAGATATTGTAAGGGAGAAATTGAATTTTGTTGTTGGGAAAAATTTATAACAATTAGAATTATCCCAGGGTAAAGTACACTGCCTCAAGAGTGGGCTGCTTATTTCCTGTCACTGAAGATTTTCAAATAGAAGCCAAATATTCATATATTAAGTTTATGGTAAAAGAGATTCTTGCTCAGGTATGAAATGAACAATTTTGACTGGGATATATCTTTCAGTTCAAATTATTTGAGATTATTAAAATGACAAAGGGTTTTACTTTCTTCACACTCCACCACAGAATTTATTGAAAATCAGAAAGAGTTCTGGGTATTAACTAATAAGCCCACATGTCACTGGATTAGGAGGGAAAAAGGGGGTAGGGCACTGTGGAAATTTATTAAATATTAATAAGTGAAATAGCAAATAAGTCTACAAGTAAAAAAGGATCTAGTGATTTTCTAAATGATGAGAAGATCAATTGCCTGTATCAGTTCCATCCCCTTCAGCAGGAAAGTGTGGTAACCTACTACAACTCATTTATTTCTGTGGTAGCTACTAATAGGTAATGACTGCCTTGCAGCACTTTAGTATCTGAGGATTCACTTTGATAATTTATTGTTCTTTACAACATGGCATACAGTTGAACCTTGGATCCAAAATTACTCCTTATGGGGAAAGCCACATATTTATCATATAACTCCAGTTCTTTTGACTATATCTTCCTCTCCATTCTATGGGTCACTTTTTTTTTCAGTTCAGCAAACATTTGACCTTAGTTTTGATTCTCCTCTAGGCACTATTTTCCCCATGCACATGCATAACTTTCCTCTTCGACTAGTTGTTTTACCTTTTCTACTTGCCATCAATAGGATACTAAGGTCATAGAGCATTTGGAGAGTAAATTTCAAGCTGGAAGAAATCTTAGAGGTCATTATTTACAGATCCAAGATCATTCCTTCCTCTAAAAAATAGATTAGTTCTATGGAATATAGATTTCATGAAAAGAAGTAAATATGATTGGTGTGTAGAAAACTATGTGGACAAAAGAGCCTTATGAAGGACCTTGAATGTGGGACAAAAATTACATGAATTTGACCTCAGTCAAAATTTGTCACTAATAAAAAGAAATAATTGCATATTAATATCAATATCTATCTATCAGAAGCATTATTCTAATGAAGAATTGCTCATAATGGGAGTGGGAACTAGAAACATGAATAATGGCATGATGCTATTAGAATAATCCAAGCAGTTAGTGATGGAATGCTATTTTAGGGTTGTGGCTATGGGAACAGAGAAGGACATACAGATGACCTAGATGTGGTGGTAGAAAGAAAAAGGTCATGATAAGTGAGAGAATATGGTTAGTAAAGGAGAGGTAAATCAGAGATAACCCTAAGCTTGTGAACATAGGTAGTAAAAATGGTGAGCCATAAATAGAAATAGTATAATAATAATATTAACTATAGAAGTGTATGCAATGTAAGTCTCTGAATGAATGAATGAGAAAGCATTAAGTACTTATGTTCAAAGTACTGTTCTAAGTGTTGGGGAAGCAGAAAGAAAATATATTTCCTGCAGTCCAGAAGGTTATATTCTAATGGTGGAGACAACCCAGATTGAAGGATTTATCTGCAATTCAGATTGAAAGTCAGTCCCATGATCCCTAGGGAGCAGGACTAAAGCAGTTGTTAATGCCTCCTCTTCCATGTCATTTCCAAGAATACAATCATTTCAGGTTCTAATGTTACAGCATTTGGCAGTAGCAGGACTTTGGTGTAAAGAATTTTCTTTTCGGAGACTTCAGTAGCTATGGCTATAGCAGCTGCAGAAACAATTGCCAAGATGCATCTCCACTGGGGTGCCTTTCTAGAATGGTGGTTACAGGCACTGTATTTGATGCATTGCCATTCCTAAGGTTCTTAGATTCTGGGCCTAAGTTGTTTCCATCATGGTCTAAGAAAAAAGGTAGTCACAGTTGTAATAGCTGTTTCGTTTGCCTGACATATGCTGCCTCCTCTCCCTCAGGGGGGAAGTGACTTGTCAGTTCCATGGGTAACAGTGGGTGTTCGTCCTTCGTTGCAAAGAAGACCATGCCATCAGAAAAATAATGACATGACTTGCACTTCACTTTGTTTTGAATGAAGGAGGGCTGTGCAGGTCATCAGCCTGCAGGTGTAGCACAGCCTGAAGGTCACAGAGCCATCTGAATCCAGTGACCAGATATTCATCACGATGACTGGAGATGACCCAAGATGCAGCAATTAGGGTTAAGTGACTTGCCCAAGGTCACACAGCTAGTGAGTGTCAAGTGTCTGAGGTGAAATTTGAACTCAGGTCCTCCTGACTCCTACACTACTGCTCTATCCACTGTGCCACCTAGCTGCCCAAGGGTGGCAGTAGGCGAGGAAGGTTATGGGCTCTTCTCCATAGGATCTGTTTCCCTGGACAGTGTCTATAAGGGCTGGGCTAGAACCAGAGCCTATCATCTAGAAATCCTATCACTCCTTAAGCCCTTGGATTTATCTGCCTTTTGGCCACTATTGGTTAACAGTTGTTGCAGAGGTGGTGAGGAATGTGTGTCCTTTCTTCACAATTATTTCTCTCCAATTTAGTGCTATGACCAAAGTGCATATACTTTCATACAGCAATACTATTAGTAGGTCTGTATCCTGAGGCATTCATTAAAAAAAGGTAAAAAGGACCATGTGCAAAAATATAGCTACTTTTTTTATGGTAGAAAAGAATGGGAAATTGAGGGAATGGACATCAATTGGGGAATGACTGAACAAGTTGTGGTATATGAATAAAATGGAATACTATTGTGCTATAAGAAATGGAGAACAGGGCTATTTCAGAAAAAAAAAAAAAAGAAACCTGGAAAGACTTACATGAAGTGATGCTGAGTAAAGTGAGCAGAACCAGGATACAGTAACAGTGACATTGTGATATGATCACCTGTGATGGAGTTAGCTCTTGTCAGCAATACAATGACCTCAAAGTATCAGGACAGAAAATACTATTCACATGCAGAGAGAGAACTATGGAGTTTGAATGGAGATTGAAGCATACCATACTTTTCCCTTTTTTATTCTTTCTTGTGATTGTTTTCCTTTCTATTCTAATTCTTCTTTCATAACTTAACTAACATGAAAATCTGATTAATATGATTGTACATGCGTAACTTATACCAGATTGCGTGCTGTCTGGAGGAGAGGGAAGGGGAAGAAAAGTAGGAGAAAAATTTGGAACTCAAAAATCTTATAAAAATGGATGTTGAAAATGATATTTACACATAATTGTAAACAAATTATAAACAAATATAAATACAAATCCTTTATGTTGACTTTAGGAGCTGAGCTAGAAGCATGTATAGTGGATTGGGGAATATTACTGTCCTTGAGGCTGTAGAGTACAGGATCCTGGCCATCCCTATAAGTGGTTAGGGAGAGATATGGTCTAAGTGGTGATAGTGGTGATCTCACTTGCCTGGCACATGCTACTCCTGTTTCTCCATCAAGATCACTGGATATTTCATCTGGGTTGAATTACTTGCCCTGAGAGTTACAGTTAGCTACATCAGTGCAGGAGTCAGGAGGACCTGAGTTCAAATCTCACCTCAGACACTTCACACTCACGAGCTGTGTGTCCTTGCGCAAGTCACTTAACCCCAATGACTTCATCTTGGGTCATCTCCAGTCATCCTGATAAATATCTGGTCACTGGATTCAGATGACTCTAGAGGAGAAGTGAGGTTGGTGACCTGCACAGCCCTCCCTCACTCAAAACAAAGTCAAGTGCAAGTCATGTCATTATTTCTCTGATGGCATGGTTTTCTTTAGCAACGAAGGGTGAATACACACAGTTAGCTAGCAGTGGAGAGAGTTGTTTCTCCAGATGATAGCTGTGAAAGAAAAAATTTTGGCAAAACCAGTGATCTGGGGGATTTTTCCATTTCCAGCGTTCCTGTGATTATAGTGTGTTAAAGTTTGCAAACTTTTTTGTATGTGTCATCTGGTCTCCACCAAAGCCTGGGTTAGTTTTCGTGCTACTTCATACAAGGTAAAACATGACGATAGATATATTGACAGAAAGATCAGCAGAATTCCATGTACCTACCACAAGGAACTTACTTCAGTTCCTTCCTGACATTCTTGCAAACATGAAGAATAAACCTCTTGGAAAATGGTAAAGAGAGAAATACTTTGAAGATTGAACAATAGTCCTCTGGGCAGCAGATATGATGGGATCAGTTCCCTTCCATGGACTTGGAGTGCCACCATTCAAGTTCTTTTTTTTCTTTTCATGATGTCCCAGGAAGTCCTTTCTCCACAAGTCTTTCTGAACAGTTTCTGTAATCCATTTTCATATATACATTAGCTCATTTGAGACTCACATCAATCACGTGAGGGAGGCATATTATAATTCTCATTTTCCAAATGCAGAAATTGAGGCTGAGAGAAACTGTAAAAATTTGAACTCTATGAGGCAGAATACAAACTGTTCTTTTGAACTTTAGTTATGACTGTCTACCTACTATACCATGGAAATGTCTTTATTGTTATGAAGACTAGCAAATTTTGGGGAGATAAATATAGTAAATTTGGTCTTGGAGCCATTTAATCTGAGGAATCTGACGTGATATCTATATGTAGGTACCATTGAAACTGAAGACTTGGGGTTGGGAGGACTGAAGAGAAACTGGGAGTGGAGGTACTTATTTGAATGAATTCAACACAGAAGTGGGAATTATAGTTATAGAAACTAATGAGTTTGCCAAGGGAAAGACTATAGATAAGGAGAGAGAAAAAGGGTCAAAAACGGATTGTTGGAAAACATTCACATGTTCTGTAAGAGCATTAATAAAATCATAAAATGACAATGTAATACCTTTACGTAAATGAGTGAAATGAGAATACAAACAATAACAAAATATGGCATTACGTTATTCTTTCAAGAAGAGACTTTAGTACTTTTACCAGGACATTCATTCCTATATAGAAGGTGATGGTGAAGGGAGAAGCAAAGCAGTTACTGAAGAATTAAATATTTTTTCCATCTGTTGAGGCATGAATATATGATATGGTGTTTGTAAAGTGCAAAACTACTAGTTGAAGAAAAAGAATGAAAAATCAGAACATAAAGTGAAGAAAAATGGGGTCTAGAATAAGGGTAATTATCAGTTACTTTTTCCAGTTGGCCCTTTCTGAAATGTGATGTGTAAATATGAATAGAACCTGATTGAAGAAGAAAGTGGTCAATAAACCAACAATGTGGAAAGAATAGATTTTCATAAATAATGTAATTGAAAAAAAATCCTTTTAAAGTCCTTTCTTTACAAGCAGGTGGGGGGAGGAGAGAACAAAATCAAACATACAAATTGTTTTCAAAGAATTGTGAAGATAAATGAGATGTCACCTCAGCAATTTTTTTTTAATAAAAAATCTCTGAGGATAAATGGGATAATATACTGGGAATACTCAGAGAAGCTTGTAAAAGAGTTACTATATAAATTCAGTGCATTCTTGTTATTATCTTAAGTCTTCCTTTATCCATTAGTTATGGAATTTTTACTTTTCATATTATTGAAAAGGATAAAAAAGCAAAGAATATGAGTTCACAGTCTTTTTTAAAGTAGTTATTTGATTAAGTTGTATATTTTGTACAAAATTAAATATTATGACATATGAATGTTTCTTAAAGACTTTTTTATAGAGTATCCATTGAATATCATTTTTCTCTAGGGTTTTGAGCTGGGATAAAACATTTTAATATTGAAGCGAATAAGAAAAACCCCATAGTACCAGTTTTATTTCCACAAAAATCAGTATGCTATATTTTCTTAATATTCCACATGTTCCACTGTTCAATTCAATTAAATAAGCATCTATTATGCTTCTTCTATGCGACAGGAAATATATATGCTATTATTATGCTGGGTAACTAGATAGAAGAACAGAATTCATATAATCTATCTATATAGAGGACAAAAATGATTTGTTCATCTAATACTCCTGCAATTTTCCATTTTGTTGGTAAGTTAGTAATAAAGACAGAACTGAATTCCTTATGACTAGAAAAGGATCCATGTTTTCCCAGGGTTAAAATATTAGGAAATAAATAGCTAATGAGTAAAAGTAACCTTAGATCCAGGAAACTGATGAAGTCATTATCAGCTCTCTGAAAAGTTTGACCCAAAGTGAAGTGATTTTCAGCTGATTAATTTTCGTTTATATCTTGTTTTTATAATATCTTCATTTCCAAATATATATCTCCACAACCCCTCACTAAAGTGCCATCCTCACAACAAATATTTTTCTTAAATTAAAACACAGGAAAAATGAGTAGAATAAAATAATTTCAGCAACACTAAACAAATCATTAGAGACTGATAAATGAAGGTAAAATAATATGGAAAAAAATGATAAAAGAATTTGAAGACCTAGGTTCAATTCCCACCTCAAGAATGCTTACTACTATTAACTTGAGTGATTCATGTAAACACTTTGAGCCTCAATTTCCTCAAGTATAATATAAAAGGTGTGGACTTCATGGCCTCTGAGGTCCCAACCTTCGCTAATCTACAATTATGTATAAAAGATACCTAAACTGTAGACATCCACCTCTACAAAGAAGAGAAGGAAGTAATTTTTTTCTCTTTTTTCCCCTTTGGAGATAAACATGGCCATTATAATTACATAAAATACAGATAGCTGTCTATCTATCTATCTATCTATCTATCTATCTATCTATCTATCTATCTATCTATCTATGTATCTGTCTGTCTGTCTGTCTCTGTCTGTCTGTCTATCTGTTTTTCTGTTCAATCTATTGCTCTTTCCATTTCCTCTGTTTTAATCATTGCTCATATATACGTGAATTTAAACAATTCCATTTTCTTCGTCTAAACACAGGCACCCCAAAGGTTGTGGGTGTTTTTTATTGTAGTCAAATATTTTCACTTTCTAAAAGAGGTAGTGTGCCATTATATGCTATAATTGTTAATAAGCATCAACTTGGATCCTCCCAATGAATAAAATCCTCTGCAAATTTATTTCACGTACTTCTGAACGTTTCACTTATAATTTTAGAATGCCCAGGAACCACATATTGACTGAACACAATATTGGACTAATTTCCTAGAAGTTAAAATAGTCAAAATCTAATTTTAAAACAGTCTGTTATAAGGAGAAAAGTTAAATTAGGGTGTGTGTGTTCATGTTTTAATTTCTTTCAAGCTGGCTTGACATGCATTGCATGGGAGTTACACTCCAGAACTAGGTGCCTCTTTTCAAGCCAGAACTGGCTTGATTTGGGATTTAAGGGATGCACAACTATATGCCCTTCAAAGAGTAGGTACCAATCAACTCTGATTGGTCAATAAATTGGGAGGTGGGTTATATTAAAATGAGTTCTTGAGTATGTGACTTACATCACTTAATCTTGGTACAATACTTTTGCAAAAGGTGCTGATAACATCATCCATCTTTCCTCCTCTGTCTCCTGATAGAAGAAATACCTGTTCTATCAAACCAGCCCCCAGTCATACCGGACTACTCCCAGTCTTAGGCTACCTAGGCAGAAAAATCTATCTCCACCTAAACCTGAGCAGATTAAATCAATCAGGTCTGGTTTGGAGTTTGATCAAGATAAGAAGATTCAATGCAATCTCATCATCAGTCATGCCCTTCTAAAAGACAGACTGAATTTGTAAGGGAGAAGGGGTTGAGGGGGAAACTCTGAATCTCCAAGACTAATTACTAAAATTTAAAATTAGTATTCACACTACCAAAAATACCTATTTTTTTCTGAGTGGAGAATGGGGGCAATGGGAAGTTTAAACTATACTGGGAAGCCTCCTCTTGGGCATGATTTGAAAATTTTGCTAATTTAAGAGTAAAAAAAAATTCATGAGCACATATTAGAATATTCCTCAACAAGTATAACTTATTTTATAACTTAGGGCAATGAATATCATGAAAAAGTGTTTCAGCAAAGACTAAAGATAATGCCCATTGCTGATAAGAGACTCATTAACATGAAGAATACCATACTTCCTAAAATTAGTACAGAGGGGAAAAGAACATTGCTTACTGAAAAATCAAATGAGCTTGGTTCCAGTCAAAAATAAGTTCAATTTTTTTTTCATTTATTGCCTCTGTATTTCCAGTGCCACCTCCATATAGAACTTTGACCCTTTGTACATAAGGTACCCATTTTTGAAATGCCCTCCATCCTCATTTCTGTCTTTTAGAATTTCTAAACTCCTTTAAAACACATTTTGGATACCATATTTTATTATGAATCCTTTCCTGATCATTCTAGTTTTAACCCTGTCCTAGATACCATAGTTATATATTAATTTTTACTTACCTTCTGTGAGACTGATGTTTCTGATGAGTAGGATGTAGACCTACCTGTCATCCTCCTCTCCTTCCCTTCTCCTCTTTACACTCCTCTTTTTTCTCTCCTTCCCTAGTTCCTCTAAAGTGCTCAAAAATGTGTGATGGATTAATTTGAATCATATCACTTACATTTCCCTTTAAAATTATTTTATTTTGGGAGAGGGAGCCAAGATGGCAGAATAACAGCACACACTTTTTATAGCACAGCCCCCAAGTCTAGCCAAATATCTATAAAAAAATGGCTCTAAACAAATTCTGGAGCTGCAGAACCCACAAAATGATGGAGTGAAGCAATCTCCAGCCCAAGACAGCCTGGAAGGTGTCTAGGAAGTGTCTAGCACAACATAAAGGCGGCAGGACACAATGCAGCACAGGCCATGCCAGCACAAATAGGACTTGAGCAGAACTTGGGGGAATGAGTCTCACCCACATGTGGCAGTTTCCAGACTTCATCACCCCAAAACACAAAGAACAAATTGGAAGATCAGTGGAAAAAGCCTGTGGAACCAGTGGGGGAGAGTGGAATGGTCTGGCCTCAGCCCTTTGGTGGCACAGGGTGAAGGAAATGGGGACAGAGGAACCCACAGCAGCAGCAGGGGCAGAGACTGCTACTGTTACTGGAGCTCTAGGCTCACAGATTGTGGGGAGATCAAGCAGCTGACAGTACATTCCCCATCCCCACTGAAAGCAGAAAAAACCTTGAAAAAGAGCTTAAAAGTCAAGTAAATGTCTGGGGAAATGAGCAAAAGCAAAAAATAATCAGACTATAGAATCTTACTGCTGTGACAAGGAACACCAAAACATGCAAACAAAAGACAAAAAAGTCAAGGCTCCTTCATTCAAAGCCTCCAAAAAAAATAAAATTGGTCTCAGTCCATGGAAGAGCTCAAAATGAATTTTGAAAATCAAGTAAAAGGAGAGAAAAAATTGGCAAGAGAAATGAGAGTGGTGGAGGAAAAGTATAAAAAATGAGTCAACTGCTTGCAAAAGGAGACTCAAAAAATTCCTAAAGAAAATAACACTGTAAAAAATAGACTAACCCAAATGACAAAAGATATACAAAAAACAAATGAGGAGAAGAATGCCTTAGAAATCAGAATTTGTCAGATTGTAAAGGAGGTCCAAAAGTTCAATGAAGAAAATTAGAATGGAGTAGATGAAAGCTAATGAATTTATGAAAAATCAAGAAATTATAAAACAAAATCAAAGGAAGGAAAAAATAGAAGATAATGTGAAATATCTCATTGGAAAAAACAACTGAACTGGAAAATAGATCCAGGAGATTCAATTAAAAAATTAAAGAAAAATTATGGGGCTAAGTGAAAGCAATGATCAAAAAGCAAACCTAGACATCATCTTTCGAGAAATTATCAAGGAAAACTTACCTGATATGATAGAATCATAGGGTAAAAGAAATATTGAAAGAACCTACCAATCTCCTCCTGAAAGACATCCCAAAAGGAAAATTCCTAGGAATATTGTAGCCAAATTCCAGAGCTCCCAGGTCAATGAGAAAATATTGTAAGCAGCAAAACAGAAACAATTTGAGTATTGTGGAAATGCAATCAGGATAACACAAGATCTAGCAGATTCTACATTAAGAAATTGCAGGGCTTGGACTGTGATATTCCAGAAGGTAAAGAAGCTAGAATTAAAACCAAGAATCACCTACCCAGCAAAGTGAGTATAATACTTCTGGGGGAAAACTGGTCATTCAATGAAATGGTGTACTTTCAATCATTCTTGATGAAAAGACCAGAGTTGACTAGAAAATTTGCTTTTCAAACACAAGAATAAAGACAAGCATGGAAAGGTAAACAGGAAAAGGAAACCATAAGGGGCTTACTAAAGTTGAACTGTTTACATTTCTACAAGGAAAGAGCATATTTTTAACTCTTGAGACTTTTTGTACTAGCGTAGTTGGAGGGATTATATACATATAGAGAGTGGGCACAGGGTGAGTTGAATAAGAAGGGATGATATGTAATAAAAATATAATTAAGGGGTGAGAAAAAAGAATATATTGGGAGGAAAAAGGGAAAGATAGAATAGGGCAAATTATCTCTCATATAAAAGAGGAAAGGAAAAGCTTTCCTTTTTGCTTTTTAAATGTTTATTTATTTTTAGTTTTTAACATCATTTTCACAATATTTTGAGTCTGAAATTTTCTCCCCATCTCTCTTCTACCCAAACCCTAAAATGCCTTACATTCTGGTTACTCCTTCCCCCAATCTTTCCTCTCTTCTAATAATTCCCCTTCTCTGAATTCCAACTCTTTTTCCTTCCTCCCTCCCTACTCATCCCCATTGAGAAGGTAAGCAATTCAATATAGGCTATATATGTGTAGTTGTGGAAAAGACTTCTGTAATAGTCATGTTGTATAAGGCTAACTACATTTCCCTCCATCCTATCTTGTCCCCCATTTATTCTATTCTCTCTTTTGATCTTGTCCCTCCCCAAAAGTGTTTACTTCTAATTACTGTCTCAAGAGTTATAAATATTATCTTTCCATGTAGGAATGTAAACAATTCAACTTTGGTAAGTTCTTTATGATTTATCTTCCCTACTTGATTCTTGTATTAGAAAGTCGAATTTTCTATTCAGCTCTGGTTTTTCCATCAAGAATGCTTGAAAATCCTCTATTCCATTGAATGAATTTGAATTCCATTGAATTCCATTGAATTTTCCCCCGAAGAATTATACTCAGTTTTGCTGGGTAGGTGATTCTTTGTTTTAATCCTAGTTCCTTTGACTTCTGGAATACCATGTTCCATGCCCTTCGATCCCTTAATGTAGAAGATACTAGATCTTGTTTTATCCTGATTGTATTTCCACAATACTTGAATTATTTCTTTCTGGCTGCCTGCAATATTTTCTCCTTGACCTGGGAACTCTGGAATTTGACTACAATATTCCTAGGAGTTTCTCTGTTTGGATCTCTTTCAGGAGGTCATGAGTGGATTCTTTCAATATTTATTTTGCCCACTGGTTCTAGAATATCAGGACAGTTTTCTTTCATAATTTCGTGGAAGATAATATCTAGGCTCTTTTTTTTTTTTGATCATGACTTTCAGGTAGTCTCATAATTTTAAAATTGTCTCTCCTGGATCTATTTTCCAGGTCAGTTCTTTTTTCAATGAGATATTTCACATTATCTTCCATTATTTCATTCTTCTGATTTTGTTTTGTAATTTCTTGGTTTCTCATAAAGTCATTAGCTTCCATCTACTCCATTTTAATTTTTAAACAACTATTTTCTTCAGTGAGCTTTTGAACCTCCTTTTCTACTTGGTTAATTCTGCTTTTTAAAGCATTCTTCTCCTCACAGGCTTTTTGGACCTCTTTTGCCAATTAAGTTAGCCTATTTTTAAAAGTGTTATTTTTTTCAGCATTTTTTGGGTCTCCTTTAGCAAGCTGTTGATGCACTTTTCATGATTTTCTTGCATCACTCTCATTTCTCTTCACAATTTTTCCCCTACTTCTCCTACTTGATATTCAAAATTCTTTTTGAGCTCTTCCATGGCCTGAGACCATTGCATATTTATTTTGGAAGCCTCTGATGGTAAGCATTGTTCTTTCTCATCTGAAAGAATGGAAGAAAATACCTGTTCACCAAGAAATCAACCTTTTATAGTCTTACTATTTTTCCCTTTCTTAGGCATTTTCCCAGTGAGTTAATTGAATTCTGAGTCCTTTGTCAAGATGGGTATATACTCTAGGGACCTGTAAGTTCTCAGTTCCTCAAAGTTGACTCAATCAAGGGAGAGAAGTTTATTGCTCTCCTGGCCTGCACTCTGATCTGGGAGCTACCAAAGCTTTTCTTCTCAGAATCTTCAAATAACATTCCCTTTCCAGAGCCTCCAGCAGCTCCCTCATGCCAGGCAGCACTCTTCCTCACCACTGTACAGGCACTCAGAGCTCAGACTCAGAACAGTGACTCAATTACCCCAGGGGTTTTAGGGTGAGGGCTTCAAAAATGGATGCTGCTGTCACAGCCACTTCTGCTACCACCTGAGGCCCAGGCTAGGGGAGGACCTCGCTCCCTTCTCACCCAGGTGAAAAAGCTGTCCTTTGAAGTACCTTTGGCATTTTTGGGTAGAGGGATCTGAGAACCTCTGCTGCTGCGGAGGATTGCCCCAGAGGCCTGTTTAGGTCTTGTCCCTGCTGTACCACGTGGCCAAGGTTGGATTGGGCTCCATGGGCTGTGCTCAGCTCCATGCTCCATAGGATAGACCTTTCCCATCAGCCTTCCAGGCTACCTTGGGCTGGAAATCTCTTTCACTCTGTCATTTTGTGGCTTCTGCTGCTCTAGAATTTGCTTAGAGTCATTT
Organism: Notamacropus eugenii; assembly: GCF_028372415.1. Classification (NCBI taxonomy): domain Eukaryota; kingdom Metazoa; phylum Chordata; class Mammalia; order Diprotodontia; family Macropodidae; genus Notamacropus; species Notamacropus eugenii. The sequence continues at coordinate 96,288,918 of NC_092878.1, read as the reverse complement.
TTACAGGTATTTTATGGGCTATGTGGGAAGAGCTAGAATATATGAGTCTCTGTACTCTGCCAACTTGGCTCCACCTCAGAAAAAGTTTTTTCAATGGAAAGGAAGAGAGGGGAGGTGAGAGGAAAAAAGTGAACCTTATTTTCATCACATGTGTCTTAAGGAGGGAATAACATGTATACTCAATTTTCTATGAAACTCTCTTGCACTATTGGACAGTATGGGAGAAGGGGATAAACTAGGGGTAGGGAAAGATAGAAGGGAGTGCAAATGGGAGGAGGGCATAATTAGAGGCAAATACTTTTGAGTTGGGATAGGGTCAAAACAGAGAATCAAATAAATGGGGCCAGGATAGGAAGGTTGGAAATATAGTTAATCTTCCACAACATGACATTTATGGAAGGCTTTTGCATAGCTATACATGCATAACATATATTGAATTGATTGGCTTCTCAGTGGGGATATGTGGGGAGGGAGAAAGGGAAAGAAGTTGGAGCTCAAAGCTTTAAAAACAAATGTTACAAATTGTTTTTGCATGCATCTGGGAAATAAGATATACAGACAATGGGGTATAGAAATCTATCTTGTCCTACAAGCAAATAGAGGGGATGAGGGTAAGAGAAGGGAGGAATGTGATAGAAGGAAGGACAGATTGGGGGAAGGGGTGAACAGAATACATGATGTCTTGGGTTGGGCAGAGGAGAGAGATGGGAAGAAAATTTGGAACTCTACATCTTGTGAAAATGAATGTTGAAAATTAAAATCAAATAAAATAAAATATTTTATTCTCCCCAATTACACATAAAAACATTTTAACATCCATTTTTGTTTGTTTAGTATTTTATTTTTCTCAATTACATGTAAAAATCTATTTTCAACATTTGTTTTCTTAAATTTTGAGTTGTATATTCTTTGCCTTCTCCCCTTCCCCAGTCTCCTCATTGAGAAGGAGAACATTTACGTAACAGTCATTTAACATCTTTTTTATTTTCACTTCAAATTTCAGATTCTCTCCTTTGCCTTGCCTTCCTTACACTGAGAAGATATTCATTTTGATGTAGGTTATACATGTGCAGCCATTCCAAATATATTAACATATTCATCATATAAAAGAAAACACAAAAAAGAAAAAAAAAACATTAAAAGTTTTAAAATTAGTGTACTTTAATCTGCTTTATTATTTCATCAGTTCTTTTTTTTGGTAAGGGATTGTATTTTTTCATCATAAGTCCTTCAGAATTGTCTTGAATCATTGTATTGCTGAGAATAACTATGTCATTCATAGTTAATCATCATATATTATTGCCATTACTGGACATTGTCTATAAGTTGTTTGAAATGAGTGGGAAAGAAATGGAAGCAAGAAGAGCAATTTTCTTGCTAATCACTGGGAAAATTAGGTTTTCTTTTGAAATTAAGTATTTATACTTTTTATATGCAGCTTTTTGTAAAGCTGAGTTGATTTCAAATCTCAGTTTTGACATTAATTAGCTGTATGAATCTAAGTAGATTTTTTAACCCTCTTTGCATCAGTTTCCATATTTGTGAAAAGGATACAAAATTTAATATCACCCACCATAGCCACTCTATTTCAACTCAATAGATCCACTCCACAATCTTCTGAAGAATCTTAACTTGTTTCTTTCTGGGTATCTTTGCTTTAGATATTTCTTTTTGCTTGGAAAGCTTGGAAGCTTTCATACATCCTCTCTACCCATCCATGTTCATCAGCTACTTCAAGAGGCATTTCAATATTGCGTTTCTTCCAAGAAACCTTTTTGAAGTTAGTTCAGTCACTGCCTATCCTCTTAGTGGGCATTTAATGAGTTATTTTGTACAGTACATGGTTTTTACTGCATTGTCTTGAAGCTGATTTTGTTTTCAACTAAATGTAAGTCAGTGCAAGAGCTAAATTACCTCCTCAACAAAATTTTAAATATGTTGAGTGCATAGCAGGGAGTCTGCCTTTCTGCCTTCCCTCCCTCCCTCCCTCTCTCTCTCTCTCTCTCTCTCTCTCTCTCTCTCTCTCTCTCTCTCTCTCTCTCATAATCTCCAGTTTGATGTGCAGAACAGACAATGTTGCTCAATACATGTCCTATCTGTCTATAGACTACCAAATCCATTATTGAAGAAACTTTATGTCTATGGTCTACCAATATAGCTAAAACTCAGTTTCTTTAATAACATTTGTTCAACTAAGAAAAAAATAAACATTATTTATTCTATTTTATGACCTTAAGTCCAATGCTAAAATGATATTCTTAATCACAATGCTATAACATGAAAGGAAGGTTTTTAGAATATAATCTTAAATGACAGATGAAATTAACAATCTGAGGAGTGGAGCAAAAACCCTTTTTTTTTCATAATGGTATCTAGTAACATTAGAGTGTTTCACTGTGTATGATATGAATAGATGGGATATTTTGTCCACAAATGTGGGTATTGATTTACTAAGTTATATTTAAGGAATATTTAAGGGTGGGGGAGGAACCAGGGAGAAACTCAAAATAATCCAAAATTATTGTCCCACAGTTGTTAGCATATGCTCAGCTGTTTCTACTTTCAATTCCCATTCTCTAGAGGGGGAGAATTGTGACACCTTTCTGGGCCTCACTTTTCCCGTCTTTTATGAGGGTTTTTATTTTTATTTTTTATTTTTAGCAGAGAAGTTAAATGCTAATTCTCTGACTTGGTTACATTGGAATTGACCAAGATAATCATTGGTATCCTGCAGCTGTTTGAAGAGTAGTTCTTTGAGGCAAATTCTGAAGAGCCCTAGATTTCTGTTATTTTGTCAACAATCCAATGATCAAATGCAATCATGTGTAGAAGATAAAATAGAATTTGACATAGAAGAAAACTGAATTACTGAATTCCATTTCCCAGCAGTATTGAAATATTCACAATAAAAGGCTGGAACAAAGTTCAGTGGAAATTCAGCTGCCTATAAAATATCTTGAGCTGTTGAGATGTCAAAACATAATTGTAATAGAAGCATGGCCCTTTCTTTCCTCTGAGTGCCTTGAAACCTACCAAATTACCTCACAGAAGATAAATCTCATGTGCATTTATGTTTACCCATGACTGCAAGAAATCTAGACTTCTTAAGCTCCCCAAACCTTTCTCACAAACTCAGGTCTTGAGGACATGTAATAATTTTCCCCCTCAGGTAATTGTATAGATAATTATTAGGCAATATGCTTCTGGGAATACATAGCTCATATTTTTAAAGGTTTCTAAAACGCCTTTCTTAAAAGAGTTCTGTGAACAAGGTTGCAAAACTATTATCCCCATTTTACAAATAATAATTAAAAAAAAAAAAAACAAAAACTGATGATCAGCGGGTGTAGATTGATTTACCCAGAAGTAAAAAGCTATATAAAGTGCTCCAGGATTGATAAGGATATACATCCTTTTTGACTCCAAGTTCAGTATTTTTTCTCCTATATGTTCTACCATTAGAGAAGAATAAGAATCACATTCTTAGAAAAAAGTCATTAAAGATTTGTTTAACAAAATGACATGACAAATCACATTTTCAGAAAATGAAGCTGTTTCATGGTCATTGTGTCAATGGTCTTGGTTAGCTATCAGAATTTTATAGGATTAAAAAAGGGCAACCAAAGAACATTTACAAATAAAAAGGAAAAGGAATTATATAATGGAATAAGATTGGCAAAGATGACAAAAAAAGAAAAATGATAGCTGATGGAGAAGTTGTGGGTAAATAGGCACACTGGGATATGGCTGATGTACCTGTTCATATAACTATTTTGCAAATTGGGAATTATATAAATATGCTCCAAACACTGTGTGTACTTTGTTCCTGCTATACCTCTAGCAGATTTTTATGAAAGATGGCAAAATAAGAAGAAAAACTCCTATATATGTAAAAATTATATCAGTTCTTTTCGTGGTGGGAAACAAACAAACTTGAAACTAAAGGATTACCTCAACAAATTATGGTATCTGAGCATGATGGAATTCTATTGACCTATAAGAATTGAACAAATAATTTATTTCAATGAGATATATTATGTAAAAGAATCAATAACTTTTATGAACTTACAAAAGAATATCAGTAGAATCAAAAGAAAACTGAAAACAAAAACTACCACCACAGAGACAAGCAACTTTGAAAGCAGGAAGAACTATAACTAATGAAATGATTATTCATAATTTCAAAAAACCCATTATGAAATATTCTATCTACTTCCTGTCAGAAATGAGGGATTCAGAGATCAGAATGAGACAAATAGGTCTTGAACATGACCAATCAGAGGATTTGTTTTGCTTGACTACGCATATTAGTCTCAAAGAATTTGCTTCCCTCTGCTCCCTGACATGAGACAGTGAGTGGGAAGAGGAGAGAATTGATTTCTATTAATTAAATAAGAAAAGTTAAATTTTCCAAAAAAAAAAAAATCTTAGCAATTATAGAATAGGACCTAAAATGGTAATGGGAGGGAGACAAAAAAATATCAGTTATAGCATTTTACCTTGAATCAGCACTGCAACCAGGAAAAGTTGGAGGGAGCTCTTTTTCTGCTCTTTTTCTCTCTTATAATGAATAGCCTTTACCCTGGGGATCAATAATTCAGACCATACTGGGTGTCCATTCCTATTTAGGTCTGGCCTCAGAAAGTATCGGAAATTATAATTGGAAACTAGAGTAAGGATTAAACAGATCGAGTGAACAACTTTTCCAAGGTCCCTTTGAGTTCGCATGTTTATAGTTCTTTATAGTGCCAACCTTGCTGCCAGACTCCATGGAGACTTCGGCTAATTTATGTCAATTTTCTAATATTTTTGTTTGACTTATTTTCATAACAACTTGAACTCCCTATAACTCCATTCTTATTTCAACCGAGTACTAGTTGGTGAAACTCTCTAAGGGCTCTAGATTTTGATACCAAATAGTAGAACTGAGTTATATTATAGAATAAATAGGTCTTTGTGGATTATCCAGGGATCTTAACTACCATTTACAAGCTTTTTCTGTGGGAAAATGTATTCAATATTCTGAATAGCTAGACTTAAAATTGACATTTTGGAACACAACCTATTCGTAAAAAAGGGACCTCCCTTAACTAGATATTCCCCAAAACAAAGAACTTCTCTTGGATAGTGGAGAAAAAACATATTACTATAGCAAAATACAACTGCTACGGTGGAAAATGGCACAATTAGCATCAGTGGTATAGTTCACTGCTCCCATTCTTTCACAGCTAAATGGATTATTGCTTATATTATAGCAATGGCCCACATATACCTTTTCCCATTTTTCCTATTCTGAGAAGTGGCCTTTCTGTAATACATGGAGGGACTGATATAAAACGCAATAATTCTAATCTGATCACACAAAAATAAACAGAAAATACTCTTTTTAAACTAGTTTTAGTCAATATGCTTAATTTATCAGCCAATAAATATTTATTAAGTGCCTATTAAGTGCCAAGCACCATGGTAAGTTATAGGAATAAAAAAAAAAATAGAAGAAGCGAAAGACCATCACTTCCTTCAAGGATGTCATAATGCAATGGGGGAGACAATAAGTAAACATGTTCAAACAAAGTATATGCAGGATAAATAGGAAGTAATTGACAAAGGTGATGTGGGACTAGAACTCAAAATTAGACTAGAGCTGAAAACATAAATTCGTGAATCATATCAATGGAAATATTAAGTGAACCCTAGGAAATTGCTCTGATCCCCATGTTAAAGCATATTGAGAAGTCATCAACAATCGTTGATTAAGAAGAGCCTGCTATGTGCAAAGCACTGTGCTAATTACTACAAATTAGTACATATATCAAAAAAGAAAAGTAAAAAGCAATCTCTGCTCTCAAGGAGTTAACAGTTTAATAGGAGAGAGAACATATAAACAACTATGTGCAAACAAATTTTTCCAGGATAAATTGGAAGTAAACAATAGAAAAGGCATTAGCATTAAAGGTTCTCAGTAAAGGTTGCTTGTAGAAGGGCAGGATTTTATCTGAAACTTGAAGGAAGCCGGGAAATATAATTGAGGAATGACAGAATTCTAGGAATGTGGGAGAGCTAAGGTATATCTATAGAACTGGAAAATAAGTGTATCTTGTTTGAGTAACAGCAAGGACATGAGTACCACTGGATCTTAGAAATACGGAAGAGAGATATGATAAAACTGGTAAGATAGGAAGGAGATAGCTTTATGAGGGACTCTGAAAGATTAATGTAGGATTTAGATTTAATCCTCTAGTTACTAGGGGGTCATTATAGTTTATTGAACAGAAAGGAAACATGATTACTCTTGAGCTTCAACAACATCAATTTGGACATTTTAGGAAGTTCAGTTTTGAAGCTTTAGTAACTTCAAATTAGTTCAGTGGAAGATGTACTAGAGATTATGGTTTGAATTATAGAGACAAGTAAAGAATCAGAAAGTGAATGATTGTGAGGACAATCTTCCAAAATAGAGAGGAGAGGGTTCAATCAACATTCTAACTAGTTGATCTTGGAGAAGAGAAGATGCACCTCTTCATTAGAAACTGGAATTAAGAGTGATTGGAGACTGATGTCACAGTGCTTTGAGATGAATGGTAGAAGAAAAGAGTGTTGATGACTAAACAACTCAATTTTCAGCAACTAGGTAACACAGTGGATAGAGCACCGGACTTTGAACCAGCTTCCTGAGTTCCTTCCTGAGTTCAAATCTGGAATTTATCAGATGTGACCCTGGACAAGTTACTTAACCCCATTTGCCTCAGTTTCATTATCTGTAAAATGAGCTGGAGAAGACATGGCAAACTACTGTAGCACCTTTGCCAATAATACCCCAAATGGGATCATTAAGAATCTGACAGAACTGAACCTGACTGAATGAATAATAAATGAAACAATAACAATAAACTGAAAACTCCATTTTTTTTTTCCAATAATATATGAGTAAGGTCCTTTGTGGAAGAACTACTTGAAAATAAACTTCTTTAGACTTAAAATTTAAGTCTTCTTTTGTCTTTTTCTCTCCAGGACCTACTGCAATGCTTGCACATACAGATCATTAATGAATCTTTGTGGAATTGAATAGACTAGAACAGCAACTGAAAGAAAGTAGCAGTCTAACTCAAACTTCTTTGTAAAGTTTTCTCCTTTAACATTAAGGTAAGATGGGGAGAATGCGATTTTCCTTATGTCACTACGTTTGTTAATAAAGTCTAAATAATCTTGTAACTGCATAATGGTGGCAATAAAATTCTATTGGGCCATCTAACCTCTCTCATCCTCTGGGCTTTGTCAGAGATATTATCATGGAGAGTTCCAGCAGAGAGCCTTGTTTTGAATAGGTTTAGATTATGTACTCTGACCATAGTTGCCACTAGATTCAGAAAATGCTGTGAGAATTATGAAGTTGTGTCTTCTCATTATGCAGTACAAGTATTAAAATAGTAATTTAAATGAAAGAGCTATTAAAACAGAAGTACTTTGTTATGCTGAAGATGCTATAACCTGCAGTACCTCAAAAAGCTTAGCATTATTTTTTTTTTCAATATTGAGAAAGTTCTTTAGTCTATTGGAATTGTTTCCATTTGGCCACTCTGTATTTTAAAAAAATTAACTGTGAAATATGTGCTATGGATAACTATTTTTTAAAAATGTAATTATTGAAAATCAGTTATTTTTGAATAAAAATGTCTATGTTAGATAATAATTTGTATTCTAATATAGGAGATATTTTCAAACCAAATGCCCTCATGTTCTGAAAATACAACCTCTTTCAAAAAAAGGTTTCAAAATTAACATATGAATATTTGAGAGTACAGTAGGAAGGGGAAGATTAAAAGTAGAAACAACTTTTAATAACTTTATTCCTCAAATAATGTAATCATATATTAGTCACATATCAATCTTGCTGATTCATTCATTTATATGATAAATATTTAGTAAATACATACAATGTGCACAGCACTGATCTAAGTACTGGGTGGGAGGCAAAATTAAGATAAGAAACAGTCACTCTCCTCAAAGGCCTTCTGATCCATTAGGGAGATGTCACAAACATGTTGTAAAATATTGAGTGATACTGTACGTAGTGATTGATTGATTCATAGATATTACAAGACAGGTGAATCAGACAAGTACAAAAGGAAGTGGTAAGGTATGAGGAGGCTGGTCATGATCAAGTAATTGGAAAAGTAGCACTTTAGTTGGGCCTTCATTTATGAGCTGGGTCTTCAAATGCTTGAAAGACAGAAGGACCATCCAAGCAGAGAAAACCAAGAGGAAATACAAGGACAAAGACTGGTACAGGAAATGGCTGTAGTGGAGAGAATAGACAAGTTTAATGGAAGTGTAGCTTCTGTGGAGGGGAGCAAAATAATATAATATTGCTTGAAATGTACGGTGCCATCATATTATTGTGGACAATGTCTTATCAAAAAAATTTAAATTTCGTTTTTTAAGCAATACAATATGAGAAGTTTTGTTAGAAGCAAAATGTATTAAATATATAACATAAAATGCATATGATTACAAAGGAAAGAAAAAATACCCTGAAATACAGTTGATCTATCTATCCATCTATTCATCTATCTATTGATCTATCAATCAATATATAGATCTATAGATCTATTTTTATTTTTTTTTTATTTTTTTCATTAATTAATTAATTTATTTATTTAACTTTTAACATTCATTTTCACAAAATTTTGGGTTCCAAATTTTCTCCCCTTTTGTCCCCTCCCCTCACCCCAAAACACCAAGCATTCTAATTGCCCCTATCACCAATCTGCCCTCTCTTCTATCATCCCTCTCTGCCCTTGTCTCCAACTTCTCTTTTGTCCTGTAAGGCAAGATAACTTTCTATACCCTTTTACCTGTAATTCTTATTTCCTAGTGGCAAGAACAGTACTCGACAGTGGTTCCTAAAACTTTGAGTTCCAACTTCTTTTCCTCCCTCCCTCCCCACCCCTTACCTTTGGAAGGCAAGCAATTCAATATAGGCCAAATCTGTGTAGTTTTGCACATGACTTCCATAATAGTCGTGTTGTATAAGACTAACTATATTTCCCTCCATCCTATCCTGTTCCCCCATTACTTCTATTCTCTCTCTTTTGATCCTGTCCCTCCCCATGAGCATCGACCTCAAATTGCTCCCTGCTCCCCATGCCCTCCCTTCCTTCATCCCCCCCCACCCTGCTTATCCCTTTATCCCCAACTTTCCTGTATTATAAGATAGGTTTTCATACCAAAATGAGTGTGCATTTTATTCCTTCCTTTAGTGGAATGTGATGAGAGTAAACTTCATGTTTTTCTCTCACCTCCCCTCTTTATCCCTCCACTAATAAGTCTTTTGCTTGCCTCTTTTATGAGAGATAATTTACCCCATTCCATTTCTCCCTTTCTCCTCCCAATATATTTCTCTCTCACTGCTTGATTTCATTTTTTTAAGATATGATCCCATTCTCTTCAATTCACTCTGTGCACTCTGTCTCTATGTGTGTGTGCATGTGCATGTGCATGTGTGTGTGTGTGTGTGTGTGTGTGTGTGTGTAATCCCACCCAGTACCCACATACTGAAAAGTTTCAAGAGTTGCAAATATTGTCTTTCCATGTAGGAATGTAAACAGTTCAACTTTTGTAAGTCCCTTATGATTTCTCTTTGCTGTTTACCTTTTCATGCTTCTCTTCATTCTTGTGTTTGAAAGTCAGATTTTCTTTTCAGCTCTGGTCTTTTCATCAAGAATGCTTGAAAGTCCTTGATTTCATTGAAAGACCATTTTTTCCCCTGAAGTATTATACTCAGTTTTTCTGTGTAGGTGATTCTTGGTTTTAGTCCTAGTCCCTTTGACTTCTGGAATATCGTATTCCACACCCTTTGATCCCTTAATGTAGAAGCTGCTAGATCTTGTGTTATCCTGATTGTGTTTCCACAGTACTCGAATTGTTTCTTTCTAACTGCTTGAAATATTTTCTCCTTGACCTGGGAACTCTGCAATTTGGCCACAACGTTCCTAGGAGTGTCTCTTTTTGGATCTCTTTCAGGCAGTGATCTGTGGATTACTTGAATACTTATTTTGCCCTCTGGTTCTAGAATCTCAGGGCAGTTTTCCTTGCTTGCATGTCTCTCATTTCTCTTCCCAGTTTTTCCTCCACCTCTCCAATTTGATTTTCAAAATCCTTTTTGAGCTCTTCCATGACCTGAGCCCATTGAGTGGGCTGGGCTACAGAAGCCTTGACTTCTGCATCTTTCCCTGATGGTAAGCATTGTTCTTCCTCACCCAAAAGGAAGCAAGGAAATACCTGTTCACCAAGAAAGTAACCTTCTATAGTCTTATTTTTTTTCCCTTTTCTGGGCATTTTCCAAGCCAGTGACTTGCCTTCTGAATATTCTCCTCACACCCACTTCTCCTCCAGATCAGCCCAGCGAGCACTTGGGGTCTGAGATTCAAATGCTACTTCCCAGACTCAGGGCTTTGGGCGGGGGTGGGGGGGGGGCAGAGCTGCTATTCAGAGTGAGATTAAGTTCAGGTGCTCAGGTGGGGGCAGGGCCACCTCATGGGCTCAGTTCCCTCAGAGGGTTTATGCAGAGACCTTCAACAATGGATACAGGCTCCTGCCTGCTTGGGGAGCCCTGGTCTGCTCCCGCCTCCGCTGCTGCCTCCTGAGGGGGCCTGAGTTATGGGGGTACCCCACTCCCCTCTCAGCAAGCAGAGAAGACCCTCTCACCAACCTTTGGGGCCTGTGGGTGGAGGGACCCACGCTGCCACTGGAAATTCTGTCCCTGAAGCCTGCTTAGAACTGCTCCTCTCGGCAGTGAGCGGCCAAGGCAGGGCTGGGCTTGGCTCCGGGTCAGCAGCGAGAAGGACCTTTTGAGAGAGGTTTTCAGGTCCCTCTGGAACAGAAATCTTGTCTGCTCTGTTGTTCTGTGGCTTCTGCTGCTCCAGAATTTGTTGGGAGCTTTTTTTACAGATATTTTATGGGCTGTGGGTTTGAAGCTAACGTATGTGTGTCTTTCTCCTCCGCCATCTTGGCCTCTAGATCTATTTTTAAAAAGTTAATGGATTTCAAGGAAAGAACCCTGATTTAGGGAACTAATTTAGAAGAAGCAAGGAGAGATTGTTGTGAACACATGAAAATAATTTGAGAAGATGAGGATTCAAAAGTAAAATATAAAGAAACGGAGGTGAATCAAGAGAACAGTAACTCCAATACCAAGTAAGAGATCTTATCTAGGAGAAGATAAAGATGAAGTGCTTGATGCTCTTGGTATGCCTCTAGCTTAACACATTCCCACCTTAGCTACTTTATTGATTTCTTGTGGCAAATTTCCTGCAGGCTTTACATCCTGTGCCATAGTGGATTGAGTGCTTGATTCAGAGTCAGGAAACTTTGGGTTTAGTCTCAGTGATGCTATTTAATGTGTGATACTAGATAAGTCAGCTAAGCTATCACAGTCACTGGCCTCATCAATACAATGGGGACGTGCTACTTATATTCCCTATATTATATTAAAAGAACTTTGTAAAACATAGAGTGCTATAGAAATGTCACTGATTTATTATAATTTAACTAATTCCAAGTATGTGTAAAACAAGAAGACATATTGAGCAAGTACTTCTCTGGAAAGGGTGAGAAAGGGAGGTCTTAAGGGCTACTTGATGAGTCAAGTTTATTTTCTTTTTGCAATCTCTTCTACCACCTCAAAGGCTCCTTTTGTTTTCTTTTGTCTTTGTAAGTATGGTCCATAAAAACAAAATAATTAAGGTACTATTATACTTGATGATAATAATGTAAGTCAGCAGTGAAAGTCTTCTTCATTCTAGTATTTTTGTTTTTTATTATTATTCCCCACATGCCTTTGCTCTCTTTTTCTCCTGGCTAAGTCGTTGGATTTGAATAATGAGAAAACAATGTATGCAATAGCCATGTAGACTAAGGGGCTGCTGCAGAAGGTTTTAATCCTTTAATTTTGTGACTCCTTTAGGAATGCTGTGTCATTAGTATTTAAATCACTTCATAAATATTTCACTTTAAATACCATTGTAATGTCTGGTGTATGCCTTAATTTGTGTCTAACATAATGGTATTGTATAGTGAGACAATTTCATCAGAGCACTTATACAATTAAAAAGAGATTTAATGGAGTACTTTATCTTTAGTTTGGGTTGACCATGGAAAAGGAAGCAAAAGACCATTTTGCCTCTAGCAGAATCCTTTTCTTGTATTTAAAGGTTTGTTTTGTTTTGTTTTTTCCAAGAGAAAAGATAAAGCAGCCACTTCAAAAGACCTACTCAAGCAAATTGTAAAAAAGTACCACTGAAATAAAACACTTCATTTCCTGTGTCTACACTCTGAAAATAAAATACAATCATTGACCTGATTCAGCTATTGTACCCTGACTGTATTCTACTTATACTTATACCAGATTTTTGCCCCATAATGGAACGTTAAGCAACTATCACCACTACCTTACACTTCAACCTTTTTGAAGGGTAGTCCCTCCACCTATCTAAAGCTGTGAGGTAAGGTGTGCAAATGTTATTATTCTCATTTAGCAATGTGGACCTAGAAATTTACAGAGATAATGTGACTTACTCAAGGTCTCATAGCTACTGTGTGTCAGGACTAATATTTGAGCACAGGTTCAGGTCGACTTTTAAATGCAGTGTTCACTAGGCTGTGCCATAATATATCTTTGAATCATCATTATCATTATCATCATCATTTCACATTTATAGTTACAATAATAATAAGAAATTAATATAACAAGGATAAAATAATGTAATTTTATAACGTGTTAATGTTTGTAAAACACTTTATGCACAGCCTGTAGAAATAGCCAATGAAAGTGTTAGCATGATCATTTTACAGATAAGGAATCCAGGCTTTGGGACATAAAATAATTTTGGATTGTGCACAGATATCAAGGATCTTAGATGAAATCTAGTCCAACTCTCTCATTTAATACATGAAAGTAATAAAGAACAGATAAGTTTGCGTCTTACCCAAGAACACACAATTAATACATCCTTGAGACAATCTAGCTGTCCATACTCCAGACCAGCACTATTTCTGCACTATCATGCTATGTCAGAAACCATGAGAATCCTGTCAAACTTCAGACTTTGGTCTAAGAAAGACAAAAAAAATAGGTTATAGTAGTGTTTATTTCATTCGAAGTGGGCAGCATGCATGCATGGGAGTCAGTTTGGACCTGAGCTCCTTTCTGGGGTTAGGGCACCCAGTTTATATCCCCTTCCAACAGGGGCTGATATGACTCCATTATCATTTCACTCCTGGACAAGAGAAAAATACCATCGTAGCAAAACAGAACACTCTCAGTCTTGGGCTATCTAGACAAAAGAATCTGTCTCTACTCATGCTTGAGTAGAACACAATGGCCTTCCCCCACATTAAATTAAATTATTTGGAGGCTTGGGTGGGGACTGAGCAGTAGAAGGAAAGTCAATGCAATTTCATCATCAGTAATGGGTTTAGGAAGAAAAAGTGAACTTAAAGTCAGGAGTTTGAAAGAAGAGGACTGAGAGAGGCTCTGAATCTCCAAGGTTATTAATAATCATTTTTCACAATCTTGCTCAACATGCCTCATATCAGTGGCCATTTCATTCTTCTTAAGAGAAATCAAGAAAAGATTCTTAGAGGAAGTGACATTAAAACTGATACTTAAATATTTTGTATAGGCAAAAATGGCAAAGGTTTATTATAGGCATAAATAACAGAGTGAAGAAATTAATAAAGGGAGTGGAGGATATGACGATAATGTTGAGGCTTAGGGGTGCTCAGAATCCCAAAATAGTGACAAGCCTGGTCTTGCCTTAATGAATTTGACTCATACTTTCAGCCAAAGAAAAACAAGGTTTATTAAAGAGCCACCACACTGGGTAGACATTTAATGAATCTTAGCATTTGTTACCCTAATGCCAGCAGGACAGATGGAATCTGAGCTAAATTGAATCTGAGCACCTTCATGGAGGCAAAATGGATCTTACATACAGAAAGACTATAGGAGGGTGTCCAAGTATTCTAGAGTGACTATAGGAGGGGTTTAGAGAGGATCTTGAGGAGGAGTCTAAGGAGGACCTTGATGAGACTGGGATGACTAGAGGTCAGACTCCATGAACCAAAAGAATAGGATTTTGATAGGACTAAGGGTGAGAGGTAGCTGGAGGCAATTCTGAGGTAACAGAAAATGTATGGCTAGGCTAGGCTAAGGGTAAAAGACTGGGGCATGAAAAACCAGATTAAGTGGGAAGATTCAAGGAGAGTTCAAGGTGAGGTTTTCCAGGGTCTATTGACAAATGGGGCTTAAATTCTTTTGGGATAATGGGTGAAGGTCTTGACTTGGGCCTATATTCTGTCAACAATAGTTCTGTTTTGGATACACAGCAGAGTATATGTAGAGAAGTCGTGCAAAAGTTGAATTTGCAATATATCATAGAGAGCTTTTGCTGTTAGGAAAAGGATTATGAACTTTTTGTGTATAGTATGGAGTTATCAAAGTATTTTTGTTTTAAAAAGAATGAGTATCTGGTTTTAACATATCAGTTTGTTAATAGTGTATAGAATAGATGGGGGGACTGAAGTGAGGGAGATAATTTATCAGGCTATAATATATATGTATATGTATACATACACATTTCCCCATTCCCATTCTCAAAGCCTCTACCCTAATTTGGGCCTTCATCACCCCTTACCTGAAATTAGGGAATCAGAATCAAGGATTTCAAGTAAAAGATTAAAGAAGGAAATACAACTTAAAGCATGCATTCAAAAGAGAAAATGTGGTACCAGTAAAAGAAATGAAAAAGTTTATAGGGTGAGGAGGTTTAGGAGGCAACATGATGAGTTTAATTTTTGATGTGCTATGGAGACACAAAGGTAGAGATTTTCTATAAGCAGATAGAACTCAGGAAGAGTCTGACTCAGAGATACAGATCTGGAAAATCATACTCCTTAAGTTGAAAATTGAACCCATGGAAAGAGATGTGATTGGCAGGGGAGAAAGTGTAATTGAAAGAAAAAGAGACTAAATACAAAATCTTGGAAAATTGTTACATTTATTTGTCAGGAAAAAATTCAGACAACAAAGAAAACTGATTAGAAACAGGAGTAACGCTAGGATACTGGGGCTCTTGGGACATCTACAGGCTAGATAGTTTCAAGTGGTTGTCAAAGTTAAATGCTATAGAAAACAAGGCAATTGGTGATCTGGGGGGGTTAGAAAGGGTGAGAGAGAGAGAGAGAAAGAGAGAGAGAGAGAGAGAGAGAGAGAGAGAGAGAGAGAGAGAGAGAGAGAGAGAGAGAGAGAGAGAGTTTTAGTAATGACAGACCCTATCTGAGTGGGACTGAGTGGGAAGTTAAGAAAAAGAGGCAGCAGATATATAAAATCCTCTTTCCAAAAAAGGAGGAATAATAGAATAGGATTTCAAGGTGGGGAAGAATAAGAGAAACCTAAATGTGTTTTCAATTAGAGAAGAAGCAGTAGACATAGTCATATTGAAGATGTATGAAAGAAAATCTTGGAGGAAACAGTAATGAATAGGACCAGCTACTCTGGTAGAAGGGTTAGCCTTAGCAAGGTAGAGAGTAACCTTTTCCTTCCATTCTATTGTTTTAAATGTGGAGAGGAGTCAAACAAACTCACATCAGATGATTTTGATGTATCAGTAATACAAAACAGTTGTATAACCTGAAGAGCTCTGATGTGGTCGTTCCTTTAGAGTAGGATTCTCTAATCTCTTCTAAGACTTCATGGCTGGTCATAGATATCTGACTAGAAGTCCTCAATTTGGGGAATAGCCTCACTTTCAAGCCAATAGTGTTTAATGCAATTTTTCAAAAGGAATATCCTTTATCAGACCAAGTTTCTCTTTTTATTTTTTTTTGTCATCAGAAATATGGTGATTATGATCATAGGTCACCTTGAAAATGGATTAAGAAACAGTGATCTCTCAGTCAAATCAGGATAGTGTTGTCACACTGAGGGAGCCAGGGCAGCTGAGCTGTGAGATCAAGAAGTCAGCAGCCGCTGCTAATATACTTGAGAAGGGCAGAAGTTGAGCTTTTACTCTGAGGGTGACTGTCTCTCCTTTATCCACTGCTTATAGACAAGGCTCTGTGCTGGTCTTCCCTAAGCTAGTGCTTATCCTGCAAGAGCGGAGGGTGTTGCATTAATAGAAAAGAGTACAAAAGAATCAAGAACATCTTCATTGCAACAAAGCAGAACAGATCTGGGCTGTCTGCAGTTGCTGGAGTTCCCAACCTGGATTCCTTGAGAGCTTTCTCCAGTAGGAAATCTGAAAGACTGAGTGTCAAAAAGTCAGTATACATAATAAAAAATAAATATATTAATACATAAAGGAAGACTGTGAACAGATTTACCATTTTAGGATTTTTAAAACTTTTTAGACTTGCTTTTACAGCCAAATGATATTCTCATCAGAGTTTCCTATGTTATCAGTAAGTCTCTAAGATTGTGGAAGCCTTCTTGAAGAGAGATTAAAGTTCATGCTGTTGTGTGTGATTTGTCCTTCATTCCTGAAAAGGAGTATGAAATCAGAAAAATGTCATAACTTACATTTGAATTTGAATGAGGCAGGGCTGTGCAAAGTCATCAGTCTCACTTTCTCCTGGCATCTTGATCCAAGGGTAAGATATAGATCAGGGCAACTGGAGATGGCTCAGGATGCAGTGGGAGACCTTGACTTTTTTAAGCTAAGGTTTTTCTAAGTTTTCACTTTGCCTGAGGCAATGCCCATTCAGTGATTAAGTCTGTTTAAGGAATGAGTCAAGGGATGATCCCTTTAATTAAAAAAAAAAAATCAAACAAAAAAATCAAACTGGGAGGAGAAGACCTGTAGGGTTATTGGCAGGAGAAGAATCCATTATTATTTATATTCACTCTGAGCCATCTGGCCCCCCAAAATCATCATTAAATTATAGTTGGGCTGAGACCTATTTTTGACCAGACATTGTGATGCTGAGGTCTGGGAACCATGAGGTTTAGGGTGCTTGGGATCCCAAAATACTGACATATTGGGTCCTGCTGAATGAATTTGACTCAAGACTTCTCCCAGCTAAAGTAAAACAAAGTTTGTTAAGGGTTTGCCATATTGGGTTGACTTTTAAGGAGCCTCACCATCTGTGATGCTTGTATTGACAAGCAGGCCAGATAGAATCTCAGGTAGACAAAGTCAAAGCTGGATTGAACCTGAGAGCCTTCATGGAGGCCAGATGGAACTTATATACAGAAAGTCCTTGGGAAAGATCTAGAGATGGTCTAGTATACTGAGAGGAGGGTCTAAGGAGGATCTTGATGAGACTGAATTAACTAGCTACGTAATCAAGGGTGGGTAACAAGCTGGAGCAACTGGGAGGTAACAGATAATGCAGGGCTTGGGTGGGAAGCACTGTGGGGCAATCCAGAGGTAACAGACAATGGAGGGCTAGGCTAGGTTAAAGATAACAGATTTGTGTATGAAAGGCCAGATTAAGTGGGAAGATTTTAGGGGAGTTCAAGGAGGTTTTCAAGTCTGAACCCTAACTGAGAGACAGGGTGAATTGGGTTTTAGGCATGATATTTAAGAAACAAATCTAGTCAGTAGCTGTGGCTAAAATCTAGGTTCATTCTATTGTTGCCAGCAAGGAGGGGCAGAAGACTCTTTTTACTACCCTATAACTCTATTTCTTTGTCTCCTAAGGTTACTTCTTCTGGAGGGAAGATGTCCACAAAACTCATAACCATTGTGTTCATTCACCCTTCTCCCCACTGCTTATCTAGATACTTTCCCTTGTGTGTCATTGTTTATGTTCCATACTATTACATATATCCTCAGGAAAACCCTTTTGCTTGTTAACATAATAAACTTTATGTAAGTGCTTATTTTCTTCCCTTCTGTTATGCTATACTATTAATTGCTTAAGGTATTAGTCTCAGAATGTGGAAAATAATGACCCTATGTCATCAAGTTAGCGATAGTTAAGTCTTTGATAACTCCTTCTGATCTTTTTCTCTTCTTCAGTGTAACTGGGCTAGAAGAAGGGGGTCCTTTGAAGTCAGGGGTTATGGCATCCTGGCAAATTGAGCACTGAAGGTCATTCTTGGAATGGAAGGTATCATAAATTTGGAGTTTTCAATAATATTAACTATCTGAAACTTGGTTGGAGAGAAGACATGCTGGTGGGAAATGAAGAGATGACTGGTTTTCTGAGACCTCTTTAAATGGAGACTTTGGGAAGGGTTTTGCTTTTTTGTTTTTTTACTTGTAACCCACTAATAATAGGGACAGAGGTAACTAAAGGTACAGATGAGGTATGAATTCCAAACCTGATTAGAACCTAGCAATGATGAGATTTTCCTGAGTTTGAAAGTAGGGGGAGATGATGATAATGTTGGAGTTGAATCCAAGGAGTAAATTTGGTGGGAAATGAAGTCTTCCTGGTCTATGTGGGCCTCTAGTTGGTACAATAAAGTTGGTTGGCTGATTTGGGTTACTTAGGTTCCCAGTAATGGCAACTACTAATGCGATCAACTGCCTGCTGGTACACAATCCAGCACACTTGAAGTGCTGCTTGTCTGTTGCTGTTAAAAGTTTATTTGTGATAACTGCCTTAGTTTTTGTTCTGTCCTCTTCTGCCATAGAGCCTTTGCTTAACTCCACATCTTATCCATTCACGTCATCCCTGTGGCTAACATGGACTTGTCTTATCCCCTTTCTATGTGTGATGAAGTCTCTCCCTTCTGAGCCATCTATTCCATAAAGTCCACTTTAATCTTCCTAAGTTTAAAGTGATCACCCCTTCATCAGAGTTCTAGTAAAATTCCTTTTCCTTTAAAATTTGATAAAATTTGTATTTAATGTCACTTCCACTCATGAAATATCCCATTCCCTTCCACATCCAGAAAACTATCCATTATATGAAAAAATAAAACACAAAGAGGAAAAAAGTACTTCAGTAAAATTAATAAACCCATCAAACTCCCATTGATCAACTCTAACCTTAAATGCAGTGTTTGAAATCTATTATTCTACCTCTGCAAGAAGTTAGTAGAATTCTATTATCTCTTATTTAGGGTCAAGCCTAACAAACATTCAAGTAACACTTTTGACATTTTGAGTAGTTTTTGTTTCTATTTATTTGCATATGTTATACATATTTTTTCCTGGTTCTATTAAATTTACTTTCCATTAATTCATGTGTCACCTATTTCTTCCCTTTATAATATTTATATTCATAATTCTTTATGGAATGACAATTACATTCCACAACACAATCAATGGGTACCAATTTGTTTCTTTTTTTTAATCTTCTATTTTTTTTAAACGCTGATATAAATATTTTAGGTTGTCATACTTTTCTTTCTGTCTTTGCTCTTCTTAGGATCTGTGCCTAACAGTGGGCTTAAGGATCAAAAGCTATATGTATTTTATTCAGTTCTTGGAATAATTCCAATTTTCTTCGCAGAAAGGGTGAACCCATTCACAACTATACTGAAAGTGCTTTAGCCTGCTCTTCTTTCAATAACCCTTCAATATTGACTATTACTATCTTATCTCATCTTTTTTACTTTGCTGAGTGGAAGGTAAAACAAATTTGCTTTGATACCCATTTCTCTTGTTATTCAAGAATTTATTTTTTTCAGCCTGTTTAATAGTTCTCAATTCTTTTGATAATCATTCATATTCTATGACATTATTCATATTCTATTTCTTTCAGAAATAGTTAGGGTTTTTTTTGGTGTTATATGTTTGTTGCACTTCTCTGCATATTTTAGCTCTCCAGCCTTTATCAGAGATATATGATGCAAAGATTTGTTTTTTCTACAATCAATCACTTCCATTCTAACTCAATTGCATTAAGTTGGTTCAAAAGCTTTTCCATTTTCAATCAGAATTATTTCTTTTATCATCAGCACTTTCTAATCTTTTATAAATTCTGCTTTTACTCTGAAACAGTCCAGTTTCTACTTCCCAATCAACAATTCCCTCCTCATAATTCTTTCTATTAAGGAAATAGCTTAACAAAGCAATCTAATGAAGCTATTGAGACTAATGACTCTTGTCATTTACTTATTCTTATTTTTATTATTTTTTTTGTTATTTACAGGCAAAAGTGAAATAACTGTATCCTAACTTCAGTCACCTGGCATCAGCATGTTTCATAGCCCTTTATATAGAGTTCCTCTTTGCCAGATTCAAATTCTGTTTTAGAGTATTGTTGTTCTGGTGGTGATGTTCAGTCATTTCAGTCATATATAACTCTTACAACAGCATTTGGACTTTTTGTTCTATTTTGCTTTATTTTTGGCAAAGACAGGATTAAGTGACTTGGCCAGGATCACATTGTTCATAAGTATCTGAGGCCACATTTAAACTCATGAAGATGAGTTGTCTTGATGTTCTATCCAGACCTGATGTTCTATCCACTGTTCCACCTACCTCACCATTTCTCTCTCTCTCTCTCTCTCTCTCTCTCTCTCTCTCTCTCTCTCTCTCTCTCTCTCTCTCCCTCAGTTCCTCTCTCTTATATTTTTATCCTGTCTAATATATTCTTATGCTCCTGGAGAATAAAAGAATCTGTGCCTTGCTTTTTGTCTTGCCATCCACTTAGCATTGTGTTCTGTGGAGAATATGCTAAAGTTACAATGAATTTAATGGTTTACATATCTTGTGCACAGCATGCCTGAAAGTAGGAATAAAAGTGGAGGCAACAAAATTGAATGAACCAAATTTCCCTGTTTTGTTTGGTTTTGGGGGGTAGAATATCAAGTTCAAGAAAGTAAAATCTGTGCTCCATTCTTTAGCTACCTCAGACATTAGAATCCTGACAATCCAAGAAATGTAAGAATAGGGTAGGTGTGGTATGATTCAGGAAAATGGCTTCATATTCACAAACAATCCTATCTAAAGGGTACAGATGATTTGAGTTGAGGGTATTTACTAAAACATTCCAATCATTTCTGAAAATCATAGGGACAGTCAGAAATGAAACTGACTGCCTTAGATATTTCTTCAGAAATGTACAAAGTCTGAGTAATAAACAGGGTAAATTCACCCTTGAAGCAAATTTGACCTCAAAAAATGACACTTGGAGTACCATTAGAAGCTATAGCTGATTACAAAAGTGACAGGAGCAGTCAGTCAGCTATATCATTTAATTTGTGGGTTTCTTAGGAAAAACACAGATATTGCCCCTGCAAGTTGGGGTTAGGGGACTCTTGGTGGAAATTTGACCCAAAGTCTGACAAGACCAAACCTGAGAGAGACAATGAATGTGAAGGCCAAGGTTAGTAGTCCAAGCTGATTCAACAAGATCTGATGCAAGAGTGAGTGTGACAAGTGAAGATTGGGCTGTTTTCTAGGTATTTTCTAATCCCCAGCCCACATCATACAGTAAGATTCAAAGCTAGGGAGCCATAAGAAAAAAAAAAAAGTATGGGCAAATTCTACGTGTAAATAACACTACCTGCAATCTTTGTAGAGAAAGAAAATGTGCATGGAAGAGGAAGACCATGGGAGAGAAACAGATCTAGAGGATCTAGAGTTCACAGCTAGAGTGAGATCAGGAAGAGCTGTTGAAGATAATTTATAACTCAGATTATGGAGAACAATGATCATTACCAAGATAGATCTACACAAAGGTATATGTCTTTGTTGCATGGGATGTGGAGTTGGGAACATGGGTTGAATTCCTAGCTCTATCACTTTCTACAGTGCAATCTTTGACAAATCTTTTTATCTTTCTGTGAGTCAGATCCTCAGCTATGAATTTGGAAGCAAAGGGGTTGGACTAGATGACTTCTGAGACACTGCAAGTCTCAATCTTTAACCCTGTGATCCAGCAAATCAATTAGAAATTTTCTCCTGATCATCAATACACATCTAATAAATGCCTACTATGTGCCAAATGGCAGTGATACAAAGACAAAAATGAAATATTTTCTGTCTTTAAAAAGCTTACTTTCTGTTTCAAAGGGCAACATGTATACATGTATAAGTATGGATAAAACATATATCAAATAAATACAAGGCAAATTTCATGTGGAAGCAGATAGGAGTACATTAATAAAGGTTTTCCACTGATTATCTGGGAGAAAAATTACTCATGACACATTTCTACATTTGATCTTCATTAATAGCAGTTTATTAATCTGCTTCTGCTCCTTATCTCAGCTCATGGAAACTCTTCCACTTCAAATTCTTCCTGCTTTTATCTGATGACAGGCTCCAGGGGCCCCTGCCCATGACTTCTGTTTATAGGAAAACAAAGTTTAAAAGGACTATAATACTATTTATACACTTGACTAGTGCCATCATCTCAATTAACTGATAAAGACCATCAAACAGGACTTCTGTCTGAGGAATTAACACAGTTCAACAGACAGAGTGCCAACATCACAAACATTGTTTCGGTTAGGTCTCTCCACAAGCAGGTTCACATAGCCTGCTCATGGTTGGTTCTCTCAGCTCTGGGTCTCTCTCTCTGCTTCTCTCAGCTCTGCTACTGTCTGCTCTCTCTAAAATATATTTACTGTTTCTAATCAAAGACTCTTAATTCATTCAATCAAAGGAAATATTCAGTCAAAGGCACTTCATTGGCTGAAACTCAAAGAACAAAAAATCCTCTTTCCTTGCCATTACACCTGGCAAGTCAGATAAGTTCTGTTAGACTTGGTTGCCCAATCTGTAAAATGAAAATAATAATATCAACTACCTCACAGGGTTGTTTCTGAGAATAAAATAAGGTAATATGTGACCTTTTTGTGTTTTTTTTTTTAAGAAACCGTTATTACTTATTTCAGCATTCCTTCGAAAAATAATTAGTTGCAAATTTTATTCCTTACCCAAAACCTCCCTCACCCATTGAGAAGGCAATAAATGAGATATGAATTATACATATGAAATTACATAACACATGATTCTATATTATAAATGTTGCAAAAAAACAAAAGGCTAGAAGAATAATGTGAAAAATTCTACTTCAATCTGCATCAGACTCCATCAGTTCTCTCTCTGGAGGCAGATAGCATTTTATTGTCAAAACTTCTCTGAAATTATCTTAGATCATTGTATCCCTGAGAAGAGTTAAGTCATCCAGAGTTGATCTTCATGCAATATTGTTGCTACTGTGTGCAAAGTTCTCTTCAATTCACTTTAAACCAGTTTATATAAATCTTCCCAGGTTTTTATGAAACCATCCTGCTTCTCATTTCTTATAGAAAAATCTTATTCTATCAAAATCATATATTCTAGCTAGTTCAACTGTTAACTAATTTATGGACATCCCCTCAATTTCCAATTCTTTGCTACCACAAAAATAGCTATTATGAATATTTTTTGCATATATAAGTCCATTTACTTTTTCTTTGATCTCTTTGGGATACAGATCTAGTGGTGGGATTTCTGGATCAAAGGACACACACACATATACACACATATGCACACACACATATACATGCATACATACGTAGAAGTATACATACATGCATATATGTATATATACATACATATACACACTCATATATATGGACACACACACACTTGTGTGTGTGTGTGTGTGTGTGTGTGTACGTATGTATATATAGGGCACAGTTTCGAATTGTTCTCCAGACTGGTCAGACTATTTCACAATTCCACCAACAGAGCATTAGTGTCCCATATTTTCCATATTCCCCTCTAAGATTTGTCATTTTCACTTCCTATTGTATTAGCCAATCTGATGCATGTGAGGTGATACCCGAGAGTTGTTTTGATTTTTATAGTTATAATCAATGTAACATGTTCTGCCAATGTTAAAGTACAATATCAGTGCTAGCTACTATTATTGTTGTTGTGAAGCCTGGAAAAGCAGGTTCTTAATGGCTTTAAAAAACAAGCACCAAAGTTTGTATTTAATCTTAGAGACAAAGGGGATCTACTAGAATTTACTGAGTAGAGAATGACATGATTTGACCTTTGTTTTAGGAAAATCATTCTGGCCTCTGTGTACAGGATGATTTGAAGAAGAGAGAATTGAAACAGGCAGCTAAATGAAGAGGGAGAAGTTGGTAAGGGCCTTAACAAAGGTGCTCGCTATGTGAATAGAAATGAGGGGATGGATGCAGGAGATGTTATGAAGGTAGAATCATTAGCACTTTGATAGAACTTTGCAAGTGATGGTCTATGTGGTATGAGGGAGAGAAAGGAACCAAGAAAGAACAGGTTATAAATATGACTGAAAGGAAGGAGAGTGGCCTCTTCAATGGTAATACTTTATTTAAAAGGAATAATGATGGCATAGCATCTTTTTATGATGTAGATATCAGAGTAAATGAGCACCTAGTTGAGGATCAGTGGATGGTAAAAGTCGTTATTTTATAGAAGGAAGGAAGAAATAGACAAGGAGTTTGGGTAAAATATCTGAAATATAGCAGGTAGGAAGATGCCAATTATCTGAAGATATGTTTGACTTCTTTGCTTAAACCAGAGCTACTGATAAATTCTTAGATTGTTTAAATGATTTTTTTGTTTAAAAAGTAGAAAAAAAAAACAGGCAGGGAACTACTAACTGTGTCTGATTCTACCCAAGAAGGAAAAGTTCTTTGGTTAAAATAGAAATGACTACAATCTTAGTGGGAAGTGAGCATTTGAACTTAGAGTTCATGATGGAGAAGAGATTTTGGAAGAACAGATTTAGAAAAATTTAAAGGAAATATATGGCAGCCTCACAGGATCAAAGAAGATAGGGAACATTGCTGAGATGCTATTTACTTCAATGTGTGTCTGAACTAACATCCTTAAGAAGTCTTCATTTACTTTACTTGTAAACTTCAAAACTCTAGTACAGAAAATGGAAAGAAGACTCAACTAGCACTCCCCCTCTGGCAACTGATTCCACTTTAGAATGGATCTGATACAAATCAAACTTAAACGTGCCTATTATAAGGGCACACAAAGTATGATCTTGTGTTGTTTTTATTTTTCTGTAATCAAGAAGTATAATGCCTCTGTTTGTTCCAGGATCCATTTAGATTTTATGACCAAGGATCCTGGAAGGGTGGAGCATGATGGCAACCAAATTAAGATCTTTTGCTGTTTTTGTTTTGCTAAATGTGCCTCTAAATAAATAGTGTTATTAAATAAGATCTCTCCTACCCATTGACTGTCGTGCCTGTTGGAGGAAACTTGATTGGGGTTGTTTTATAGGAGGTCCCAAGTACCTTTTGTTTTTTTGTTTTTTTTTCTATTGAGACACTTGGGCAGCAAGTTATACCCTCTGTCTCTGAAAAGTCTATAAATACTCTGAGGGTGAGGTTTTACTTTGGGGCTTAATTTTTGTAAGAAAGCTTGGGTGCCAGACAAAGATTCTGGGAAGCTGCTTTAAGGAGGCCCTTGCATTTGAAAACCCAGATGTCAGTGCTTCCCTCTCTGGTAGCTATAGTCACACAGTTGTAACTTGGTGTAGAATTATGGTCAGGTAGAGGAAGCCATGTCTGTTGATTACTTTGGGGCTTGCTAACTAGATGTGTTTCTTTTGTCAAAGAGACTCTGGGAAACCACTTAGTGGCTCCCTGGCTAAAATCTAGAAGTTGGTGCTTCCCTCACTGATAACTGTGTATGTATGTAATGGTCAAACAGTTTTGGAAGCTCTGTCTATTGACTTTGATTTCTCTGTGTTTTCTCTGAAGCTCAGGGTGCTTACTTTTCTCCCTGAAGTAACTGAATGATACATGCATTTGATTAAAGGGATTGTTGACCCCTCAAAAGTTGCCTTTCTTTTATGGATGCAGATCTAAGAACTTGTGATAGTAGCTCCCCTGTGTATGTTGGAATGCTTGCTGATACGTGTCCATCTCAAATTTCCAACCAATGCTTGCAGTCCTGCTCTCCATTATAAATAAGAAAAAAAAATTTTCCCACATAATACATCTTCTAAATCTTGGAAAACACCATTTTATACATTGTCACAAGGTAGTTCTTTTACATATTAAATATTTCCAGTTAGTTTAACCTATTTTTGAATGACACATTCTCTATAGGCACTTGTATCTCCAAAGCAATATTCACAGCACTGACAGTGACTGTGTAATTCTGAATCATAAAGGATAATAGACTGTCCATATAGAAGGAAGAAGAAAACATTTATTCAGATGCCAGAAATCCAAACACTAGAAAGCCAAATCCATCATAGTAACCAAGAAGTCAATACACATTAGCACTGCAAGAGAAAAAAGCATTGCCACGTGTCCCCTGCAGCTACCCCTGCTGGGGACTTCCCATAAACAAACACTCATAAGACTGCTATACCTGCCCCTAACCACTCTCACAAACTCCCTCGCAGTTCTGCTCCACCCTTCATGTTCCACACATTCAGCAAGCTCATCCTACCATATGTGACTTAAGCTTCCATGTGATTTAAGCAGGTCACATGGGTCTATTAAAGAATAAGAAAGATTTTTTTCTGCTTAAATTACCATTTGACTCCAAGATCTTTTGTATTCATTACAAAGGTTGGTGGGGCAAATGGTACCAATGGAACTGTAACAAGGATAACAGAAAATAAAACATAAAACAATATCTTAAGCAATTGGTGTCAACAACACTTTACAACAATATAACAGAGATCACACAAAATAAGCACATAAAACACTATCTTAAGGTGGGGCTTGAGCACAAGTACCCCATCATTCCCCCCTCAAATGAATGAAGACTGCAATCTTGGAGAAAGGGGTGAAGTTCTCTTCTCCTATAACTACTCCTGTTGAAATTGGACATAGATCTGTCCCTGTCACAAGTGCTCGCATTCAAGAGGTCAGTTCTTTAGCTAGTATCTGAGCTTGGCTGATGCCAGGTACAAGTGTGACACATCACAGTTGGACAGAGGATGGCATCCATCTTAAATGATCAGGCATCTCTAGGTGGAGGGTACTAAGCCTACAGAAAACAAATCTATCAAACAAGTTTAATGGACAGACAAAATGACAAAAAGACAATAACCAGAACCACGTTAGGTAGACTCAGTCATGTTTCTGGAGTCCATTAACCCACTATCATAGCCTCATTCATGGAAGAATATATGAGCTAAGTGTACCATTCAGTAATAATCTTCTTCTAAATGAGCAACAGTTATGGTACTATCTTTCCCATGTGCTGTAATTTCCTCAGCCTTTGGAATATCTTCCAGCTTCCATTTTACCCATTCTTTAGCTCCCAATTTTATTGTATCAGTAGAACCCAATCCTTCACTTCCTTTGCTAGTTATTTTGGAAGGAGGGTCAGTTTTTACAAGGGGTATTGTTTCAGAAGCAATAATAAACACTTGAACTATTCTAGCATTTTTACAAAACTGTTTGGGTTCTTCACCTAAATTTTGGAATGCTGCAATAATTTCTCCTTGATAATTAAAATGTATAACTCCAACCAATCCATGTATTCCTCAAGCTGCTAATCCTGATTTAGGTAATATCCATCTAAAATTATTTTTGGGTAATCTTCATACATATTCCAGGACAGATTTTTCTTATTTCTTTTCTATCCAACCCAAAGTCCCCTAAATAATGTAAATCATATCCTGCCAAACCAGATGTGCCTAGATATTGTGCTGGGAAATCTGGTCTCACAGTCCAATACTCAATATTTAGGATCTTAAATGTTTGTTGTTTTCTAATTTGCAGATTTGGAGTCATCATCTAGCTAGAGGCATACTTCCTCCCAATGGTTTATTATTCAAATCATGTAAGTCAGTGAAAAAAATATCTTTCTCATGTTGATAAGAATTATTAGAACTTTACTTCCTTAACTGTTCTTTCAATAATCCATTCTTTCTTTCAATTAACCCAGATACTTGTGGATAAAATAGAATATGATATATCCATTCTATATTGATTAATACTCAATATCTCTTTATTTCATTACCTTTGAAATGGAACCCATTGTCACTTAGAATCTGCATTGCGGTATCATAATATAGACTTGTGACATCTAGAATTTTACAAGTGTTTTTTTCTGGGTCATATTCTTATAGGGATAAGCCACTAGTAAATCTGAATGGGTGTCAACACAAGTACATATGCATTTGTATCCTTTATCTTGGTGTAGGGGTTCATTATATTCTATTTGCTAAATTTGGGCTGGTATTTTTCCCCATACTATCTCTCTAATTACTATCTGAGGCATTCTTTTTCCAACTGACATACATAACATTCCACTGCTGCTTGTTTTAACAATGAACAAGAGATACTAATATATCTGTTTTCTGCCCACTCATATGTGGCTTGGGCCCCTATATGTTTGGTCATTTGACAGACCCATTTTGCTGGTACTGGATCATTGCTTGGCGTCAGAGTAGGGAAAATATGATGAGTAGCAATCTTTGCTAGTCAATCTGCATGTGCATTGCTCTCATATTCTGGTGTGTCAAGGGCCACATGAGAATCTACATGAAAAACTGAAAAATTGGTAACCCAAGATATGTGCCATATATCTTCCCATATTTCTTTGCCCCAGACTTGTTTTCCATGCATTTCCCAATTTTGATTTTTCCATATGGACATTCATGTAGCTAACCTATTAACTACCACTCATAAATCAGTGATTATATGACACTGTCTTCCTTGTTCTGTTTTGATAGCTTGATGTACTGCCATAAGTTCATCATATTTACTACTTTCACCTATCCCAGTACTTTTCAAAGTCTTCCCAGTACATGGGTTATAGGCTACCACTTTCCAATGTCATTTGTGGCCCAAATATTTTGCTGTCTCACCAGTAAACCATGGATGTCTCTTTTATTCTTCAGTTAATCCATCATATCCCTCATTCTGTTTTACCAAGACTGTACAGACTGTTGCTTTGCATCAGGGGATGTATTATTTACCTCAGTATCTATATTTGCTATAGATTCATGTCAAGTAGAAATTCCACTCTTTCTTGTTTTTGATCTATTTTGAATATACCATTTCCATTTAATTATGCTAACCTCTTGGGCATGACTAATTCTGTGAGAAGCAGGGGTACTCATTACCAAGGTCATAATCAGGATTATGTAATTACCCTTGTAATTCCACCAGGCCACTTTTCATAGACCATAAATCTAGGGCCAACTGTATAGCAGTCTTTGATTCTTCAAAAGCTTTACTCTGCTCAATTCCACAATCAAATTTATATTTTTTTCCTAGTAATTTTATATAAGGTTCTCAAAATTTGTTCTACATGTGGTATGTGATGTTGCCAGTATCCAAATAATCCCATAAACTTTTGGGCCTCTTTTTTAATGGTGGGGATAGGAAAATCCTGAATCTTTTGTTGGACTTGAGAAATAATATCTTGCAGCCCCTGATTCCATTGTATACCCCAAAGTTTTCTGGTTTGAGCCAGCCCTTGAACCTTTGCAGGAATAATTTCCCACAT
Source organism: Notamacropus eugenii (assembly GCF_028372415.1). Classification (NCBI taxonomy): domain Eukaryota; kingdom Metazoa; phylum Chordata; class Mammalia; order Diprotodontia; family Macropodidae; genus Notamacropus; species Notamacropus eugenii. Next base: position 96,259,528 of record NC_092878.1, on the reverse strand, counting down.
TTTCCTTTTCATATGCTCAATTAAAAGCATCAAACTCTTTACTTATTTCACACTTTTTCCCTGTGCCATAATATCATCTATGTAGTGGGCAATCTGTATAACAGGTAGCTCTAATCCATGCAAATGTTCAGCCACAATCTTACGACAAATAATGGGGATATGCAGAAGTATACTATCAGCCCTGCCAAGTGAAAACAAACGTGTCCCATTGTTTAGAATCTGTGAGGATGGTAAAGAAAGCATCAGCTAAATGAATAACTGCATACCAAGTCCCATCATATTTCTGGATCATTTCTATTAAGGTAACAGAGTCTGGAGGAATACAAGGTAGGTGTTACCTTCAATTGTCTATAATCCACTGTCATCGTCCACGTTCCATCTGACTTTCTTGCTGGTCAGACATTATTATTCCATAAAGTGGTTGTAGGGACTAAAATTCTTCCTTCAACATATTCCATTATACTACTGGTAATTTCATCTTGCTCACTTGGCACAAGTGAGTAATTGCTTTAAAGCAATTATTGCAGAAGGTTCAGGTAAAGTGACTGGGTCCATTTTTATTTTACCTACTAAAACTGTATTATCCTATCTTCCTTTTTGCAAATTGGTATCTCTACTTAGGTTAATTTAAAGTCATACATCTCAATATATCTATTCCAACGATGTTTTCAGGAATGAATTGGTACAATTGATATGATATATTCTTTCTTATGTAACTGTCAAATATTTATCATTAGTTTGACTTGTCTGGCTGATATTTCAGCCCCTCCCAGTCCTGTGATGGTGATAGGAGTTCCATGTTTAAACTTATTATGGATTCCATATATAAGGGAGGCCTCTGACCCTGTATCTATTAATGCCCAAGTTACAGTATTTGATCCATTTTTCCAATATATGGGTAAATTGATAAGAGGTCTGTAATCCCATCTGTGTATTTCTTTAATCTGAGCCAGTGCTCAGCCAATTTCCTATTCTCCCTTAAGGTGTGAACAACTTGCATACAAGGGTTCAGAAGGATCTGGAGGGGGCAGCTCTTCTCTATTCCATCTTGTATCAAGTCCTTTGTCTTGGCATATTCTGTATAGTTCATTAGTTGGAATAACATCTATGCTTCCAAAATCCTCCCATGCTCTCAAAGAGAAGTAAACAATTCTTTTCCTGTCAATCTATTCTCATTTTGAATCTGCTGGCTATTTACTCTTCTCTCTCAAGGAAATTTATCATTTCCCCAGTCCCCTAAGTCACTTAACTGTGAAATCTTGTTGAGCCAGAACTAGTAGCTTACAAGCAGGATGAGCTGTCTTTTCTATTACATTCCTATGGGAAACTGCTAATGGGGAATCATAGTACACATTTACTTTTCTGATCATTATGGCAGTATTCATTACCTCCTCCTTTATCTTTCTCAGACAGTACATAAGTGAATACCATGGTCTGTCTCCACTAGGCCACATATAGTCAATAGGATACTGTTTATCACATGCTTCTTCAACCAAAACTAGCAGATTAGTCATATTGTTACCTTTAAAAGCTTGCTGTACAAAAGAATTCTAATACCTATAAATTTCAAGCAATTCACGCCATCTATTGATAATCCTCTCACCCCTTCATCACCGATTCTCACCAACAAAAATATTAGCTATTCTCCCATTCTTTGGGAAAATCAACTCAAAATATCTGTGACTTCTGCTGAGTAAAATGCTCAGTTGTCTACCTAAACCATTTTACTGGTTCCCTTGTTTCTGATTCAGTATTGGGCATGCTTCTGCCTCAGAAGCTTTGCCTGCTAACATTGTTTCATTTTCTAATTCTGATTTTATTTCATTTTCCTTCACACATTCTCCTGGCAGTCATTGCCAAGGCAACTAGGCTGGGTCTGTAAAAAGGTTATAGGCACACTTCTTTTGCCAGCTTTTTTCTTCTGAGTTAAATGAACAGTTTTTCCTTCTACAACCTAAGTTCCTCCATCTTACTGTTTTAAAGCAGAGCCTGAATGCTGAGAATTCCCATGGAAACTAGCTAAATCTGTTTCCATCTGATTTTTTCTTTCAGCAACTTGTCTCAGCTTTTAGTCATAATATAATAACCTGTTAATAAAATACAGCCTCTCCTTCACACCCCTGCCAGTTCTTTCCCTGCTTTTATTGGTTTTCCTTGCAAATACTCTTCTCAGTCTCTAGGTTCCCCTTTCTGTAACCTCGGTTCCCAATTTTCACAAGGTTCAGTGCCTTTACTCCATTCCTTTGCTAGGGAGGAATAAAGTAAATCCTCCCATGATGGGATATCTGCTTCTTCCCCTAAAGCCTTTCTGCCTAGAGATTTTATACTTTGTGATCCTGTTTGTGACAACAAATGTATCACCAAGGCAATATTTATAGCACTGACTGTTACTATGAATATGCTGGCATGGTTCTGAATCACAAAGTATAACAGACTCTCTATAGAGAAGACAGAAGAAAAACATTTATTTAGACCCAAGGAAGCCAAATCCCAACACTATAAAGCTAAATCTGTCATAGTAATCAAGAAGTCAATACACATTAGCACTTCAGGGGACTAAGCCATTTCTAAGCCTTCCATCCCCCACCCTCCACAACCACTGGGGTCTTCCCACAAACAAGCTTTTGCAAGGCTAGCTGAGCCTGCCTGGGTCCTCTCTCCTTCATCCCAACTGTTCTCACCAACTTCCTCCCAATTCTCTTCCACCCTTCCTGTTACACCCATTCAGCAAACTCCTACCATCACATGTGACTTAGACTTCCATGTGATTTAAACAAGTCACATGAGCCTATTAATGAATGAGAAAGATCTTCTCATTTAAATTGCCATTACAGCACTATAGCTTCCCAACGTCTTTCCTAAACTATAGGATCTCTAACTAAAAACAAGATTCTGGATATGAACTGAATAATGAATAGCATAGGATATATATTTATATACATAATACATACATATATATATCTATATATATGGTATATGTAGAATATGTATGTGTATATGTATATATAGATATATTACTCTCTTTAGTCTAGATTTTATCACTCTCTTTCATTGAGATTTTGCATTTTTCCAATGCAGTCTAACATACTTTTAAATTTTTGGTTGTCAGAAAAGACTGTTGACTCATATATGCTTTGAAACCCACTAAAATCCTTAGACATTTTTAAAGATAAATTGCTACCATTTTTTCAATGCAACAAAAATTTATAATAATTCCTACTATTGTTGCTACTATTATCACTTCTATGACAATTATATAAAGGAGTATAATTTAGTTAATGTTTTGCCATAGTATACTTGAATTTGAATCCAGATATACGTTCTTATACTCCTTTTTTCAATCTTAGCTTAATAGATTTGCCCCATCCTAATTTGTAATACTTTTTTTTCCTATCCTGTCATTCAGCGTGTTAACTAACATGCCTCTCCATGTCCATCCAGCTTTTTCACATCTGAAAATTTGATAAGAACATCATTTAGTCCTTCATCAAGGTAACTGATAAAAGAAAATAGAAGGGCAAATTCCAGTATCATAGTCACTTTATTAAAGATTTCCTGTCTAAGAATTCAGTATTTGATTTAAAAAGAAGTAGGGAAAACTGGAAATCAGTATGGCAGAAATTGAGCATAGACTATATCTTACATCATTTGCCAAGATAAATTCAGAATTGATACATGACCCACAAATAAAGAGAGATATTATAAAAAAATCTTTTAGAAAATGGAACATATTACTTATCAGAATTATTGATAGGTGAACAATTTATGAATAAACAAGAGAAAGAGAGCAGAGTGTAGTGTTGAATGGATAGTTTTGATTAGATTAAATTAAAACATTTCTGAATAAATAAGACAAATTTACTTAAGATTAGAAGGACAGCAGAAAATTCAGGGGGGGAAAACATTTATTTATTGACATTTTCTCAGATAAAATTCTCATCTCAGTAAAAATGTTTGTCAAATCTATTAGAATACAAGCCATTCTCCAACTGATAAATGATGATGGGATATAAACAGGCAAGTTTCACAAGAAGAAATCAAAACAATTTATAGTCAGTATGAAAAAAATGTTCTAAATTGTTATTAGATAAATACAGTTTAAAACTACCTTGAGATGTCATTTTATACTTATCCTCTTGGCTGAAATGATTACAAGGGAAAGCAATAAATGCTAGAAAGGATGTTCTAAAATTGGGATAATGCTTCATCATTAGTGGAATTGTGAACTGATCCAACAATTTTGAAGAGGAATCTGGAATTATGCCAAAGAATTACTAAGCTATTTTTGTTTTGTCTCAACAACATCACTGCGAGTTGTATTTCCAAAGATGATTAGTGAAAAGAACCTACATATTCTAAAATATTTAAAACACCTCTTCTCTTGGGGTCAAAGAACTGGAAGTTACAGAGATTCCCATCAATTGCAGAATGCCTGACCCAACTGTGCTATATGATTATGATGGGATATTACTGTGCTTTAAAAAGTAATGAATTTGATTTTAGAAAAACTTGCACAAAATAATGAAGAATGAAATGAGCAGAACTACGAAAATATTGTGTGCAGTAAGAGCATTATTGTTTTAAAAACAACTGAGTAGGTATGTCATTTTGACTAATACAAATAACCAAATTAACTGTAAAAAGATATATCAAGGAAGACATGATATATATCTAGAAAAAAAGCTGATGAATAGAAGTATGCATAGAATGTACACACACATACACATACACATACAAGCACACACATACACACACACATTTATCCCTGATGGTAGTCATCTTTAGGATGGAGGAAGGAAGAAAAGGAAATTTACATGATAACTTTATTATATATTTAAAAGGAATATGTACCTGTACATAATAGAATTGAAGTTTGATGTGCAATCTTTTTTATGATTCTATGTTACGGAAATACTTCTTTTATTCCCATAAATTTAAAATAAAATAAAAAAAAAAAGATTGCCTGTCTAGCAGACAGTGAACTATTGATGACTGTCCTCCTTTTTTGGTCCAACTATCAGTACTCTTGCCTAGTCTTCAACCCTCCATCTTGTCCATAAGGTGACCAAGCAATACTTGGCCAAATGTTTTGCTGAGACCCTGAAAAATTATATCTATAAGTTATCCCTCATAAAATTATCCCTGTCAATAAAGGAAATATACTTTTTTCTTTTTTAATCTTTATTAGAAAAAAAATCCTAGCTTCATCAATTTTTGTGAACCATCCTGAACTTTTTTGGGTTATTACTTCCTTTTCTTGATGCTCACTCTCTGTCCCTTACTTAATACATTGCAACATTTTGCCAGAAATCAAATTAAATCTCATTGGACTATAGTTTGTTGACTTCACTTACTTCCTTGTTTTGAAAAATAGAATATTTTCCTTACTCTGTTCCCTGGAAAGTCCCTTAACTTCTCAGTACTTCACACAACTGTCTAAGAATATCTGTTACAGTAGATGTTTCAAATTTAAATGATAGAAGGCATTTCTTCACTCACGGTTCTTACTGCTAATGAATTCACAGGACTTCTTCTCCCCAGATCTTTTTGGAAACAAACAAAATTTTGCCTGACCATACCTTCACTCACTATCTCATAGATTTTTCTTTAATAGAATGCAAGTCTTACAATCAGAAATCATTATAAAACACCATCCACATAGCAGTTACTATTGTGATCATTTTTCTTTCATTACATGTTATGCTGTGCAGGTCAAATATAGAAAATTTTTATTGTCTTGTTAAATGAGTGTAATATCCTTTGTGTCATAACTCAAATTTAATTTTTGTATAATGAGATGAAAAAGTCAAGGACATTTAAAAATTGTCTTGTCTCCATGTAAAATTAAGATAACATCATTATATACATGCCAGGCCTAGAGGCCTGAGGGCTACCCGAGTCTTACCTTACCTGTCCCAGGTCTTCGGTTGGCCAAACCGGATAAACGTATGAGAGAAGAGACTTTCTGGAGTCGAACAAGGGTTAAGCTTTATTCAGGGTCCTGGTTACAAGTGCAGGGGGAATTCTTCCTTAGGAGGGAGTGAGGAATCTCCCAAGGAGGCAAAGATCTTATAATAAGAGATTGGAAGCAGAAGTGTAAGTGGGGAGAGAGGGGGAAGGGAGAGCGAAGAGAGGAAAAATGGAGCCTTCTGTCCTGTAACGACCCCTCCCGAGCTAAGAGCCCTTCAGGCTTTCCTGACCCTACTTAAGCACTCCGGCTGCATAGCTTGCACCTGAATACAGTGCCTGTTAAATAACAATAGGTATGCCCAGATCCAGGACAGTCTCGAGGGGGATGCTCCTCCCATCACGTTTCTCACGGGAAGAGGTGGAAATACACGAGATTGCTCGGTCTCACTCCTCGATTCCCTGGTGTTTATGGGGGGCCTCATGAGAACTCTAAGATTTAGAAGTTCCCACCTTTACCCACCCGAGACTGTCCACATGGAATTGAGCTTCCATCCCCAGCATCTACATAGAAAAATTAACTTATTTTTAGGAAGGTAAACAGTTCAACTTTACTGAGCCCCGTATGACTTCTCTTTCTTGATTCTCATATTTGAAAGTCAAATTTTCTATTTAGCTCTGGTATTTTCAGCAAGAATGCTTGGAAATCCTCTATTTGATTGAAATTCCATTTTTCCCTGAAAAACTATTCTCAGTTTTTTTGGTTAGGTGATTCTTGGTTTTAATCTTATCCTCCTTGACCTCTGGAATTTCATATTCCAAGCATTGAAATCCCTTGGCGTAGAAGGTGCTAAGTTCTGTGTTATCCTGATTATATTTCCAAAATACTTAAATTGTTTGTTTCTGGTTGCTTATAATATTTTCTCCTTGGCCTGGGAATTCTGGAATTTGGCTATAATATTCCCCAGAGTTTTCCTTTGGGGATCTTTTTCAGGAGGTCATGGATTCTTTCCATTTCTATTTTACCCTCTGGGTCTAGAATCACGGGATTGAGGAGTGGTCAGATAGGTAGGAGGAGAACCAGGTGACAGTAGTGACACAAAATAAAACTAGAGATAAAAGAATGTCAAAGAGAAGAGATTGACTAAGAATGCCAAAGGAGCCAGAAAGGTCAGAAAGTATGAAGACTGGGTAAAGTCATTAGATTTGGTAATTAAGGAAAACTAAGAATCATAGCACAACTAGATGGCATAGTGGATAGAATGCTGACCTTGAAGTCAGGAAAATTCATCCTTCTGAGTTCAAATGGGCCTTCAGACATGTACTAGCTATGTGACCTGTGTAACTATGTGTGCCTCATTTTCTTGTCTGTAAAATTAGTTGGATGAGGGGATATTCATCACTTGGGGATTGACTGAACAAGTTTTAGTATGTTGAATGTAATGGAATAATATTGTACTATAAGCAATTACAAACAGAATAATTTCAGAAAAATCTAGAATGATTTACACAAATTAATGCAAAGAAAAGTGAACAGAAGCAGAAGTACAGTGTAAACCATAACAATAATATTTCCCAATGATCAAATGTGAATGTCTAGGCTATTCTCCCAATGCAATGATTCAAGACTGTTCAGTACTCATGAAGAAATATCTATATCTAGAGAAAGAACTGATTAAATCTGAATACAGATCCAAATAAATAATTTTTAAAAAAATTTTCCTTTTTTTAAAATTTTAATCTGTTTCTTCTTTCACAACATGACTAATATAGAAATATTTTTTACATGATTACACATATATGACATATGAAATTGCTTTCTTTTTTAGGGAAGGGTGAAGTAAGGAAGGGAGAGAGGAAATTTGGAACTCAAAATGTGAACAAAAAGAAATGTGAAAAAAATTATTTACTTTTTCCTTGGGAAAAATATCATTAAAAAATAAAATTAGCTGGAGAAAGAAATGGCAAACCACTCCAATATCGTTGCCAAGAATACTTTGCCAAGAAAATTGGAGTCACAAAATGTCAGAAATGAATCACGTGACTGAACAATAACAACTGAGATTCATAGAGATGCAGTTATTTTGTCAAGATCACAAGCTTAAAAAGTGGCATATCAAGGAATAAAACTTAGTTCTTTTGACTTTTGTAGTAATGTTTTCACCACATCACATTGCAGACACCAGGAGAAAGAGTTTATTTGAAATATGAGGCCAGAAAGGAGCAGGTTTCCTGATGCTTTTACTTCAATAGCTAGTTCACATGAACAGTACTCCTGCTTTGATCTCCACATTAGCCTCTGTACTTCTGCTAATGGGATATAAAGAAAGGATTCAAGGACAAATAGCTCCAGACCCTTCATGGAAGAGTTCATGGGGATTGTGGTTGGTATATCTCTGATCTTGATAACTTGTTCCAAAATTAATCCCAATGTAGATAGTCAATAGATTCTAGTGGTAACAAACCAAAGCAATAGATTTTATGCCACAAACAGAATATTGAAATGAGTGTGGAGGTGAATGATAAAGTAAAATAAATCAGCCAGAATCTTCATTCTTGGATTTAGAATCATGCTCTCTTTCTGCTCAAAATAACTGGGGTTATGAGTCCTATAAATTCAAAACTCTGATGGGAAATCCATGGGCATATTATCTCTCTTCTGCTGGAATGTGTTGAGTTGGAATCTTCAATGCACAGCCATCTTCATGTTGCCCTCAATCATCTCTCTTCATCATGTCATCATAAATCTGCCAGGCATGGAAGATTAGCCATTAGCTCAGCAGTCTCTACTACCAGTCCCACTTTGTTTTATGGGCACATGGCCACCTGGAAATATAATCATTGCTTTCAACCAGAGTGTTTTTGCATTGGATCCAATCATCTTGGACATATAATCCTTCCTTGCTCATGGATGCCTGATGAAATTGGAAATCATGTGAGAACGTAGGAGGAGTCAATTCCTTATCTTAGACATCAATGAGATGACAAAATCTTGTTATCACAGAAATTCTTTACACTCCTTTTGTATCACTACCCTGCCATTATGGCATTCTTCTCTGGGAAGGTTCTTGGAGGTTTGCCTCCATTACCTACCCTCCAAAAAATCAGTAAGGATGTATGTGTCCTTGTCCCCCTTAGTTAATGATCTTGAAGAAAATCACAGGGAAATAGAAGTGATAACCCTATGTCAAAAGGTCACAAAAAAAGTCCCTTTGGTAAGACATCCTAAGCAATTTCCACCTTTGTGTGTGGTATCTATAAACCATACCATAACACTGCTTTTCCAACTATTTTGATATATCCCAGAAATAGATGCAAAAGCAGATTACCAGAATGTTATATTTGTTCTAGTTGAAATATATGTACAGTAAATAGAAGTGGTATCAAATCAGAGAAATATATGTCATCACTGTGAGATGAAGTGTAGAAAAGGAAAATCTAGTTATCTACTCTTTTTGATTTATTCAATGTATTCACCCTAGATTCTTGCCTTTCACATGTCCCTCATTAGTTGTTGGGATAAGGAGCAGTTAATTAAATCAAAATCAGCATACATTTCATTGAGTCTTTAATAAACTGATGAATAATTAAAAATCAATTAACTCCCAACTGAATTAGGAGTCGTAGTCACATCTCTTTGAAAGATAAGAACTTTAGGGGTGAAAAAGAGAAGTTAAAACATGAAAGATGTGTTATTAAGAGAAACTAGTTTGACCTGCGGTACATCTTTCCAGGTTGACATTTGGAAGGACCACTGTGCCCTCTCACAATGTGCCCCTTGGTGCCATATCAGAGACAGAAGCACAGCAGTCTACTCTGACCTGCCATGGAAAATTTTCTTTTATTTACATTTCTGGGCACAAGTAAAATAGAAGATTTCAAAAGGGGAAGGACAATAATAGGGTTTGTAATGTCTTTGATTAATATTTTCTTGGCTGCCCCTGGATGGAAAAAGCCACAGCAGCTCAACTCCTGTGATGGAAAGGATAAGAGGGTGGATGACTTTTTCCATCCATTGGGCACTTTTGCAGGAACTTTGATCACCAGCACCTCCTTTGTCTTTTTGAGACAGGAAGAACTAAAGTGGAGATATTGTAAAATACCATTTTGACATCCATTATTGGGATCCTTGTAGCTTCCTATATATTTTTTTTTAATAAAATAGGTCTTTGTTTCACTTGGTTTTTAAAAAATAAAAAGGCATGTGCAGAAGCAATGAACAATGTACTTCTTCATTTCATGTTTTCTAAACCTTAGGAAGTTTAGTGTATTTTGATCAAAAAGTATTATTGTGATGGGTGTTTTAAAAAAAAAATTCATGTTCTGGACACAACAAAAAAGTATTTGCTAGTTTGCCTAAACACCTCAAAGGTGGACATTTTTTTCTGCTTCCCCTCATTGCCAGTTGTGCACTGACTACCTGCTGCTCCCCAACTAAGTATCTTGAATTTTGCAGTTTAATTGACACTTACTCAGTGGTATTGTGCATAAACACAGCAGCTGCTGTGGTATTTTGGAAGGGGCTCAGAAAATCTATGGACACTTTTCAGCCTTGTCGAGAAAGCCAACAAATTTGGCCCCAGCTGCAATTCTCTAACAGCTTGGCAAAATAACACCTTAACAAAAAACATTCCAGCTCATCGGAACTCTGCTTACAATATGCCTGAGATGGCAACAAGAGGAAATTACCCATAGTCATGTAGTCTAGAGGCGAAAGGAAATGAAGGTAAAAATTGTCCTTTCTTCCTCCGTTCACAGAGATCTTTATGATAGATTTGTTAGCATTTGCTACTTGTTCAAGATAGCCACTTGGGATAAAAAAGCTAATATGAAATTTGGATATCTTCCTGTTACCAGGTAGAGATTATGTTCTTTTTGGTTAAACCAATTAAATATGTGAAACCAAAGGAGAGCCCCTGCAGAAACCTTGACAAGGAGACTTTCACAATGGCAGCCCTCAGAACATAATGAGTACTGTGTTTAAAAATGAAGGAGGCATGTTTATTACTATTTCAAGGTTTAGTGATGGGAACAGAGAAAAATCAACAGTACTTAAATTTTAAGTGCCTCTATGGATCATGATGAGAGTGTTTTCAGGAGGAAAATATAAGTCACAGACTTTTATTTTTCTACATCTTTTTTTTTTTCATATTCTATCACAATCCAGGTCAGGGATCATTGAAAGAATAATGGAGGGGGCTCATCTTGGTTCTGTCACCGACTTGCTGTTTCCCCCTGTTCATCCAAGTTTCCTGTGCTTCTGTCTGTTTCATAGTATTTGGCATGCCACAGAGAGAAGATAATATAGTATTTGTAAGGTTTTCCTGAGGAGCTTTAGAAATAGGTACCTTATGATGCCAAAGGATTCTTTGTTGCTGTCCCAATTCTAATCATCTTATCAGAATCTTCAAGACTGCAATATTCTGAGGCTGTGTAAGGATGAGTGTCTTCCCTCCTAAGTCAACCATAACCAGCATTCTCTCTGTATCTTTAAGGGGCTGAAATATTCTGACTCAGATCTCTGAAAATAGTCACTTATCTCAACAACCTGGAGATCTCTGAAAGGTAGCATGGAAGAATGAAAGAAGCACTGGTGACAGTCAGAAATTATATATTCAGATCCTGCCTCTCTTTCTTGTTGCCTTTGTGATGTTAGACAGACCTTTTAACTTTCCCTGAGTCACAGTTTCCCTGCCTGTAAAAAGAGTTGGGTTGGTCTGATTGGGAGATTGTAACCCTGCGTGTTTGTGTATGTGCACATGTGCATGTATTTCATCAATTGCTATGACAATAGGAAGCCTATGGAACCTTTCTCAGAATTATGTTTATAAATACACAAAATAAAATGAATATGAATAAGAAGGAAGCAAATCATATTGAGAAAGTTTTCAAATTAACAAAAAGTTTGAGGACCCCCAAGTTAAGTAATTTGGATTAGATGACTTTGGTGGTCCCTTTGAGCTCTATGTCTATGTACTGCCTTCTTACCAGCCTTTTTTTCCTTTCTTATGCAGGTCAGGTACACAAGGTACCCAGCGTCTTCGGCAGGAAGCCTTTCTTTTTACCCCTAACCACTATTGCCCTCCAAATTTCCTCATAGTTAGCTATTTTGTGTAGGTAGGTAGGATACACACACATGAATGTATGTGTGTGTGTTTGTTAACTTGATACCTGTGTTATATGCATTTTGTATACATTTATAGCTGTGTTGTACACATATTTGTTTTCTTAGCTATTAGAATGCAAACTAAAATTGTGAGTGGACACTGTTTTCTTTTTTGTACTAGTGTCCCCGGTGTTTTACACATAAAAGACTTTTTAATAAGTACTTGTGGATTGATCATCTGAATACTGGAGATCAAGACATCTGAATAAAGCATGTCCTACCTGTAAAAGCTTCAACAGACTTCTACAATTCCATACCATAGCATGACCCTGCCCTGGTCTCTAAGCTGGTAACTTTCATGGTCCCAAGCAAATGAGGTAAGTTATATTCTAGGAATACCTCCCTTTACAATACCTTTGTTGACCACTAATCCCTTTGTCCTATTGAGAAAGGATAAACTGAATGAACATATATTAAAGCACCACTTTAATGTTAGTTATCATTAGCCTGAATGTAACATACATTATCAGGTAGTACAATCAGGAGATTCTTCATCTGGTGGCCTTTCTAACGTGAACAGAAAACTTCTGAGCATCATAGAGAATTTGCATACAAGATTAGGTACTCAAGACACCCCAACATCACCACACCCAGCAAATTTTTCAAACTAGCTCATTTAAATTTCTTTTAGCTTGGTGAAAATCAGCCTTATTAATCAAAAGAAAACATAAACGACCTTAATGGTATTTTTTGTTTTGTTTTGTTTTTACCCACCCACACCCACCCTACAAAACCTCACGTTGCCTCCCAAACTGGCAGCATCAACATGTATCTGCATAATGATGATAATGACAACAGGTAACATTTCTGTAGCACTTTATAACTTGTACATTATTTTACATATATTATCTCATTTGATACTCACACAAACCCTGCGAATGAGGTGCTATTAACATCACTATTTTAATGATGAGGAAACTGAGATTTAGAGTCTGATTTTTTCCAAGACTGTATAGCTTACAAGTATATGAGGCAGTATTTGAACTCAGTCTAGCTCACCAGCCACTGTGTAACTTTGGTACTGATAATTCACATAACACCCTAGGATCAATTAAGACATTAGGCTGTGACATCTCCTGTGATATGTATTATGATTTGGAGACACTGATTCTCACCATGCTGCATCATGGATGGCTGTCTGGTACTATGTTCAGCCTGGTGCTCTTGCATCAGGATTAATTACCTTCTTTGCAGTTTTTGCAACAGCGGCAGGAACAGCATATGGAGACTGGCAGTCAAACACATAATTTTCTGCTCTCTCTTGTCCCTCACTTTCCTTTAAAATTATTTAGTACATTTAGACACATACATAAGCATATATGTAGAAGGAAGGTATGGGAATTATGTGAGCAAAACTGGACTGATTCAGGCAAATCCAAAAGTTAGTAACATACTACACAGATGTAGGAGAGTCACAATTTACCTTAATAAACATGTTCAAAGTTAATAAGTCTAGAATTTCTTGCATTTGGGACAAATCCCCTAATTCAAGAGGAAAGAATAATGACTCTGCCATAAAATATCTGCTTTGGACCTTGATACTTCACCAGGGATCCTCTGTTTGCAGAGATTCTTACCTCTTTTCTTTATGAAGAGTGATTTCTGGTTAACACAGAGTGTGAGGAAAATCCTCTGCACTTAGAAATATAGGACTTTGAATGATCCCCTCACTCCTTAACAAAACAAAACAAATAAAGCTCCCTTCACACCTCAATAAAAAAAAAAAATGGATCAGAACCTCTCTGAAAATCGAACAAAACAAATATTGCCCAAATTTACTTATACCAATATGGCACTATACAATGTGTTAGTGTGTTTTCAACTCTAATAGCTTGAGATAAACAGAAATAGAGAAAGAGACCTACAACCAAGAAAAAGATCTAGGAGCTCACTGATGTGGGAAACTACCTTAGCAAAGTAAATTGCCAACTTTCTAGCAATTTATAATCTTGGAGACCTGCCTAGAATGCTGAAGAATTAAATGACTTACCCAGAGTAATTCAATCAATATTTGTTAGGGGCAAAAACTGAACCCAAGTCTCCCTGGAATGGTAGAGAGCTCAGTAAAAATGTCACACTATACTTTCTGCTTTTCAAAAGAAAATAAGAATTATAAACAGCCTCATTCTCCTCCCCTAGAGGGTTGGAACAATGATAAATATGAGGAACTCCAAATAAATTCCTGCTTTATATTGTTGTATAGCTCATCCTTGTCATCTAGGTATTGCAAAGAAATGTGATGTCTTCTTTTGGTGATATGAATGTCCATGATACAGCAAGGAATTAAGAAGTGAAAGACTTGTACTAATCATTTTGCTTCTCTGTCTGTACCATTTGCCATCAGTTTACAAGACTAGCTCTGCTAGAGATTAAGTTTTAATCACTGTGCAGGTATAATTTGATTACAAAGAGCCATGGTATCTGAGGGTCATATGGTATAAAAGGCTTAAGCAGTGCCCTCACTGAAAAGAAGGTGTATAGGATGCTGTCCTATTGAGTTAAGAATATAGTTGGGATGCAGATAATCATCTCTTTCTCCCAATGTGCCTGAAATGGGTGCAGAGGGAGGGATATCTTCTCTGTTCCCCTTCTGAGAAAATATCTTGCTAGTCTATGGAATGAAAGGACCTGAGTCTAGATGCCACTTAGGACACTGGCTGCATGACCTTGGGAAATCCCTCAACCTCTTTGGGTCTCAGTTTTCTAATTTCTAGAATAAATAGGTTGAACAAGGGAGCCTCTAAGATCTTTTCCAAATCCAGTTATCTGACCAATAAATAAATAAATGTTTTTTTAGGCACTTATTATGTCCTGGAGCCTGTACAAAGAGAGGCAGAAGTCAGTCCCTAGCTTCAGGGAGTTTACAATCTAGTAAAGGCCATCTTATGATCCTTGCAATTTCACTGTACTAGCACTCTCTTCACTGACACAGATTCTAGTTTATCCACACTTTTATCATGGTCTTCTGAGTTGCTGGGTTCTTTCACATCCTATTGTACCCAAATAATTACTTGGAAGCTAATATCCTGGTGACAATGGTGTTGGAATTTGGGCTGTCTGTCAAAAGACATATCTCTAGCACAATACTTGAAACCTTTCCACTTCAGCAAAACTTTTCAGAGGTCTTCTCTACTTGCATAAATGTTGAGAATTCAAGGCTGCCAGAATACAAAGTCTGGCTTCAAAGTAAGGGTTTAGACATGGATAAGGGTATTGTTAAACTTATCAATTTGTAAACAGTAGAACATAGATAAATGTACTACAGTTTAGTAAAAGAGTTATAAATAAACCTTGTTTTAGAAACAAAGCAATCAGAACATTTGGAAGGTGTTTAAGGACAGTCTGGAAACACTGAAATAAAAGAATTGTGAATGTACAAATTCCTAAAAGAAATCCTGTTTATTGCTTAAAAAGATGTCATAAAATTGAGCAGGTTTTAGAAGCCAGAAGTCCCCAAATTGAATTTCAAGATTTTATAAGGGGTATTTAACATACCCTTTTTGCCAAATACAAAATTCCCCAACTTCAAATGAGAGCCATATTCAAACAATACAGAATTGGGAATATTTTTAAAGACAAAATAGAAAAGCATTTTTCTTCTAATTAAATTAAAAAATAATAAAATAAAACATAATGCAGGTTTAAAAATAAAGTCATTACAACTATTCAAAAAGCAATATTTGGAAGTTGAATAAGAAAACTTTTTCTGGATGATACTATACTTTGATGAAGAGAATATTTAAATTTGATTTAAATATTATGTTGCTTTATGTAATCAAAGAAAATGGAAGATAACGTGTTAAATAGTTTGTATACTATTTTTTGTTTTTTATATATACACAAACAGTAGCTTTGTGTTATTTCTATAAATAATTCTATATATTGTAAAAACTGCAAAGCATATCCATTTAGTGTTTCAAAGTTTATAAAGATCTTTCCTCAACAACAATAACAATAAACTTAGGCAAATATTATTATCCCCATTTCAGAGATGAGAAAATCAGAACTCAGAAAATTATCAACGGTAATAACATTATCATATTACAGCAAGCAGTTTTGAAACCACATTTCATTGCTGTAGGTCCAGTACTGATTGCAATCAGTAAGCAAAGTAATAATATAGTTCATTTTTCTTTCTGATTTTTGCTTTCTTATTAGTTGATCTGAGTTTTTGGGCTAACCACAAAGAAGCTGATTTAATTCATATTAAAAAATTATGCCTACCATTCTGATTGTCAGCATATAATGAGTGGTGGCTTGGATTACGTCAAGCTAGGCCTACTGGCTAAGTTTGACTGGATGCATTGTTTGTTTCAAATCATTTAGTCTCTGTTTCTATCTCTCTCTCTCTCTCAGTTGTCTCTGTCTCTTTTTAGTCTCTGTTTCTATCTCTGTGTATGTATGTGTCTGTATACACACATACATGTGTGCACATGCATGCATGTGCATGTATGTGTGTGTGGGTGTGTGTGTTACAGGCAGTTCTCATACCCAGAGATTTTTAGTATGGAGGCTAACACTCTCCATACCTATGTACCTATGTCACAATATCTCTCAGGAAATTCTTCTTTTATAACTCCTTTAATCCAATTTTATAAATATACAACACTCACACAAAATTCCTTTTGAAGTGATTAATCTAGTGAAGGAGCTGGGGATAACCAGATACATGCTGTTCATTAATATGACTAAAGTTTACTTTCTCCATCTCCACCCCAAATTTAATCTTTCTCTTACTGGTTTAAAAGTAGCCATTTGCTCAACTTAGTGCTCTTGAAAAAAAATTCTGTATTTTGGTTAAAAGTTAATTATTTACGTCCCTGCCCCACAGTTTTCTTCCATATGCATGCTATTACCATTTAACATATAAAGTTATGTGACATTTGCAAAGCAGAGATTTATCAAAACATTTATTCCACAAAAAAGTACACGTTAATTCTACTTGAGAATTTCATATCTGAGGCTCTTAGAAAACGCTGTCCTAGAAAATTCACTTTAATATTTAAACACAATTAAAAGTAAAAACAAAAAAACAAAAAGAGGACAAATGCTTATAGTAACAAAATTCATTACTGCATTGTGGTCTTACCTTTCCACCACATTAGCAAATGACAATATTCTAGCATGTTCTCTCTACTAAAGCCCTCCTTTGATAGTTATTTTGACTTTACCGCCATCCTGATCATTGAGAGCTATGGAAAGTCTGCAAGAATTACCAGAAATATGTATTTTCCTTAGAGGCAGGGTCCTTTTGTTTGCTTATTTTCTTATGTCATTATATCCTTTGCACAAAATAGATGTTCATTAAATGCTTTTTGGATTGTATTTACATATGTATTCCAGCAAAGAATAATTTTTCTCTTATTCAAAGGTCAGGCTAACTATTTTGGGTAAGATTTGTCACCAACTGGTTGATGGATTCACAGAAAAGAAGTAACTGCCTTTGAGGCCAGGAGAAAGTATGCACCCACAGATCTTTTGAAATATGGAGCTATATTGTGAGTAACATCTATGCATGCCTGAAGGCTAGAATAAAACAATTATTTAAGTAGTTTAACAGATGTCTTCAAGATGAAAACATAGCTTTAATATGATTGAGGGCAGGGGAGCCACAGTTGAATGAAAAAAGAAAAAAAAATATTGACAGTGAGCTACAGATGTTCTTTCAAGGACACTGCTGCAGCAGCATTACCAACAATGGCATGCTATTAAAAGCTGAATTGTGACGGCTTCTACTTTTACTAAGATGACTTTGAAATGGAAATGATAAGAAACTTTAATGTCTTCCCCAAGCAAGGAGGTGTGTGGAGTTGTGCTTGGCAAGTGCTGAGAAGCATCTTAATCAAAACCTGAATGCAGAAGTGTAACCCACAAGACCAAAGAATTATAAGAAGACAGAATGGGGGATGGGTGGGATTGAAGGGAAGCTGAGATTTTCTTAAAGTTGCCTTCTGTCAATGACACTTGCCTGCATCCTGGAAATTTATGCTTTCTTATCAGCTGAAGAATAATGGATACCAAAATTGGTACACAAGTTACAGTTTTATTTCAGGGAGAAGGAGGTTTCATGTGCACTAGTGTGTGTATTGTGTGGAAGACAAAATATATTTTCTTTGTTTCTGGACATATGCTTGATTTTATTTTAACATTAAAATAACTTGGTTAACATTAGATTTTAAGTTCTTTTGAGAAAATAAGACGTAATTTAATCCAATTCAGTAATCATAGATTAAGTTACTCATATACAAATTCACTGTAATTTATATTATAATACAAAGACAAAGTTGAAACAGTACTGCCCTCAAGAAACTGTATGTAAATGTCCAGTATGTACAAAATAATACCTAGAAATTTCAGAAGAGTGATAATGATTTATCTAGATCAGGAGAGTTCTCCTTTGGAAGGGGCAACTGAGTTGTAATTTGGGAGAAATTAGGAATTCTACAAAGTAAAAGTGATGAAGAAGGGCATTCTCAGCATAGGCGATGGCTTTTGCAAAGCTGAAGTGCCATTATTGTAACATCATCTATAGGCAGACCATTTTGATTGGAAAGGAGAAAATTCAAAGGAAACCAATTTGAAATAAGACTAAAAGGTTAGATGGGAACAACCTATTCACATTTTTAGTACTACCTGAGAGCATCACCAGCTTGTAGAAATAGAGTAAACAATATTTCAGGAGACCTGCTTTAGAATATTATAGGAATATGACAAATAGTGGCAAGGTGCTAAGTTTAGCCTTATGAATCAACTCTTCACAAACGCAGGAAAACTTGATTTATAGTTTTTAACTTCTATTTACTAGAGAGGTTGTAAGAGGAACTTCCTACAATATTGATGCTTGTTATCTTTCTTTCATTGTTATCTGGAAAGAGCACTTTTTAAGAGAGTAAATAGGGCAGCCACTGTGTATCAATGAGGAAAATTGATAGCCCAGCACTGGACAGCTGAGACCGGCAGGGCGCTGCTGCTGAATACAGAGTCATTGATTTTCTTCCTTTTTCAAAGAGACACTACTCCATTTATTCTGTCAAAACCCTTACTTCCAGACCATGTTTGTACATGCTGGAGAGCAGAGAGCTCACATTGGTACTGTGCTACTTTGGGGAAATGGTGGATCCCAAATAGGACAAATGTTTTTGCAAATCATGAGATCACAAAATGATCTTAAGATCCTTAGAAACAGTAGAATCTAATCCTTTTATGTTTTATTGGGTAATAAAATTTTTTTTAATAAATGAGTGTGTGGTCATAGGGCACAAAGGGAATACATTTTTTTCTAGGTAAGAAATCAGGTCTCTAAACATTTAAAGAACTTGTCATTTTTCCTCATTTTATACATTAATATTTCACTGTTACAAACACACCCACAGTAATTTGTTTCTTCTGGATCTTTTTATTAATTGTTAAACGTTTACTTTTAAATTCCTGTTACTAGATATCGAAGATTTTTTAAAATTATTGATAAAAAACACAACAAAAAAAAAAACATGAAGACAACGAATTTCACTGTTTTAAAGTAACTCACTGAAAATCAGAAAGGGTTATACTTTGACAAGATTTACTTTGTTTTGTTTGGTGATATTTAACTAGACCTGCAGTCTCATTTATAAAGGAAACTTCCTCTACAAGTGTAGATCAGCATCTGCCCTGAAAATGATAATATTTAAGAGTTAACCTAGACTGTGACATCAAATTCAAATAGAAATGGGGACCACTAATCTGTACATAAGTATCCCTGCAGTCCACATGTAATTGACTTAGATCACATATTAATGGTATCTAAGTTCTCTTATATTTTTATTTAGTTAATGAAATATTTTGTAATTACACTTTAATCTGCTTTGGACTACACTCAGAAATGTTTTGAGTGGCAAATATGGCCAGCATATTTGACTCCTTTGACCCAGAACAACGACTGACAGGCTAAATTTTTTATCTGATGTCACAGTCAATATCTGGGTGGGGGGAGAGAAGTAGGGATGTTAAAAATAAATCCTTTTAACTTTTAGGCTAACTATCAATGAAATCAAAACTCAAATCTTTGATCAAATGAAATAATATTTGTAAACATATTTAGGACAGTACCTAGCGCGTAATAGACAACATAAAAATCCTTATTCCTTTTCCATTCCCTCTCTGCCCACAAGGACATGTTGCAATTTTATTGATCTATCAGAAAATATAATTCTGTTGCATTTTAAGAAATCTATAAAGATCTCATCTTCCAAAGTTGTAAGCCTCCAGGGAAATGAATAAATATCAACAATAGATTTATTTATGTAATGTTGTCAAAAATGTACTCAAACACATGATATTAATTTGCTAATTTCATCTTTAAAGTCTGTTTTGCTTTTAAAAATATTCATGAAAATCGAGAAAATGTGTATTTTAAAACTTTTTGTAATATATGTTTTTATTCTCATTTACCTTCTTGACCTGACAGAAAGGAGAGACCCAAATATGAATGTCCACTTTAAAGATATAAAGAGTAAAACTATAGGAAGAAAAGAAGTGTTTCAGTGAGTGGGTGTTTGGGTATATTAATCTAGGGGTATTAGAAGTGATTGAAGTACCAAATATCAATTTGTTAGAACCAGTGAAAACTTCATAGGTAATAATCTACCAATCAGTATAGACCTAATGAATACAATGACAAACCAATTACGATGCCTCATTATGGCCCATGTGATCTCACTTCCTTCAAGACTCACCTCCTCTGGTCCCTAAATACCTTGCACTTGATTAACTTGTATTCCTATTGTATTTATTCTGTTTCCATTTATTGAACATATTTTTATATAGGTATGTGATGTCTCTCTGCACAAATCCTAAGCTCCTTTAGCTCCTGGAACAAAGCAAACAATTATTAAGTTCTTATTGATTGGCACAGAGGTGATTCTGTTTTTTTAGATGCTATGCCAATAAATACTGACTTACTTTGGGTGATTTTTACATTGTGCCATGGTGTACTGACATATGTAAGAATCAAGTACTATGTTTAAGACACTGGGCTAGATAGTGTATAAAAAATATATCTACCCTCCTAAGTTTACTGTCTACTTGGGGAAATGAGAAGTTGTGCTTCAAACAAAAAGTGATAGAATGTTACATAGAGACAATAAATGCTATGTGAATTCAGAAGAAAGAAAATTGTAGTCCATGGTGAAAAAATAAAGCTCTACAGTAGAGATGTGACTTCAGTTGTAGCTTAAAGGAGATCCTGTATTTCAGGAAGATGGAGCAATGTTAGCCAAAATGTGTATGCACTTCTGTTCAGAAATCAATGAATACTCTAGTTTGCCATGAAAAGAGGAGAGTAGTAGAAGCTAAAGTTGAAAAAGTAAGTTGAAACAGAATAGAAATGGTTTCTGATGATGAATTGAGGAATAGAGATATTGTTTTAAAATAAAAATGACTTATGGAAGAGTCTGTAAAGGTCATTAGCCCAATGAAAACATGGTTTTAAGCTACAGTGAGCAGAACAGATTGTAGGTGAGAAGGACGAGAGATTTGTAGAGTCTCATTGTATTTGTCCCCTACCAGACTGGAAAATCTTCATGGTATTAATATTAATTAATTAATTAACATATTAGCATCTTATATTCCATCTAGCACAGAAGCATGCACATGATAGGCACCAAAATGTTTGCCAAATGGATAATACAGTGGTAGATGCTAAAATTCTAAGTTTTGGTGAAAACAACAGGAAAGGAAAAGATGAAATAAACAAAAGAGACATAAAGAAGAAATGAAGAATCTTAAGGTCTAAGTGACCATATGTATATGGTAGTTTTTTTTAAAGACAGGAATGCTTTTGTGGTGATTATGAGATTTCAGATATAGGCTTCTGCATGAATGATAGTATCATTGACAAAAATATCATTGGCATCAATGATATTTTTGTGAGATACACCATTGGTTTTTTATGCATGTCTTACATATTCCTTGATTATGGTATTGAATAAAGAATTGGTAAGCATTGCTGTGCTTTTTCCATGAGGTCAAATATGGAACTCTTATGTCCCACAGGACAGGCAAGCAATCATTCGTACAAAATGGAGGCTTAGGGTGGATGTTATACACCTTCAAATGAGTAAATCTATGCATTCATTTCCAAACCATGGGCAGCCTGGTACAATCTGGTTTCTCCTTGATCTATGCTATGCTTGCTTTGCTAATCTATTCTGTGAGCCAATAGACTGAGTTGCTTGACTAGTCATAGTGATGTCTCTTTCATATCCTTCCAATTATAAATTTTTGTCTCATAGAAATATGTCTTCTGTTTCTTCCACCACAAATAAAGCTTTGCCCACTTCATCTCTAGAGTAGTCTCCTTGAAAATATCTTCTTGTGGATCATCATCTTGGTCCTGATTTATTTTTTTTTTGCATTTTATCATATAGAGGAAAAAAATAGCATTACTGGATTTTTCCCCTATTAGAAGTTCTTGATCTGGAGAGCTGTTTTTATCTTGGGATCTATGATCTTTAATTTTTATTTTTGACAGCCATATTTCAAATAAATGATTTCTTTTGTAATAGTTTTCTATTTTAATTTATGAATTTAAATACATCATTCTGAGAAAGCATCTATAGACTTCAGGTACCTGCCAAAATGGCCCATGACATGGCATACATTAAGAACTCTAAGACCTTGCAGGATCTTTAGGTCTCCTCCCAGATTTAACATTCTGAAAATACATGGAACAATGCTTAGATGACTGTTTTGGGGAGGGGGACGATGGTAGAAGGCAATAAGCATTTACAGAGTATCTGCATTGTGCCAGGCATTATGTTAGGTGCTTTACAAACATTTTCTCACTTGATCCTCATGACTATGGGATGGAGAAGCCATTATTACCCTCATTTTACATATGAGAAAACTGAAGCAAACAGAGAATGAGTGACTTGCTTTACAATGCTAATAAGTGTCTGAGGCAGGGTTTGAACTCAGGTTTTCCTGTCTTTAAGCCCAACACTCAACCTACTATACCTAAATATCTTTTGGAATGCTGGAAGAATATTAGGCTATTTGGAGAGTAGAGAACTCTTCCATACATATCAAAGCTGTGACCACCGAATATTGACCAACCCCGTAAGTGCACCTGTGGCTAAAGACTGAGTATGATGCACACAGGATGTGGGAGAGATTTTTTTGTGTGTGTCATAAGTTATTCTGGATTTATTTATTTGTAAAATTCTATCATTTGAGGCAATATGGTAGAAGCAATATCTAGTATGGTCCCTGTTAGGTTATGTTGAGTTATTTTTTTTTCATAGAGGGTATTGAAACCAATCTCAAGACTTAATTGTTTTGGGGAGCTAAATCTCATACCATTTATTTAGCTTCTTAAGGGCCTAAATACAAAAGCCAGAAAAGACACTCTTGCCTCAGGCTTGATGAATGAGACTGTATGGTGAACAGAGAATTAATACTGTATCTTTGCTGAATGTGATTTCCACATGAAGGTTATTTAAACTTCATTTTGTTAATTGCTAAATTGTATATGTATGTCTCATTTACTGACCCCAAACCTGAACCTCAGAACTGACCTATAACAGACAGTAAGTAGTTAGTACATTACTATAACAACAACAGTGTGAATTTTCCCCTAAAATTTAGATGCCAGGAAAAACACTTAGAAAGGGCTTTAAAATATGATACATGAAGGCAAAGGGCATGTAAATCAGGATACCAGACCAAAACAATGATATAAGAGGCCCTTTCCCATTATTATTGTGAAGCAGCTGCTGAATAGCCAAGACATACATAAAATACCACCCTCGAATGGCAAATCTAATTTCCAACATAAACATCAACATCCATTTTTTTCAGTATTATAAAATGCTGTGCTAATGAAATAGTACTTGTTTATTGCTACAACTTTTCCAGTGACTCACCACAAGGGAGACTTACTTTGATGCAACTGAGAAAAGTTCTTTGGATAAACCAGGAGGACTTAATTGACCATTGTTCCAGAGGAACGATGATGAAACATACTACTTCCACTACCATATGATGCTGGTAAGGGTCTTGGTGCAGAGTGAGGCATATTTTTTTTAAAACATATCCAATAAAGGAATATTTCTTCATTTTTTTCTTGATTCAGTGGTAGTGGAAAGAAATAAAACTTGTTTCTGTTCATTGATCAAAAATTAATTTAAAATCTAAAGAAATATAACAAGCCAGGAGCCTATGTAGTTCATTAGGATCTGAAGTGGGCAACAGAGGAATATGATTAGGGCTAGTTATCAGTTATAATTAATTAGTAGTCATCTTCATTTGTTGCAGGGAAGTTAGTGAGATGGTAGTTACAACAAATAAAAATCTAAGAAAGAGGCAACTGAAACATCAGGAAGGGACTAGTAAGAAAGGGTAATGGAAGTCAAAATTGACAAGGCAAGATCCTGGAAGAAATACAGAGTACCCAGCAAGGTCTTGTTACAGAGCAAGCTAACATAACATATTCAGAATAGGGTGTAATCAGAATCAATGAGAATTGATAATGTTCTTATGAAAAAAGAATGAGTAGTTTCACAGGAAATATTGTGAACTGTATATTACATAGACTTTGAAGTTTACTAATGTAGGCTCCTTTTGTTCAAAGTGAATCTATCTCAGATGTAGCATTTTTATTTTCTTTTGGGTATCAGAAATGAAAGGATCCAATATGAATCACTGATGTTGGGTTTGAGACATCTCTAAATTACTTGGCAAAGTTGGAAGTATCCCTGACCTACTCAACTGAGAAGGTAGCAGGAAAGATGCAGAAGGAAGAAAATAAATAGACCGCATACATAACTATTTGAAATACTTTCTACAGTCTCTTTTCTCTATTTAAGATTTTAAAATATTATCAAAAATGACAGATATTCAAGAGGAATGGTTTTGTTGTTATTTTCCTTGTTTTGTTCTTTTTTTTATCTTAACTTTAGATCCCACCAGGGTCAGATAGTAGATGTGTCAAGAGTGACATAAGCCTTTGTAAAAATTCACATCATTATTATAAATCCAACCCATCCCCTCTGAATATATGCAGTGGTTGTTGCTCCTTCGGGAGTAATCCATGCGAGTTCCAAGTTTCTATCTGAACATATTCCCTAATTTTCCCAATATCTTCTAGATACAGAAAATTAAACAATCCTACAAAGTAGCTTGAAGAGTATCCACAGGAATAAAGTAGATGAAGGTTGTTTAGGTGGTGAAAATCCTTGGAAAAAGTCATGTAATTCCCATAGTCATGTTCAGTGGAAGCAGATTTTCAAACAAAGACCACACATGGATCCAGGAAAGCCATACTATTCAGAGACAATTAGTAGTGAAGAATCAGGGTCAATCCATAGGTGCTTATAGGAAAAGAAGCAGAGATTATTCTTGTACACATGAAGTGGGCAATCCATTTGGGAATAGCACTGCCCCCCCCATTTGATTTATCAAAGTATAATGACAAATTACTTTTGGTAGGATCATTGGTTCCATGTGATTCCTGACATGGTTACAATCCTCAACTTTTGCAAATCTCTAATTAAGTGAAAGGATGTCAAGGAAAGGATTGATGCACTTGAAGAACTGTGTGAATGAGGGGCATTCATTACCTATGGGACTAATAAATATATACACATATGTATAGCTACATATGTGTATATGGATGTATATACATATACACACAAATATTCATACATACATATGTATATATATATGTGTGTGCATATATATACATATATGTATGTATGAACATGTACATTCACATTAGTGTGAATTGGTACTCCTCCCTTGGATTCTGTCTAGTTGGTCTTGAATGTTGGGGTCAACATCTGCTCTGTTTGCCTCAAAGAGCAGTGATCTCAAATTAGCATCCAGTTTATATGTCTTGATGATAAAGAGTTAGGAAATTGAGTTAGATTAGAAATGGAAAGCTTTGTTGATGAGAATTTGGCCCTGGGCTAGTTTGGATTGCCTCTTATCTCAGGGTGCAACTCCGAAAAGTTCATAGCCTCTGTCTTACTAGAGTAGAGCTTGAAGCAGTGCAAGCACCTTCACAGTACCCTGGTTCCTTCTCAAAGAAACAACCTGCCATTAATTATTTCTATTTTTTTTCTTCTGCTGGGAAGTTCTAAGCATCCATTTGTGATTCTGTAGCTTTATGATGGAAAAAAAGGATTAGCAAACAACTTACCTTTTACCCATCTTCTAGTATCCTGATACTAGGCACATACTTTGTTTATTCTCCACCGTTGTGGAAATTTTATGATAGCTTTTGGGACTTTGCATGAAAATGTAGAGATCAATTCAGAAATCATATTTATTGCCTAGAAGGACTACTTGGCATACAACATTGGAACTTGTAATGTTAAGGGAATTTGAAGATCTTCCTGGCCATGGTTAATAGGGCCATGCTACCTGCTTTGACCTTTGACTCAGCCCACAGTATGAGTCACATGAGGTCCATGATGGGAGGAACTTGCTGAATGGGTGGAGCAGGAAGGATGCAGCAGGAAGAGCAACTGAGGTGGAACTGAGAGAGAGCAGGTAGAGAAGAGCAGCTAGCATGAGTAAGATAGAGAGTAATTTTGCTAAGAGATGTTGTTTGTGGAGAGGTCTGACAGAAGGAAGGCTTAGGGTATGGCCATGCTCCCCGAATTGACACTTTGTATATATTTCTTGATTACTGTGATGGATTCAGCTTTCTGTTATCTGAAACAATATATTTGTTTCTTCTTTGAGGAAGAGAGTTTTGTGAATTTACCCAGAAAATATGCATGTATATTCATAGTGGCTTGCTGTGGGTATCCCATTGGTGCTACAGAACCCAGTGGGTACAAAATAATGCACATTGTTCCATTTAATTTCAATTCACAAACATGAACTACTCTGTATACTTATATATAAGTACTCTGTATGCATATATATTTATATCTATATATGTGTGTGTATTAGAATGCGGTGTGCACATGTATGCATGTATGCATGCACAAAACATATCTATCACACAAAGTAAGGCATATGGGATAAAAGATATTATGTATATATACGTATATATACATGTGTATACATATATACATATGTGTGCATACATATATACACATATATACATGAATATACATGTATATATACATATATGTACATATATATTTAAAGAATTAGAGGTAATTTCCCTCTTCCCACCCCCGATCTTTCAGGGAATGTTTGATGGAATAGATGACATTTGATCCTTACTTATGGACAAGATTTCAATAGGCAGAGATGTGTTAGGGGACAGATGTCTATTTTTCATCACCTGGTTACACTACCTTGGGACTTCTCTGACTGATTTCTCTCATGAAACTCTTTATTGGGATAACCTCATTATCCTGTAAGATCTCATTAGCTTTGGTAATATATCTCATCACTACATTCTACCTCTCTGATAGGAGGGAAGAACTATGAACTTCATACCTCCATTTAAGGAGAGTTCAGTTCAGACATCTCCTCACTCGTCATTTAATGCGCACTACTTTGGGATTTATCTAACTGACTTCTCCACCAAATCCACTTTCTCTTTCTAATCCTTCACTCAGACTTTTAAACTTCCTTTTGTCTTTCCCCAAGCCATTATAAACTCCTGGGGAGAAGAAACTATATTTTTCATGTGTGTATCCCTTGTGCATGATACACTGCCTAGCCTATAGTAGGTACTTAATAAATGTTTATCAAATGTTTGCTTTTTGAGAGTGTACTGAAATCAACTCATGGAATCTAACTTGCCCATTTAGGTAGGGCTACAACATCTTGGTTTTGGAACAGGGAATAATGAAGAACAATGAAGTAGGAGAGGGAAGGAGCATATGACAAGAGGCAAATTTAGGTTTGTTATCAATCAGTGAGTTCTTTCATCCACACATACACACACACACACACACACACACACACACACAATCTCTATAACAATCAGAGTTGTCCAAAATACTGCCTTGAGAGGTAGGAGTTTCTTCCTCATTGGAGGACTTTGAGCAGAGGCTGATGTCTGTTAAAGTGATGATTCATATCAGATATGAATTAGACTACATGGCTGGTATATTCCATTCCAATTCTGAAATTCAGTAAATTGGATCAGTCTTGGAGGATGTTGGAGATAATGATTTCCAACCTCTTTCTCCAGTGACAAGGGAAGTGTATAAGGTTTACAGAATGAGGAAGGACTTTAATAGTGTTTGTGATAATTGTGGCATAAAATAAATGAAGAAATTTTTCAGGTTCATTTCCTCTTACACTGTGGTTAGTTGAAATGTGACAGTATGAATTTTTGGCATGAATCTCAAATGATCAAAAGGCAAGCATTTTTATTGGTTCTATGCTCTAATAATAGCACAGAAAATTGTGCAGGAGAAAAACTCAGAGAAGCTGTAGAATATAAGGAAGGAGATTGAGATGTTAGAGAATTAGATGATCTTACTTACCTCCCTGCCCCTAAATGATGATGATATAAGAAAGTCAATACTAGGTAAGCCTCCACCAGAACCCAGAGCTTGTATACAATGATTAGCATTAATATAACTCAGGAGGCCTAACTTAATGTTCTGCTGCAATATAAAAAAGGAAATGATAAGATATAAATTTCCTTAGGAAGCAAACATTTTATATTGGTTTTAAAGGGAGGGAAATAAAGAACTTCCACCTAGACAGGAGAGACTGGATATAATGTTTGTTTTCTGTGTCTGCCCATGCTTTCACCTGTCAACATCTGCTCTCACATAAAACAGCTGCTCCTGGTCGGAAACGTTGATGATAAATCTGTGTCATTAGAGCACTACAGCTTCCACTTTCTTATGTCTTTGTTCCAAGGTGTTTTCATGAAGGCTAACTTAAAGTTAGGTTTTTGCCATGGTTTGATCATGGGGTCTTTCAGGGCACTTCTATTAATGTTACTGGCCATTGGCAGTCAGAAATCCTTAGTAGTCACTGAAAGGTAAGTTCTGACCAAGTCAGATTTAAAGGATGAGATTCTGGGGCACATAATCTCCAGATAAAATGCTTGTTAGTTTAATGTCAAGGATAAATTGAAGGAAATTATTTTGAATTTCAATTTAATTCATAACATACTATGTGCAAGGCTTTATACTCAGATCTGAGAATACAATGTGTGTTAAGAGAAATAGCTTAAACTCAAGGATCTCACAATCTAATGAGCTTTTAAACCCTAAAAATAAAAGGTGAATATAATGAAAGTTTAGGCTAGGTAAATCTTAAGCAATCATTTTATAATAATTTATGTATCATGTAAGGGACTGCAAAGTGCTTTGCATATATATATATATGTATTTATATATGCCAGGCCTACAGGCCTGTGGGCTACCCAAGTCTTACCTTACCTCTATCGGAGGTCTTCGGCTGGCCAAACCGGATACTCGTATGAGAGAAGAGACCTATCAGAGTCGAACAAGGGTTGAGCTTTATTCAGGGTTCTGGTTACAAGTGCAGGGGAATTCTTCCTTAGGAGGGAGTGAAGAATCTCCCAAGGAGGCAAAGATCTTACAATAAGAGATTGGAAGTAGAAGTGTAAGTGGGGAGAGAGGGGGAGGGGAGAGCGGAGAGAGGAAAAGCGGGGCCTTCTGTCCTCACACGTGGCCCCTCCGCCCAAGAGAACTTTCAGGCTTTCCTGACTCCAATTAAGCTCTCCAGCCGCATAGTTTGCATCTGAATACCGTGCCTGTTGGGTAACAATGGGTGTGCCCAGATCCGGGACAATCTTGAGGGCGGGGAGAGCTCTCTCCCATCACGTTTCTCACGGGAAGAGGCGGAAATACACGAGATAGCTCGGTTCACCTCGATTCCCAGCCGTTTCCTGGGGGGGCCTCATGAGAACTCTAAGATTTAGAAGTTCCCACCTTTACCAGCCTGAGACTGTCCACATGGAATTGAGCTTCCATCCCCAGCATATATACACATATATATGCATGAATGTATTCAATTTTTTGTTCTGTACAATAACTCTATGAGGTAGATGCCATTTTATGAGGTAGATCCCTATTTTATAAAAGAGGAAACTGAGGCAGGAAAATGTAAATGATTTGACCTGAGTCATAAAGCTAATAAGTGTCTAAGTCAGGATTTAAAATCAGGTTTTCTTGGCATTCTATCCCCTGTACCATGAGTGTACTTATGGAAAGAGACTCATCTCACAAAGGAAGCTGAAAAACATACTTCTTGGAACTGGTCATCCATGTAAAATATTGGTAATCTTCTTTCAGCACAGTGGTGATCTAGTACTGAAAGGAGGGAGAGGAGAGAGAAAGAGGGGAGAAGGAAGGGAGAGAGAGGGGGGAGGGAGAAAGAGACGGGAGAGGGAGAGAGAAAAGGAAAGAAAGAACTCTGTTTATAGCTTTCTTTGAAACAGAATATATTCTTCTCTCCAAGTAAGGTAATGCTAAAGCAAAAGCAAAATGATCTCTAACCAATGTTATGAGATAGACTTGAATATGAAATTTAATTGGTAGACAATTATATTTAATAAATATTGATTCAAAAATGTTAAATGAAAGCCTAAAATATAATTTAATGATATATCAAAATGAATTATTGGTTATAATTACATAGATTTCTTCTAGAAATGAAAATATTGGTCAATATTAGGAAAAATTAGTATGAAAAGTCACACTAATAATGCATTTCAGAAAGATATCAATAGATATATGAAGAAAGCTTTGATAAAATATAGTTCTCATGTATATTAAAATGTTAGAGAAAAGATATGGCAGCAGAGAATTCTTTTCCCTCTGCTATGATTTTTAAAACATAGTATTGGTGGGGACTTTGTATGGAAAACAATGATTAGAATTATATTACAAAAAACTTTAAATGATCAATAAAAAATTGCATTTTATCCTTGAGACAATAGGGAGCTATTGAATCTTCTTGAATTTAAAAATATCAATTGACTAGCAATGTGCAAGATGCCTTGTAAGAATAAAAGATTGAAGGTAAATAGAACAATTATGAAGTTACTGTAGTAGCCCATACAAGAGGTGTATATTTTCTGACTGAACGGTAAGTGAATGGAGATCATAGAGGTAGATCAAAGAAATATAGAGAGAGCATCAACAAAAGTTGGCAACTAAATGGATACGGAGAATTTGGGATATTGAAGAGCTTTGAATTACACTGAAGTCATCAACCTAGATTGCTAGAAAGATAGTATGATCCTTAGAGGAAATAGAGAAATTAGCCTCAATCATGGGTTTGGAGAAGCAGTTAATGAGCTGTATTCTTGATGTATTGAGCTGAACTTTCCTCTGGAACATTAAGGTAGAAATGTTCACTACAGCAGACAACTGTATAGTTCAGTGTATAGTAAATTCCCCCTCAGCAAGATTCTGCCCCTCCCTGAAGGGCAGCAAAGAAAGGCTAGATATATATTTTCTGTGTTCTAGAAGAGATTCTCTGTTGGATATGAGTTGAAGTAGATGGTGCTTGAGAAGATTTTCACCTCCAAAATTTTGTGATTCTATGATTCTGAATGTGTGATTGGAGCTCAGGAGAAAAATGAGGGGGAAAGTACAGATTTCAGAGTTACTCAAATACAGATGACATTTTGGAAAGAGAAGAGAAGAGGTGATTGTACATAACCCTGAACATACCCACGATTTTAGAATAAGATATCTAGAGGTTCATCCAGTGAATATTGAGAAGAGCCAATCAGATAAATATGAGGAAAACTAAGACAAAGCAGTGTCCCAAGAATCCAAGTACTCCATAGAGGGCAACTTGGAGGAAGGAATAGCCAACAATGTTAAATGTTTCAGAGATAGTAGAAAGTTAGAATGCAAAAATCATTAGATTTCATGGTTAAAACTTCATAAACTTGGTGACAGCAGTTTCTTTGCAGAATCACTCAAAATGGTAAAAAGAAAAAGCGTTGCCCAATGACTTAAGAACATATAGATTACAATATATGGCTGTAATATAATTTTATTGTGTCATGTATCAATATATGAAATTTTACTCTGTATATCCATATGCGAAATATATGGAATGAAAGAAACATAGCTGCAATTATAATTAAAAGGAATGAAAATAAAATAAAATTACATCAGAAACACTTAAAATCTCTCAGATAATATTGAGGTCTATCTCCATTTTTCTTAGGATGGAAGGGCAGCTTCTGGATTTAATAATAATATTAATAAGTGTGGCATCTTTACCTGCTCTGTTATTTTGTTTGTTTGTTTGTTTTTACAACATGGGTCAGTTTCTGCCTTGTGGAAAATACTGGTGGTCATGCCACATCAGGGTCTCATCATAATGGTGCTAGATTTAGTGAAGATATACAATTACTTTTATCCTTACAATAATTTAGAACCTGCTGACTCAAATAACCCACCATCCTCTACAGAAGTAGAGAGCACAGGCATGAATCACTATGCCTGTCACTATTTTAATATTAATAATCATGGTGGTGATAGTGATATAGCTCTTTAGCTTTAATACCATAAAATAAGAATTACAGTAATAATAATAACAAATATTTATATAGTGTTTTAAGATTTACAAAGTACTTTACATACATAATATCATTTGATTGTCAAGACCACCCCATGAGCTACAATAATTATCCTAATTTTACAGACAACTGAAGCTGAGAGAGAGGTTAAGCCACTTGCCCCAGGTTCAGAAAACAACGAATCTAAGTCATAATTTGAAGCCAAGTCTTTCAAACTATGTCCAGCATTTTCAGTCACCTATTTAATGCACTCAATGGATTACATCAACTGTGTGAAAACTAATCCTTAATAATAGTAAAAGTACATCATTTATATGCACTGAAACATCACTTATGGAGAACACATTCATTATTCAAACCTTACTTTTCCTTGTGTGTATATGGTCTTTTAAAAATATGGATTTACCAAAGCTTGTCAACAACTGATAAGTTATTACACAGATGTTCCTATCTAAACTGGCATCACTTATGAAGAGAAAAATTCCAAGTATTTTTTCTATAGTTAGAAATTTTTATTTTCACTCACATACAGTGTCATATTTCAATGATATCCTAAGCATGGCAGAAAAAAAGGCTGAACTCATAGTAGGACTTCAAGAAATTTGCCATCATTTTGATGTGTCAGATACTATTTTTTTTGACAATAGATAAATGTAGGGTACTAGGAGTGAAGTCAAGATAACAGAGAAGCAAAAGCAGTCATATGAACTTTCCTAACATTCCTTACCAAACAACTTTAAAAACAATGCCTCAAATTGAATATTGGAATGGCAAATCCAATAAAAGTTCAGTTTGAGACACTCTTCAAGTCCAAAGTTGGAAAGCAATATCTATGATATGGGGATGGAGGCTATCCTAGAGTCTG
This sequence comes from Notamacropus eugenii, assembly GCF_028372415.1. NCBI lineage: Eukaryota > Metazoa > Chordata > Mammalia > Diprotodontia > Macropodidae > Notamacropus > Notamacropus eugenii. The sequence goes on along the minus strand of NC_092878.1, from coordinate 96,226,111 downwards.
TGTGGATGAAATGCCACTGGTGGGACTAAGTAGTGACAACAGAAGCAGCAGCAGCTTTTCTTAACTGAGAAATAGTAAAGTGAATTAGCAACTGGTCAGAAAATGATTGCAGAGCACCCTTTTGCTAGCACTAGATAAAGGACTAGACATTGTTTGGCTACCCAATTGTCTATAACCATTTCTGAGTCATAGTTCAAGGGAACACGAAAGCCCTTTCATTTTACAGTGAGTGCAAATTCTGAGGGGTAAAATTACTGTTGGTTGTGAGAGATCATGAACCCTGAAGAATAATATCACTTATGGTCACAAGGGAACAGGGACCCTGAGGAAAAATAGAACTTGAGTCCCATTGGAAAAGGGGCCCTGAGGAGCAATATCAATTGCAGTACCAAGAGATGACGGGCTCTTCCTCAGTAAGGACCAGAGTGCAGAACAAGAGATCAGTTACAATAACTCTCCCCAGATCACGCCACCTTAGAACCCTGAAATTTACAACTTCAATGCTAAAATTAGCTCTGAAAATATCCATCCAAAATAAAGAGTTTGAAGATTGATACACTGCCCTTCCCCACCCACTTTGGGAATGGAGCAAACTTTGACAAAATGCTCAAAATCAAGAAACAGGGTGGAAAATGAGTAAACAACAACACAAACAACAAAATAACTACCTGAAAAAAAAAGTCTACTATGGTGTCAGAGTATATCAAGGCACAAAACCAGAAGAAGGCAATGAAATTAAAACAAGTACAAACCGAATCTTAAAGAAAATATGACTTCGAAAAAAATTCTAACAAAAATTCGTTAAAGAGTTAAAAAATGAGTTTCACATTCAGAGTGGTTGAGGGAAAACATTAGTAAAGAAATGAAAGCAAAAGAGAAAATTATGGAAAAGACAACTACTTCATAAAAAAATAGGCATAAAAGTACTGGAGAAAAAGACATTTTAAAATAGAATTGGAAGAATGGAAAAAATACAAAAGATCATAGAGGGAAATAATTCTGAAAAATTAGAATTGGGCAACTGGAAAAAAGTAACGTCATGAGACATTGAAAATCAATCAAATAATATCAAAAGAATGGAAAAAATGTGAAGTTATCTCATTGGAAAAAAACAAACAAACCTTTAAAATGGTTTGAGGAGAGATCATTTGAAAACCATAATCAAAGAATAATCCTAGACATCATCTTTCAAGAAATTATCAAGAAAAACTGCCCTGATATTCTTGAACCAGAGGATAAAATAGAAACTGAAGATTCCATCACCACCACGATTAGAAATTTCTTCCAGCAACCACACAGCAACCATTCAAATACCGTGGAACTACAGTCAGGATCAAACCAGATTTTGCAGCTACCATGTTAAAAAAGTGAATGGCATGAAATATGATGTTCTGGATGACAAGACAGCTGTGATTACAACCCAGAATTATTTACCCAGCAAAACTGAGTATGATCTTTACAGGGGAAATTTGGCATTTAATGAAATAAAAAACTTGCCAGTTTTGCTGGTAAAAAGATTAGGGGTAAATAGAAAATTTGACTTTCAAATACAAGATTCAAGAGATAAAAAAAAAAAGATAAATGTGAAAGAGAAATCATAAGGAATTCAGTGAGGCTAAACATTTTTTTCTATATGGAAAGAAGATACAGGTAGCTTCTAAGAGCTTATTGATTATTATAACAATTAGAAGGATTCTATGGAAAACGATTGCAGAAATCAGTCGATTATACTGGGATATTTTTTTTCAAAGATAGGGTGAGAAAGAGGGATTCCCTAGGACAAGGGGGGAGGGAAAGGAAGAATGGGGTAAATTGTCTCACATGAAACAACAACAACAACAACCAAACAATAAAGAGCTTCTAATATAAACAGGGAAAGATAAAGTTGGGAAATGTTTGAAATTCACTCACATGTAAGCTGATTCATAGGGAAGAATATACACACAGACACACAGAGACACATACGTACATATGCACATGCACACACATACACTCAACTCTTAATAGAAATCTATGTTACCCAACAGGAAAGAAGAAGAAAAGGATAAAGTAAAGAAGGTGAGATGGTAAAAATGAAGTGGGATTTTAAAAGTCAGTGGGTCAAGAACAAAACAACTTTCAGTGGAAGCACAGGATAAAAAGAGAAGGGTAAACAGGAAAAAAAAATAGATGAATGGAAAAATATAGATGAATTAGTAATCAAAAGTGAGAATATGGATCAAATGAACACATCCATACAATGGAAATGACTAAAAGGATAAGAAATTCAAATGCAGAAATAGGTTATTTATAAGACACATTTGAAAGAGAAAGATACACACGGAATCAAATAAGTGGCAGCAGCAGAATGTATTATGATTCAGCTGAAGTATAATAAGCAGGAGTAGCAATTATGACTTCAGGCAAAGCAAAAGTAAAAATACACTTGGAAACGGCAGGGAAATTATATCTTGCTAAATGGCACTAGAACCAATGAAGTAATATCAATTCTAAACACAGATGCAATAAAGAGCATAACATTCAAAATCTTAAAGGAAATGTTAAATGAATTGCAAGAGAAAACAGTAAAAATATCCTAGTTGGAGATTCAGTTTTCCTTCTCAGATATAGATAAATCTAACCATAAAATAAATAAGAAAGTAGGCAAGGAGATAAATAGAGTCTTAGAAAAGTTAAGTATAATAGACTTCTAGAGAATACTGAATGGGAATGGGAATATACCTTTTCTTCAGCTGCATATGGCACCTTCACAAAAAAAAAAAAAAAAAAAAACTAACCTTCTGTAGGTAGAGCATTAAAAATCTGACAATCAAAGGTAGAACAGCAGAAATATTAAATGCAACCTTTTCAGACCATAATCTAATGAAAGTTGCCTTCAGTAGAGGACTTGGGAATCATAAATTAAAAAATAAATAATCTAAAAGAATGAATGTGTTGGAAAATCATAGAAACAATCAATAATTTAATAAAAGAGAATAGCAAAATTGAGACAAGATTCTAAATTTTGTGGGACGCAGTCAAAGCAGTACTTATGAGAAAATTTATATCTCCAAAAATATGTATCAACCAAAGCAGGAAAGAGAAGGTCAATTAATTTCTCATGCAGCTAAAATAAACAAATTAAATGGGAAAAAAATTAAAAACCTCCATTTAAAACCCTAAAGTGTTCATTTTAATTATTAACGGAGAAATTAATAAAATTCAAAGTAGAGAAAAAATTCAACTAAGAAATGAAACCAGGAGATGGTTTTATGAAAAAAAAAATTAAGATTTTAGAAAAAAAATTTCCATGTCAAAAAAGAAAATTATGAAGGCACCACCAATGAAAATAAAATAAAATTAATATTAGGAAATTTTGCTGAATTACAGGGCAATAGAAATAATAATCCAAATGAAATTAATGGATATTCACAAAGCAGAAGTTGCCTAGATTAAAAACAGAGAAAATAGAGTTCTTCAATAATCCTAAGAAGAAACTGAATGACTCATTAGTGAGTTGCCTAAGAAAAAAATCACCAGAACCAGATATATTTACTAAAGAATTCTACTAAACATTTAATGAGCAACTTATTCTTGTACTATATAAACTATTTGAAAAAATATGTAAAAAGGTCTTGCTCTGTTCATACCATGGCACAAATAAAATTTTTACAGCTAAACCAGTGAGATAGAAAATAAGAAGGAAAACTATAGACCAATTTTCTTAACAGCTATTGATGAAAAAAATGAAAGTCAATAAAGGTGATTACAGTAATATATTACAAAGATCATATACTATGACCAATAAATTATTCCAGAAACATAATGTTATTCAATATTACAAAATTATTAACATAATTGATTTTATAAATAACTAGAACAATAAAAAAGTGAAGAAAATGCTTTTGACAAAATACAACACCCAGTCCTATTTTTTTAAAAAAAGCACAAAACACTGGAAAGCATATGAATAAATGGAACTTTCCTTAAAATCATAACCCATATTTATCAAAAACCTTCAGCAAATTTTATCTGTTATGAAGATAAGCTCGGGTTCTTCCCAGTAAGTCTGAGGTGAAGCAAGGATGCCCATTATCACCACTATAATTTAATATTGCATCAGAAATGCTAGCTATAGCAATGATAAAAAAAAGAAATTGAAGCAATAAAAAGAGGAAATGATAAAATAAAATTATCACTCTTTGCAGACAATAGGATGGTATAGTGAGAGAACCCTAGACAATCAGCTAAAACAGTAGGTGGAATAACTGACAGCTTTAGGAATGTTGAAGGATGGAACATAACCCACATAATTCAACAGGATTTCTCTATACTAACAATAAAACTAAGCAAGAAGAGGTACAAATAGAAATTACTTTTAAAATCACTACAAACAATTTAAAATATCTGTGTCAAATATATAATAAGACTTTTTAGAAAAATATTATTCATTCTCCAATTGATGAATGAATGATCAAAGGATATGAACACAAAGTTTTCAAAAAAAGAAAAAAGGTATCATATAGATAGATACGTATATATATAGATAGATATATATTATGTATATGTGTGTATGTATGTATATATGTATGTTTATATAAATGTATACATACATATGCATATAGAGAATATTCAAATTTATGAGTTTATCCAATCTTATGTTACCATATACACTTAGAAAAGCAATATGGAAGACAAGGAACAGGAACACCTTTATTTGTTTGACTTTTCTTTTATGCATTGTGCTTACCACATTATTGAGTGTATAGATACTGCATAAATGTTATTTGACTTACTCTTCTTAGTCATCTGCCACAACAGATTTCACATTATATTATATTGCCACTATGACCCACAATCTTGAATATTTTGATGCATTCCTGAATATGCTGTTTTAGGCTGATCAAATCACAAAATTAATTGCATAGGATCCCAGATGGGCAACTGTCTCAAAGTCTGTAGGGAGTAGCCAATAAATAACTTACCTATTCAAATATTTAAAAAAATATTTTGCCTTCTGAGGCGATTTGGTTGTGAAGACATCATTTGATTCCCAAAGGTAATTAACACAACAAAATATTGAGGAAAATCTGTGTCTAGTGGCCTAAAATTGATTTTTGTTTAGGTTGAGAAGACAATGAAAGAATATAGCACATGCCACACTACTTGGCATAATTTATTTTGTGTGGGAAGTGATTGAGAATAAGACATATTGGTTTTTCAAGATTGTTTCAAAGTGGAAAATTATGGCAGAGGATTTTTAATCCCTGTTCAAAGATCTCTTGCAACAATCACATTTCTATGCCAGTTCCTTGCTTCAGGTAGCCTGAGCATCTGTGAGTTCCATTTACCTCACCTGGGTTAAATCTTTGCCCAGGAATCTTATCTGAGCTATTATTATTACTGATTTAGTTCAAGCAAGCCTTAGTTGATTGTTGTCTGAAATTAGAAACCTATAACAGCTAAAATCCAGAGCTGAACAGTAGAAAATGAGAGTCAGGATTTTAATGTGAATTTGAGTCTTTTCAAAAATAGAGCAGAAGAAAGTCTTCTATTTAGACACTGTTCAGTAGAGTTCCTGGGCTGGAATCCTCTCTTGCTTCTTAGTTCATACATAGTCCTCATTTTTGGAACAACCACCTCTAGTTAATTGGATTAAGTACCACACTTTCATTCATTTTATCAGTATCTATTTTTCACTCTACCTGCATACTCAATCTATTGCCAAGGCCTGTTGATTTCACCTTTGCAACATCTCTCTAGTATGGTTCTCATCATCTCATGCCTGTATTATTACAAAAGTTTGCTGGTGAGTCTGTCTACCTCTAGTCTTTCATCACTCCAGAATTGAAAAGCTAATGTGATACCCACAGCAACCACTATGGATATGCATGTATATTTGTAGGGTAAATTAGCAAATTTAAACTCCCTTTCTCAAAGAAAAAGCCAAAATATTTAATCAGATACCAGAAAGCCAAATCCATCGTAGTAACCAAGAAATTTATGCATTATCAATGCAGGGAGCACCACCATTCCCAAGCATGGGCTCTGTCAGGCCTCCCCACAAACAAGCTCCCTTAGGCAAAAACATACCCTCTCTTGCTCAAGCTAGCTGCTCTGCTCTGCATTGCCTTCTCCCAACTCTGCCTCACTCTCCTTCAGCTCTTCCCTTCCTGCTCCACACATTTGACAAGCTAAAAGTACTTGTAGAAGAGGCGTGGAATAACAGTGAAGAAAGTCAGAAGCACACTTGAAAAGGGATTGAGAATTTTGAAGGTAGCAGATACTGATTCAGTCACCTCTAAGACATGTTGCTGGTTTTGTGAGGTATAAGGTCTGTGCTTGTGTGGCATATGCTGCATGGTGTTCTACTCTCACCCAAGTATGACTGACCTTTTCTGATGACTCTCTAAGTTGTCTTGGGCTGGGAAATTATTTTACTCTGTTGCTGCAGGAATCATTTTGACTAGTTTTTATTTTTTTTAAGTTGTTTAGAGAAGAATTTGTGAAAGCTTAGGCAAATCCCTAACTTTACTTCTTTTCAAATTTAGTTTCATCAGGACAAAACATTTTTTAAAATGAAATACCTCTATCAGCATATCGTTTCATTAGAAATCACAATTGAGAAATTATATTTGCACTCCACAAACTCAGTAAGCATTCTATTTAGTTGCATATTACAAATCTGAACAATATCCAGTTTTCATCCACTTTTTTTTTCAATCTGGATGATCAGGCTCATATCCTGTGAGATGGAATTTATTGAGTATGATTTATGGGATTTCAGGATTCAATTCAATTAACACTCTATTTACTCTGTTTGATTGGAGAAGCTCTAATTTGACATGATACGTTATTGTGATTCTATTTCCTCTTTTGAGGTGGGTTTTTACATCTGCTTTGACCAGACAATAATTTCATTGCATATATACTCCTCAAACTACAGCTAGGCAAAAAACAAAGCAAAACAAAACAAAATGACAATAACAAAAAACTCCTCTGTTTTGGAATGTGATACTATATCTATCAAACTTCAACCCTATTCTAATAGCAAATGCCCTATTTTCAAAGATTTTTTCTAAGATTACCTCAGAAAATGTATCTGCAACTCACTCAGATTCTTGAGATATAGTTCACTTAGTTCTAATAACTAGAATTTATTCAGGGCTCCTAGCTATGTTCTTACCTTTCTGTATTTATCTACTAAAGGGTGGTCTTGCAGGTGAGAGAGCATCCAAAATACAGCAATACCTTGACTTATCCAAAATTCTTGTGAGTGATTTGGAAAATTCATAGCATGATTGTCAACTTTGTAGATGATCTAATTCTGGGTACAATACCTTTTCTGATATATCATAGAAACACAATGCAAAATTATTTTCTTTGATTAGGCTGCTGAGAGCTGACCAATAAAATCAAATTTAACATGAAAAAAATGAAGAAGAAAAGTCCACTATTTATCTTTTATAATTGAGCATACAAGGTTGACTTGACAGGAATATAATTTGACAGCAATTCATGTAACAAAGAATTTTAATTGACCATAAGCTCAACATGACCCAACAAGGTGATATAACTGTTAAAAAAATATAATGTATTCTTACTCTACTTTTAAAGAAATAAAGTGTCGAGGTCACAGGAAATAATGTTCCTATAGTAGGATGCTGGGTAGGACATGTCTGTTGTGTTATGTTCGATTTTTGGTTACACATACTAATTTCAATATTAATAAAATAGGTTGCACAATTTTACATGTGGCCAGATTTTTCAATTTTCTGGCAACCATATCCCAGGATGACTAGCTGAATATGTAGTAGTAATAGTAGTAGTAGTGGTAGTAATAGTAGTAGTAGTAGTAGTAATCGTATTTAGATTGCATTTTTATGTTTGCAAAGCACTTCACCAATATCTCAACTGGAATCTCTCCTGTACGATGAAAGTCTAAAAGAAAACAGTGTACCTGCTTTCATGTATTTAAAGGTCTGTCATGTGAAAGACAGAATAAACTGGTTCTATTTTGCTTGAGAGGCAAGACAAAGGCTAATAAATATAAATGATAAGGTCTATTTTATCTCCCTTTGTAAAAGTTAAAGCAAACTTTTAATGGAATGTTCTGCTTTATGAGATGTCAGCCCCCTTTGAAGGTGAGACTGAAGCAAAGGTTACATAACAAACTTTCGGTCATGTTGCAGGTAGAATTATCATTGCAGATAAGTAGATTAAATTAATTCACTAATTAAGTAAACAGTTATATTTAACCTGTGCAAGGTCCTGTGGAAAGCACTGACAGAGATACAAAACTTAATTAAGACTCAGCCTTAATTCACATTGTGAAAGATAAAAAACTCCCATATACACCAAAATATTCACAGAAACAATTTTTGCAATAATGAACTAGAAACAAAAGAGATGACTATCAACTGAGAATGGATAACCAAACTGTAGGACATGTTTATATTGTCATATTCCTGTACTTTGAGAGGCAAATAAAATGAATTCAGAGACACATGAGAAGATTGATGTGAACTGATCCAAAATCAAGTGAACAGAACCAGGAAAACCAAGTTTAGAGTGGATATGGAAAGAGTAACAAAATAAATTAATACAATGTAATTTTAACCACCAAATGTGGGTCTCAAAGTGATATTAGAAAATGCTCATTCCTTATTTCCTTAGTGATATAGAGGACTAAGGATATTAATTACTGAATATAACTGTAAATCATTTGAAGTATTAGATTTGTCAACCTGTTATTTTTTCTATTTTTCTTTCCATTTTATTCATGCTAGATCTAGTGGGGAGGATTTCTTGGAAATGAAGGGAAAATAAAAACCAACTACATTCATTTATTCTACATCTTTTTGTGTATATATATATGTGTGTGTGTGTGTGTGTGTGTGTGGTTGTGTGTGTGTACATATATATTATATTATATATATTATTAAATGGAGAGATGTATACAAATATATATATACTTTTTAAAAGAAAGAAATAGGAAAATGTTTTCTTCCCCTCACAAAAAATATTTTGATGAGTCACATGGCATAGAAAAATACAATTCATTTTTTAAAAAATGATAGATACTGATAATTATTTGCTACATTTAAATTTAATATATTAATATTTGCTATATATGTGATTTTATTTGGAAAATATCATTTTAATTTTAAATATACTTATTACACATTTGAGGAAGAATTTAACTAATAAAACTCCTTATAACCTGAGAATATTGCAACTACCTATCTTTGTAGGGTGTGTGTGTGTGTGTGTGTGTGTGTGTGTGTCTGTTCATCCTTCACTTTCATCAGAGAAATAATGATATGACTTGCACTTGACTTTGAGTGAGGGAAGGCTGTGCAGGTCACCAGCCTTATTTCTCTTCCAGATACAATTCTTGTAAAGGAATATGAAAAATATTTGGATTGTTTTATTATGAAAATATAATAATTCCTTTTTTCTTATTATTTTTCCTTAATAACATATTTTCCAATGACATATAAAGATAATTTTCAACATTCATTTGTGTAAAATTTTGAGTTCCAAATTCTTCTCTCTCTCTCCCACTCTCAACTATCTCCCACCTCCCCAACATAGCAAGGAATCTTGTATATCTTACATATGTACCATAATGTTAAACATAGTTCTGCATTAATTATCTTGCCAAAAAAAGAGTCAGAACAAAAGAGAAAAAAAGAACAAGAACACACCACCAAAAATGAAAAGAGTATTCTTTAATCTGTGTTCAGAATTCATAGCTCTTCCTCTGAATATGGTTAGCATTTTCCGTCATTAGTCTTCAGGAATTATCTTGAATCATTGTAGTGCTGAGAAGAGCTAAGTCTATCATAGTTGATCATCACACAGTGTTGCTATATACAATCTTCTGGTTCAGCTCACTTCAGTCAGCATCACTTCCTGTAAGGCTTTCCAGGTTGCTTTTTTTTTTTTTTTTTGAAATCTACCTGTTCATCATTTCTTATCTAAGAATAGTATTCCATTATTTTCATGCACCACAACTTTTCAGTCATTCCAGAATTGATGGACATCCTCTCAATTTCCAATTCTTTGCCACCACAAAAAGAGCTGCTATAAATCTTTTTTGTATATGTGGGTCCTTTTGCAATTTTTTTATCTCATTCAGATACAGACATAGAAGTGGTATTACTGGGTCAAAGGGAATCCACAGTTTTCTAGCCCTTTGTGCATTCTTCCAAGTTGGTCTTCAGAATGGTTGGATCAGTTCACAACCACTAATTAGTGTTCCAAATTTCCCACATCCTCTCCAACATTTATCTTTTCCCTTTTTTATCATATTAGCCAATCAGATAGGCATAAGGTAATATGTCAGAGTTGTCTTAATTTGCATTTCTCTGATCAGTTCTTTAGAACATTTTTATATGATAATAGATAGCTTCAATTTCTTCCTCTGAAAACTGCCTATTCATATCATTTGACCATTTGTCAGTTTGGTGAAAGACTTTTATTCTTATAAATTTGATACAATTCTCTATATATTTTAGAAATGAGGCTGTTATCAAAATCACAGGCTGCAAAAAAATATTTCCCAGATTTCTGCTTTCCCTCTAATCTTTGTTGCATTAGTTTTGTTTGTGCAAAATTTTTTAAATTAAATGTAATCAAAATTGTCAATTTTGTATTTCATAATGTCATATTTGTATGTCACAATGTCTTCCTTTGTGATATATAGATCTGACAACAACACTATTTCTTGCTTCCTAATTTGCTTATGGAATCATCTCTTATGTCTAAATCATGTATCAATTTTGACCTTATCTTGGTATAGAATGTGGGATACTGATCTATGCCTATTCTCTGCCATACTTTATTCCCCAGTTTTTCTAGCATTATTTTTGGTTGTTATCCCAGAAGCTGGAGTCTTTGGATTTATCCAATGTTAGGCTACTGTGTTTCATTGACTATTGTGTCTTCCATACCTAATCTATTCCACTGATCAATAACTCTACTTCTTAGCAAGTAGCAGATAATTTGGATGATTACAACTTTTTAATATTGTTTTAGTTCTGATATGGCTAGACCACCTACATTGCATTTCTTTTCATCAATTCTCTTGATGTTCTTGATCTTTTCCTCTTTCAGATGAATTTTATTATTTTTTTCTAGCTCCAAAAAATATTTTTGGGGGCCAAGTCAAGATGGCAGAGTAGAAGCAGGGACATGCCTCAGTTCTCTCCCTGATCCCCTCAGCATACCTATAAATATGACTCTAAGCAAATTGTAGAGCAGCAGAAGGCACAAAATGAGTGAAACAGATTTCTACTTTCCAGAAGTGTGTGAACAAGGCATGGAGTGGAGCACAGCCTATCATGGATCATGCTGTCACAGATGGGACTGGAGCAGGCCTTAGGGTGATGAATCATTGGCAGTAGTTGTGGTTTCCAAACTTCTCAGCCCACAAAGGTCAGTGGGAAATCTCTTTCAACTGGATGAGAGAGGAATGTAGTCCAGCCCCAGTCACAAGGTGGTGACAGCCACTGCTTCATCTGCACCTGCTTCTGGAACTCTCAGGTTTCAGACAGTGGGGAGACAGGATGGCTCAGCTTGGCTGCAGTCCTGAGTGGTAGTCTTTAGGGGAGGAGGAGCATTACCATGGCATAGAATGTGGCAGTTATGGAGAAGGCATCCTACAGCTATTTCAGGGCAGAAAAGAATGCTTTTGCTTGCTCACAGACTACAGTAGTGGCCAGGAGACTAATAAACACCTTTCTTTTCATTACAGCACTTTGGAGGAACAAAGAATTTACAGGTCCCTAGAGATATCTCTGAAAACATCTGCATAAACTCCTGAAACTTAGGGCAATATGCCTTCCACTTAACAAAAAGTTCAAAAGTCAAGTATTGGTTGGAAAATTACCAAAAATTGGAAAATAAGACTATAGAAAGTTATTTGCTTGGTTAAAAGGTATTTTCTTAAAATAAGGAAGATCAAAGCATACAACCAGAGGAAAACAGAAAGGTCAATGGTCCTATATTCAAAACCTCCAAGAAAAGTATGTAATGGTCTCAGTCCATGGAAGAATTCAGAAAGGATTTTGAAAATCAAATAAAAGGAGTAGAGAAAAAAATTGGGAAGAGAAATGAGAGTGATGCAAAATAATTATGAAAAACAAGTCCACAGTTTGCTAAAGGAGATCTAAAATAATGTTGAAGAAAATAAATTAAAAAGAGTAACCCAAATGGCAAAAGAGGTTCAAAAATTCAAAGAGGAGAAGAATGTCTTACAAAGCAGAATGGTCAAATGGAAGCTAATGACTTTATGAAATGTCAAGAAATTATAAAACAGAACCAAAAGGATGAAAAAAATAAAACATAATGTGAAGTAATGGAAAAATGACTGACCTGTAAAATGGATCCAGGAGAATCTAAATATCATCTTTCAGGATATTATCAAGCAAAACTGCTTTGATATTCTAAAAATAGAAAGTGAAATCAAAATGAAAAGAATCAACTTATCACCTACTGAAACAGATCCAAAAAGGAAAATTCCAAGTAAGTTTGTAGCAAAATTCTAGTGTTCCCAGGTCAAGGAGAAAATGTTACAAAAAGCCCGAAAGAAACAATTTAAGTGTTGTGGAACCACCGTTGAGATAACACAGGTTTTAGCAGCTTCTACACTCAGGGATTGGAGGGCTGAAATATGATATTCCAGAGACTGAAGGAGGTAAAATTAAAGTCAAGAATCACCTATACAGAAAAACTGAGCATAATAATTCAGGGAAAACAATGGAATTTCAATGAAATAGAGAATTTCTAAGCATTCTTGTTGAGAAGAGCTGGATAGAAAATGTGACTTTCAAATACTGAGATAATAGAAACATGAAAAGGTAAACTGAAAAGAGAAGCCATGAGGGACTCATTGAAGTTGAACTATTTACATTCTTATATGGAAAGATAATATTTGTACATAAAAAGAGGTGACAGGGTGAGCTGAATATACCTAATATGCCTATAAAATAAAATTAAATGTTGAAACGAATGTACTGGGAGAAAGAGAACGAGAGAGGTACAGTGTAGTAAATCTCACTTAAAAGAGTCAAGGAATAACTTCTATAATTGAGAGGAAGAGCGTGGTGGTGAGAGGGAATAAGTGAATCTTACTCTCACAGAATGTGGCTTAAGGAGGGAATAATACATGATGAATTGGGTAAGATATCTGTCTTTCCCTGCAGAAAGGCAGGGAGAAAGGACAAAGGAGAGGGGGAATAATAGAAGGGATGGTAAATTGGGGAAGGGGGTAATCAGAAGGAAACCATATTGTGGGCGGACAAGTCAAGGAAGACAATGGAATAAATACAAAACAGGACAGGATAGAGGGAAATGTGGTTAGTCTTTCACAAAATGACTGTTATAGAAGTATTTTGCATGGCTACATATGTATGACCTATATTCAATTGTTTGCTTTCACAAATGATGGTGGGTGGGGAGCAAGGAAGGGAGAGAATGTGGAACTCAATGCTTTAAAAATGAATGTTGAAAATTTTTTTGCATGCAACTTGGAAATAAGTTGTTCAGGCAATGGAGTATAGAAATCTACCTTGCTTTACTGAAAAATAGAGGGTAGGGGAACGGAGAAGGGGAAGTGATAGAAGAGAGGGCCAATTGGGGAAAGAGGTTGTTGGGTTGCATGCTGTCCTGGGATGGGGGGACAGGAGAGGTGGGAAGAAAATTTAGAATTCAAAGTCTTGTGGAAGTAATGTTGAAAACTGACAATAAATAAATTACATTAAAAAGTACAATAATTTTTGGTAGTTTTATTGCTGTTCACTGAATAAGTAAATTTGTTTAGGCAGAATTGTTATTTTTTCTTGTAGTTGCTTGACCTACTCATATATAGTTGATATTTTTCTAATTATTTAGATTTAGATCTGTGAAAAGTATTTTTGAAATTGTGCTCATATAGTTCCAGGTTTTCTCTTAGCAGGCAGACTCCTAAATATTTTATATTGTTTACAGCTACTTGAAATGGAATTCCTCTTTTGATCTCTTGCTGCTAGGTTTTGTTGGTAATATAAAAAATGCTGATGATTTATGTGGGTTTACTTTATATCCTCAAACTTGGCTAATATCAATTCTTTCAAGGTGTTTCTTAGTTGATTTTCTAAGTGTACCATCATATCATCTGCAAAGAATGACAGTTTTTTTCCTCGTTATTTGTTCTAATCTTTCAATTTAATTTTCTTCTCTTACTGCTAAAGCTAACATATCTAGTACAATATTGAATAGTAATGGTCATAATAGACATCCTTGTTTTACTCCAGATCTTAGGGCAATTAGGTGGTGCAGTGGATAAAGCACCAGTGCAGGAATCAGTAGGACCTGAGTTCAAACCTCACTTCAGACTCTTGACACTCACTGGCTGTGTGACCTTGGGCAAGTCACTTAACCCCAATTGCCTCATCCTGGGTCATCTCCAGTCATCCTGATGGTATGTGGTCACTGGATTCAGATGACTCTGGAGGAGAAGTGAGGCTGGTGACCTGCACAGCCCCCCCTCACTCAAAACAAAGTCAAGTCCAAGTCATATCATCATTTCTTTCATGGCATGGTCTTCTTCAGCAACAAAGGATCAGGACACTCCAGATCTTATTGGGAATCTTCTAGCTTACCTGAATTACATGCAATACTTGCTGATGATTTTAGATAGATACTGCATATCACTTTAAGGAAAACTCGCTTTATTCCTTTTTTCTCCAGTGTTTTTCAATAGGAATTGATGCTGAATATTGTCTAAAGTGTTTTTTTTTTTCTTCATCTATTGAGATAATCACAATCCCTCTTAGTTTTGTTTTTGACTTGGTCCAATATGCTGATAGTTTTCCTAATATTGCATGAACCCTGCATTCTTGGTATAAATCTCATTAGTTCATACCTGTTGGTTAAATTGCTCTAAATTCTTTGCTAATATCTTATTTTAAAATTTTGCATTAATATTCATTCGGGAATTTGGTCTCTAATTTTTTTCTCTATTTTGGTTATTCCTGGATTAGGTATCAGCATCACATTTGTGTCATAAAAAGAATATAGTTGACCTTCTTCAACTATTTTTTCCAAATAGTTTATCTAATATTGGAATTAATTATTCTTTAAATGTTTTGTAGAATTCACTTGGCCCTTGAGATTCTTTTCTTTGAGAGTTCATTTGATGACTTGTTCAGTTCTTCAATTTCTTCACGTTAATTTGGGTGAAGTATTTTATTTTATTTTCTGTTAATGTTGGAAATTTATATTTTTGTAAATATTCATCCATTTCACCTAGATTCTCTGATTTATTGTCATGTGGTAGGGCAAAATGGATCCTAAGTATGGCTTTAATTTTCTCTTCATCTGTGGTGAATTAAAGCTTTTCAGTTTTGTTCCTGGCAATTTGGTTTTCTTCAAAATTTTGTTTAATCAAATCACACAAAGATATATCTATTGTATTATATTTTTTATAAAGGCAGATGATAACTTATTTAATAGTTCAACACTTTTCCTTCTTTTAGTTTTATTAATATCTCCTTTGATTTTCAGAACTTCTAATATGGTTTTAGTTGGACATATGCAATTTCTTATTTTTCTAGCTTTTTATTTGCATGTCTATTTCATTTTTCTCTATTTTATTCTCATAAGCTTTCAGAAATATAAAAATTCCCCTACAAACTACTCTGAGTGCATCACATAAATTTTAGTATGTTGTCTCATTATTGCCATTTTAAATGAAATTATTGATTGTTTGTATTATTTTTTTTTATTTATCCATTCATTTATAGGATTAAATTATTTTGTTTCCAGTGAATTTTTCACCTGTCTTTCCATGGTCTTTTATTACACATATTTTTATTGCATCATAATTTGAAGCGATGCCTTAAATATTTCTTCCTTTCTTCATTTGATTATGAAGTTTTTATACCCTAATACATTGTCAGTTTTTGTGTAGGTGTCATGTATTACTGTCTTTCCTCAACAGAGTTTTGCTTCTGACCACCATCTCTTTCAACATGCCTTCCTTCTATTACTTTTCCTCCCCATTTTTCTTTCTTCTTCTGTCTTCTACTTCCCTATAGGGGAAGACAAATTTATATTCCCAACTAAATGTGTATGTTTTCCCCTCTTTGAGATAAATCCAATGAGAGTAAGGTTCAAGTAATGTTCACCCTCTTCCTTATTTCACTCTTCTCTAATAGGTCCTTTGTGCTTCTTCATGTGATGTAATTTACCCTATATTGCCTCTCCCTTTCCTTTTCTCTCAGTACAATCCTTTTCTCACCCTTATTTTTTTAATGTCATCAGAGGAAAGTCAACTTTTGCCCATATATTCTGGCTA
This sequence comes from Notamacropus eugenii, assembly GCF_028372415.1. Classification (NCBI taxonomy): domain Eukaryota; kingdom Metazoa; phylum Chordata; class Mammalia; order Diprotodontia; family Macropodidae; genus Notamacropus; species Notamacropus eugenii. The sequence continues at coordinate 96,209,787 of NC_092878.1, read as the reverse complement.
ATTATCCTCCTTCTAACTGCTCTAATAGAGTTCTCTAGAGTTACAAGTATCATCTTCCTATGTAGGGAAAACAGTTTAAATCTTACTGAATATTGATTTTTTCTTTTCATTTCTGTTTATTTTTTTGTACTTCTTTTGAGTCATCTATTTGAAGATCTTAGTTTGTGTTCAGCTCTGGCCTTTTTATCAAAAACAACCCGAAAGTCCCCTATTTCATTAAATGTCCATTTTTTCCCCTGGAAGATTATGCTCATTTCTGCTGAGTACTTGATTCTTGGTTGAAATCCAAACTCCTTTGCCTTACAGAATATCGTATTCCAAGGCTTCTAATCCTTTGATGTAGAAGCTACTTAAGCTCCGTGTAATTCTTACTGTGGTTCACTGATGTTTCAGTTGTGTTTCTGTCTGCTTGCAGTATTTTCTCCTTGACTAATTCTGAAATTTGAGTACAATATTCTTTGCAATTTTCATTTCAGAATCTCTTTCATTGGATTCTTTCAATGACTGTTTTACCCTTTGCTTCTAGGATATCAGGGCAGTTTTCCTTGATAATTTATTGAAAGATGCTATCCAGGATTTTTTTTTTTTAAGTTTTATGGCCTTCAGGTAGTTCAATAATTCTTCAATTATCTCTTCTGTATCTATTTTACATGTCAGTTGTTTTTCCAATGAGTCATTTCACATTTCTTCTTTTTTTTTATTCTTCTGATTTTGTTTGACTGATTTTTGGTATCCAGAAAATCTTTACCTTCCACTTACCCAATTCTAATTTTTAAGGAATTATATTCTTCAGTTAGCTTTTTGTTCCTCCTTTTGACCAGTTCTACTTTTTAAGGAGTTGTTTTCTTCAGTCAGTTTTTATGTATTTTCCCAATCTGTTGACTCTTTTTTTCATAATTCTCCTGCATAACTCTCATTTCTTGTCCCGATTTTTCTTCTGCTTCTCTTACTTGATTTTAAGATCCCCTTTGAACTCTTCCAAGACGAGGCTTTTCCAAGCTAGTTAGAGGCTTGTTTTAACACTCTTTCTAAGGGAAACTGGGGACTACTCAGGAAACTTCCTGGTTTCTCTCTGCCATCTTGGCTCTACATGATATCCTCTGTCCTCTTACCCAGGTGTATTATTCCTAAGAGGTTTAATCTTTAATGTTATCATGGGACAGATGTGAAAAAAGGACAAAGAAGAGTGAGACCAACTACTAGGGAGAGGTAAGGGACACTTTTTCCAATATGCTAATGTATGAGAATAATAATAAAATTTGTACTTTAAGCCTGTAGAGACACATGCATTTCTCATCTTGTTAATAAGAGTAGCTTATTAAATTAGGAATCTTTTTGAGAGAGCTAATGTAGCTCATATCACTAAAAGTCCTTATTGTAATGATTCCCACCTTCTAAGCTCTCAAATACTGATCTACTGTATGTCATAACATGACTCCCAAAGACCAGTGCCTTGCCAAATATTTTGAACCAGGCATGCCTTTTATGCTTGCCCCTGGGACTATAATTTTTATTTGTAGATATGGGACAAAAATAATGGAAAAGATTGACTCTGAAGATCAGGTTACAGAAGGATGACAAGAGACTGTGACTGGAATAGTGTTTGGGGACATAATAACCATTTTAACTGGAATAACTGACTATTAAGCAATAAACCAGTTTATATGGGCAGCTAAAATGATGGATCTTGAGTCAGAAAGGCCTGAGATAAAATCCTGACAAGCACTTCTTATATGTAATTGTGTTTAATCACTTAATCTCTATCTGCCTCAATTTTCTCTTCTATAAAATGAGATTAATAATTGGCATCTGTGTTGTGAATATATACTATATATATATGTATATATACATATATATAGTGATTATAAGAAGACATACTATTTTTAAAGTGTTTTGCAATCCTAAAATATTAAATAAAAAGTTTTTAATATTTAAATGTTGATTATTAACATTTAAATGTTAACACGTTAATTGTTAGCTATTATTATTACCAAAAAGTAGTGAAAGACTTTCTTCACTAATTCTTCAACTTGGAAACTTAAAAATTTTGCACCAAATTATACTAACTAAAGGTTTTGTTTTTGTTTGTTTCTTTTTGCTTTTTCTTGAACTACATTGCTGCTCTTATTTTCTGTGAAAAAGAGTAAATGCATCCAATTGGCCTTTAATCCTCTGTTTCACCTTATTCCAACCTATCCAAATTGATTTCACATTTATTCTCATCATTTGTTCTATAGTCTACTGGCCACTTTGCTCCTCATATATAACATCCAGTCTACTTTCTCCATGCTTTTCCATTGACTTCCCTTTTCCAGTGAATGTAGTCTCACCTCATCTTTGACTCTTTATAACCCTAACTTCCCACAAGGTCTACTAAAAGTACTAGCCATTATTCTAGTACTTTCCTGATGTCTCCAAATAGTTAATGCCCAATCTCCAAATTAATTCTATTTACTTTATCTGTACTCCTTGATGACAGGGCCGATTTTTTATTTGTATATCTAGCACCTTACTAGGAATACTAGGAAATTGATAAATGCCTATTGAATGAAAAAATGTTGAACTTCTCCTTTCTACAAGCAAATTTTGTAAAGAATTTGGGAAAAAGAGTTTTTCAAAGGAGCAAAATTTCTTTTCTGTTAAAAATGGACAAATGTGAAGGCTGCAATTGAGATTTACTTTCCATTTATCAAAATATACAATATTTTATTTTAAAACAAGAGGACTTATATTCTAAGAGACATATAGTTTATAATTCATTCTTAAACTCAATTTCTAAGGAGTATAGAAATTTTAACCTGTCTGAAAGGAAAGCAATAAAGGAAAGATGAGTAGAGATATTGGGATAAGATTAAATTGGTATAGTTTAGAAATTAAATTGATTTAGGTCATAAATTGGTAATAATTTATAAAGTGAAATTTATAATTTTATTTGGTAACAATTTACCTATCTCTTTGTCATGATTTATGTCGTTTGTTAGATTTAATCACAATTTCTCTGGGTTTTTCATGAAACCATAGACTGTGTTGTGGATTAACAAAAGACAAAACAATGCCCTTGTAGGGAAGTACACAATAATCGGATTTAATTTTAAAATTCATCTAGATCATTTTGCAAATAGTTTTGGTTTTCACAAAGCCTGAATTCTGTTTTCTTTGGTTTAAAAATTAATTCATGCACAAGAATATTTATATGCATTATATTTTTACATATCAATCACATATTCATTCATTTGTTCATTCAAAAACCATTTGTTTCACTTAATATGTGTACCTCTGTGCAAAGGACCTTGCCAGTATAATTTTGTAGTTGATCTTGGACAGCTACAGTTGCCAAGAAAACAAAATCACCATCCTGATACCAAACTGATCATATGTCTCCAGGCTCAGCTAGGGCAGCATAGCAGATATAATCTTCATTTTTGGTGATGTATTTGAAAACTTTCCACTTTTGTAGAGTCTATCAGAGATTTTGCGTCAGTGTCCACTAGCAAGGATACAGGATCTGTAATCAGATTCAAATCCTCTTTCTGATAGTACTTAAGTGATTTGGAGCAAGTCAGTTAACCACTTCAGGTCTGTTTCCTCAGATATCAGCTGAGCATGATTGAACTACAGGACTTATGAGATCTTTTCCAGCTTTTGGTCTAAGATCCTGTGAGCCCAAAGACTTCTGCACTTTGACAAAGAATATTAATGGAGAAAGCATTCTTCAGAACAAGCATGAAACACACAATTTTGAAGAAAAACTTGAATCGAATACTTCTCACAACCCATATGGCATGTACTCCCTCATAAATTTTATGTCAACTTAGTTGTAATCCCTTTATTTTTTTCTGATAATAGACTATTTTATAAAAGTGATGAGATCAGCTCTCTCTCTTTCTCTCTCTTTGTCTCACTCTGTCTCTTTGTGTCTGTCTCTGTCTGTCTCTGTCTCTCTTCCTGTATGTGTGTATACATGTGTATACACACATACACATATACATATACATGCCTATGCATATATGTACATGCTCACACACATACAATATGTATGTATACTTTATACACAATTATATATGTGTATGTGTATGTGTATGTGTGTGTGTGTGTGTGTGTGTGTGTGTGTGTGTAAACTGGTAACAATTTAACAATTTACAATTTCATTTGGTAGCTATCATTCTCTCTATCCATCTTTATCTCTATGTCCTTATCATGATTTATTGTTTGTAGGGTTTAATCAGAGTTTCTCTGGGTTTTTATGAAGTCATAGTTTCTCTTTATCTAGACACCAAGGAAGATAAAAGCTATGCTCACTTCATCTTATTATGATGTCATGATGATGAATGAGAAAGGCACTATAGAAATTCTAGTTTCAGTACTGTGATGATTTTAGTGTAGGTATTACCTTTACAAAGGTAAGATACAATGCCTCCATGACTTAGGAAATAGTTTCCAACCTGATTGTATCTTTGTTTTCTGCAAATCACTTTTAAGAACAGCAATATGGCAATCCCCAGGTACTCTAGTATACTACTTATAGCATGCTGCTACTATTTACTGTTTAAGGTACCATGAGACAACTTTTAGTGTAAGTCCTTTAAACTATTATTTCAAATCCTTAAGGGGTTCCTCAACCATTAAATGGGAACCATTGCTTCAGCAGATAGTGTTCATAAGATACTGATTCTTACCATAAAGTGATCAAACTTCTGGTGATGGGCTTCTCTAATCTTAGCTTGGCATGGTATATTACTGAATCCATACTTACATACATTTTAGTATGTGAAATATTTCAGTGATTTTGCTATGCTGACATTGGCTTTGGAAACCCACAATCATAAGAAATTGAAGGATTTTGCTGGAGGATATTATCACTACGTGAATCTAACATCCACAACATTTTTCATGATCCTGGGAGATTGCAATATTGGAGATAGCACAGTTATTTTTGTCCATTAATTTTAATCACCTTCTTACTAAATTTGGATTTTTTTAAGATGTGAGAATGGATTATATTTGTGCTTTTAATAAAGTAACAAACTTCATTGATACATAATGGTACATTATGAAATCAATAGTATTAGAGAGTTCCTTGGACCAGTGAAAGGTCAATGGTCACACAATCAATCAAAATAAGAATTAAACTCAGTGTTTCCCAACTCAGAGTTCAACTCTTTAATTACTAGTCTTTGGCTTCCTTTCTACCTAATAATACTATGCAATATTTTGAGTGACACATATTCCACTTGAACATAAATGACTTAAAGTCAAGGGCCATCTTCTATTTTGATTTTAAAACAAAAATTTCTGGATCCTAGAATACAGTTTCAGGGAATGTCAGCAAGTCTTGATGAAGTATTTTAATATTTTATGCCCTGGGCCAGGTGTTAAAGACACACAGAAAGGCAAAAATACTGTCTGTGCACTCAGGGAACTCACTGTAATGTGAAAGACAACATGTAAGCAACTACCTACATAAATACAGAATAAATGGGAGGTAATGTCCGATGAAAAGTACTAGAAATGGGAAGGACCTTAAAAGGAGCTCCTCCAAAATGTGTGCTTTGAGCTCAGTCTTTAAGGAAACCTCTTTCAGCAAATGGCTATTGGTTTGGATTGAAGTAAATGAAAATAAACAAACAAAAGACTACTTCAAAAGAGGAGAAACAAAAATCCTATGTTGTACATAGTAGTAAACCCTTTTGTTACTGCTCTAATTTTGAGAATTATAGAATATTTCTGGAAGAAGGGAGCCTTATGATCAGGAACACTAGCCTCATTTTTTTTTTTAACTGAGAAAACTCAAGCTTAGGGAAATTACATGGGAGAATAAGGGCTCTGGGTATTCTTGCCATCTCCTCTTTCCTCCATTTTTGAAAGTTATTAGATTTGTTATCTAGTGGTTCATTAAAGTGGGCAAATAATCTAATGGAAGATGAGTGACACATGATATACCCTGCATGACATAATGCTGACTTACTATCAGCATCATAAAAATAGTCATTTTCAGGGATGTTCAAATCAAAGCATTAAAATTCACCCATCATGAAGTATTTGGCCATGACTTATTATATAGGGATTATCACCTTATCACTGACAATTTTTGTGATTATTTATTGGAGGAGGCAGCCAACGTATGAAGTCTTTCTGATGACCAGAACCTAGATAAGTCCATTTCTTCAAAATCTCTCTCTCCCTTTCTCTCTCTCTCTCTCTCTCTCTCTCTCTCTCTCTCTCTCTCTCTCTCCTTCCCTTACTTCTTTCCTTCCTCCTTCTCTGCAATTTGGCCAATGGCAACTGATACAATGTTCATTTTAGCCACTGATAACCTCTGTGTACAGTATCTTTTTTCTGACACTTTTCTTGTATAAATATATCAACTTAAAATTTACCATTTTTTCCCAGCTGAATTCACAAGTCAAAAAGCATGGTACTGTTAGTTCAAACACAGTAATAAGTTCAAAGACATAAACCCAGTAGGGAGGCAATGGACTTTTAGGATTTATTGATACATTAATTTTCATAGCTAATAGTGAGTTTTTATTGATTTAAATAGACATGGTTATTGTAGATGGTAAGGTCAGTCTGCAAAGTTCTTTCCAATAAACATTTATTTTTGATCCCCTTTTATTTCTTTTCTACTTTTATGGCAAAGCCATGATATAGAAAAATGTTTTATTGCTGTTGTTTTAGATGAAAATTAATGAGAACACATCTGAATTTGAAATATGAAATACTTGGAATGTGGTTGCTGAGGCTTCAAAAAGAATACTTCAAGGAACCTTTTTATAAAAATAAAAGAATTACACTGTCTTTTCAAACTATAAATTCATTTTCAATTGCTAGAAAAACTCACTTCTCTCATATCTAGCCTAATATAATCCTTTTAGAACTACCTAAATGTATGTTTAAAATGCTTGTGAATACAGAAAGATTGACAGTACTGAAATAGTCACCTATCATTTTCTACATGAATATTTCAGAATGACACTTTAAAACAGATTAGTACATATCATCATACCCCCTTCATTCAAATTAAAAGAAAGTGATGTAGTAAAATTAATACTGGATTTATTGTTAGAAAACCTTGCTTGAAAATCCCAACTCTGTCATTTTCTTCTTATGTCACCTTAGTCAAGGCACAGCTTCTTTGAGCTTAAAGTTTCCTTATCACTAAAAAGAAGGGAGCTGGGCTAGTTGAATCTGGTAAACCCTTCCAGTTTTAAATCAATATTTCTGTGGCTAAAAATTATTACACTGTATTGGAGTCACTGTTAAATGAATGAACATTTTGTCTTCAGAGACCCACAATAGCAGTAGAATGTGAAGACATAACTAATGCCATATGACTAGAAAGAATAGATTTTACATTCCTATAAATGTGTGAAGCATATTGCCTAAGGTTATTGGAGTTTATTAATCTTTTACCTTGAATCCTGCCCTGTGTATAGTCCTGATTTATCCTCTATTAGAAATGTGTTGTGCATAATACAGCTGCGTACTATGTCTAAAAGGCAAGCCTCATTCTTTCACCCCTCTGGGCATTACTTGATCTCTGGCTATTTTGACCCATGGTTCTATTTCTTTCTTTTTGGCACCATAGACCCACCCTTACTTTCTAGAATTCAAGGTTGAAATCAGCACATTTGCCATGGAAGTCAGTAGATCTCATCTGGCATGTCCTGAAACAAAATACTCTTATCCATTGCTTTTCCCTCATTTTTTCATGAAACAAATAAGTGAAAAGAAATGATAAGACTGGTGAGCAACATGCTACATATCATTCCCCAGAAATTAGCTCTGGAATAATAGCTCACTAATGCCAGGCCTAGAGGCCTGTGTGGGCTACTCGAGTCTTCTTACCTCACCTCCGAGGTCTTCGGTTGGCCAAAACCAGATGCTCATATGAGAGAAAGGACGTTCCAGAGTCGAACAAGGGTTGAGCTTTATTTCAGGGTCTAGTTACAAGTGCAGGGGGGTCTTCCTTAGGAGGAAGAGGGGGAGATTTCCTAAGGAGGCTAAGATCTTAAGGGATTGGAAGTAGAAGTACAAGCGGGAAGAGAGGGGGAAGGGAAAGAGGAAAGAAGAAAGTGGAGCCTACTGTGCTCTTGGCTCCACACGTGCTAAGAGAGCTTTCAGGCTTCTTCAATCCTACTTAACTCTCCAGCAGCATAGTTTGCATCTAAATACCGTGCTGTTAGATAACAATAGTGTGCCCAGATCCGGGACGACCTCGAGGGCAGGGAGACTCCACCCATCACGTATCTCCCGGGGAGAGGCAGAAATACCCGAGCTAGCCGAGCTAGCTCAGTCTGACCTTCTCGAATCCCCGCTGTTCATGGAGGGCCTCGTAAGACTCTAAGATTTAGAAGTCCCACTTTTATCCGCCCGAGGCCATCCACACGGATTTGAGCTTCCAATCCCAACACACTAATATAACTAATTAGAGTGTAATCACCTTGAGGAACAGGCACTCATTTTGCTTTTTCTTTATATCTGCAGGTCCTGGTACAAAATAAAGCACTTAATCCATGATTTTTGTTGTTATTGATTATGATTTTTACTGTAATTTTGTCACAGTAACCTTTCAATAATACTGAAAGATATATACTACAAGTATTATTTACCTGAGTTTTTGAAAGAACAGTCACTTTTTGCTGGTCATGAAGCCAATAGGATTTGAATCCCCATGTTTTATTAACACCGTTTTTTATCCAGGAAAGAGTCCTAGATATGGAGACAGGGATGATGAATTAAAATTCTTTTTCTGCCATGCAAAACCTCCATGACCTTGAGTCATTTATCTGTAGGCCTCAACTGCCTAATCTGTAAAATTAAAGGGCTCTCATCAATGACTGAGGACATCTAATATCCTTGTCAGCTGTTGGACTATTAAAGATAATTGATCTTTTAACTTGGAATCATCATAACTTGCATAAACCTATGTTAAGATATAATTCAGCCCTGTTTATTTTAGTGTAAGTAACATATAACATTCACATTCAAGTTTATATTCCTTTGATTTTGATGAGTAGGCTTAATTGAGGAGTTAAAGAAAATGATTTTTTAGTTGACAATAGCATTCTAAAATATTGTAATAGACCTTCATATTAAGAACATCTAAATTAAGGTATTTAATGCCCAAATTAAAGTTCGATATAGCCCACAGATGATTGGCAACTGATTAAATTCCTAATCCCTAACAACTGGTTACAACTTCCCAAAGGTCTGGAAGTCATTGGAAATTTTGTTTTCTCTTATTTTTGTGTGTTTATATTTTTCCCCATTTGAGAGTATACAAAAAATTCTTTTCTCTGTTCCTGAGACTCCTTTTGATGCTAGTTTCACCATTCTGCTTATTAAAGGTGATAGCAATACCAAAGAGCAATTAGAAAAAGTAAAGGGACCTTGGATCCAGCCAAAAAAATGATTGAATTGGCCCTGGTACTATTCAATTGTCAGTACCCATGCTCTCAGCTCTGCTTCTGATTCAATGAACTTCTACACAATATCTTGATATTCTTTTTCCCTTCAAAGGTCTCCAGGACCCAATGGCCTCTTCACCCTAAAATAAGACTCAGTCCCTGAAGCCCTCTTCTCTCATTAATGAGCTTCTCCCAGTAACTTTCTTTTTGGGAAATGCTCAGGACATCAATCTTCCAATTGTCTCTGGCTGTGCTTTTGACTCTCTGGAGTTTTATACCATATCCCAAAGCAAATACCACATTGTCCCCAATCCTCTTTTAGGTGCTTTTCTTTTTTTAATGCTCTCTTTCCTTATTAAGATGTAAGTCCCATTAGGGCAGACTATATTTTTTGTTTATATTTATATGTTACCACTAAGCACAAAAACTAGAACATAGACACTTTTTAGAATTGATATTTCAATATTTAAAAAAAAATTGGGCCAAAAATTCTCATCCTCTCTCTAACCTCTTCACCAAAGCAAACAATATTATTCCCATTATACATGAAGTAATGTAAAATAAATTTCCATATTAACAATATTGCAAAAAAGACAAGAAAAATAAACTGAAAAAAAGTTTACTTCAGTATACTCAGAATTCATTTGTTTTCTCAAGAGGTGGATAGAATTTTTCGTCATGAGTCTATTGAAATTGTCTTGGATCATTGCATTGATCAGAGTAGCTGAGCCACAGTTGATCATTGTTAAAATATTGCTGTTACTGTAGGAACTCTTAATAAATGCTAATTGATTTGAATTGACATGTCAAGCACACTATCTAATACCAGATAACATTATGTTTTCATCCTTTGTTGCCAAAGAAGACCATACCATCAGAGAAATGATGACATGACTTGAACTTGATTTTGTTTTGAGTGAGGGAGGGCTGTGCAGGTCACCAGCCTCACTTGTCCTCAGAACCATCTGAATCCTGTGACCAGATATTCTTCAGGATGAATGGAGATGACCCAGGATGAGTAAATTGGGGTTAAGTGACTTGTCCAAGGTCACACAGCCAGTGAGTGTCAAGTGTCTGAAGTGAGATTTGAACTCAGGTCCTCCTGACTCCTGCACTAGTGCTTTATCCACTGTACCACCCAGCTGCTCTACCAAAGAACACTGTATAGTGAACTTCTAAATCCCCCTGTTCCTTTCTTAGAACAGAGAGCTCTCATTTTCTCTTTGCCTCTTACCCTTGGAGGACCTACAAATTTTGAACACTTTTAGTCTCTAAAATGTGGTGGAAGATGCTGCCTAGTCCCATGTAGAGCAGGGAAGAATGAAGGTCCTCAATTTTTCCCTTTTCCCCTTTACATTTAATGAATAAGTTGAATTGAATTACACTCCAGTGATGGAAATTTTAAAACCTGGGCCCATAACCTTTGAACATTGCAATGTTAATTATGAGAGTTAAAGTTCTTCCCCACAAATTAATGGGCCTGCCCATTAAGGGAAGCTTTATTAGGGGAGACCCACACCATTTGTTAATTTTCTAATGAGGCACTGGTTCTCAAAGGTTGTGATGTCCCACTGGCTCTGAAAAGTGTATAAACACTCTAAGGTGACATTTTACTTTGGGGCTTGTTTTTTGGAAGAAGGTTCTTGTGCCAGATGACACTATGAGTAGCCACTTTAAGAAGCCTCCCAGCTTTGAAAACCCAGATGTTGGTACTTCTCTCTATGGTAACTATGTATGGTCAGACAGTTATTTGTCTGTTGGTCTGTCAGACATTTGGAAGCTCTGTCTGTTGATTTTGATTTCTCTGTATTTTTCTGAAGTTCATTGTGCTGAGGTTTCCCCCTGAACTAAGCGAATGGTCCATGTGCTTTATTAAAGTAATTTTTGATGCCCCATGTTGCTTTCCTTTAAGAAAAGCAGATGTAAGATCCTGTGATAGCAGGCACTCCTGTCTATGGTGGGGTGTTAGTTGTTATAGTCATAGAACTATCATTAAGACTGAATTAAATTGAGTAAACTTTTATCACACTCTATGCCAGATCCAGTGTAGGGGTAACCTTGTACACATCATTTTTTTTTAACATTTTGAAAGTTGACTAACTGTATAGAATATATCAAACAGAATATGACAGATTCTGAATAGGAAATATCATTCTTAGGTTAGTTATTATGTAGACTTGTTAAAGAAGGCCATACTGACTGAAGAGAGAGATTTCATTGGCGCAGTAAGGGTAGTTTATCTCTGATATGGAAGAGTAAATGCATAATAGTAGGACAGGTAAGGAATTGCATACAATGATTTTGTTGAATGAAAAGCATGAATAGAATCAGGGGCAATTAAGGTAAAATGGAACCTGAAGTTAAAGGATTACATAGTCATCAGTCAATTAACAAGCATTTGAAAAGCATTTACAATGAACTAAGGGCTATTTCAATTTCTTTGCATACAAATACAACGAAGGAAGCACCCTCTAACTTCAAGAAGCTTATATTCTATATATGCTTAGCAGGAAGGGAGCTCAGATGCCATCTGGTCCAATCCTCTCAATTTATGTATAACTGAGGCACAAGAACAGTAAATCACTTTCCCAAGTCCTAAAGATTCAGAATTCATTTGTTTGAAAACAAATTCTTACCTTCTTGTTGTATTCTGTTAGAAAATGTAAAAATTTTCCATTAATTCTGGTAGGTTCTTGGTTTGTCCTTCATTATCTGTTCTGATTGCAGTTGCGTTCCTGCAAGATATGTGTAAAATTAGGGAAACATTCTTCTCAAGAAGACTTCTAGCTTTCACTTTGCAAACTGCCAGACTGAAAAACAAAATTCCCTTCTACATTTGTACATGGAAGGAATCATTTGATTTCCAACCTCAGTTTCTTGACAGGCTACTCTCTTTAGCAAGTCATCATGGTGTTTCTCATGATGAAACACTGTGACAAAGTTTTAATTAGCTTTCCTGGGTACGGAAACAAGATATAATGTTCACTACTGATAATTTCCCTTACTTCTAGCCTTACCCCATGAATTAAAAAAAAGAGTTACAGAGGTGACTTTTGTTTTTCAAGGTTAAAATGAAGGTGACATCTTCATTTCAGAAAAATTTCGGACAATAAGTTTCAGAGTAAGTGTTGATTTATATTAGTGTATATGATTTGCTTATCAGGAGTTCCCTAGAATAGTGACAATACATTGATTAACACGTGATAAACACTGAAAAAATAATTTTCATCCACTTATATCATCATAGACTTGGTCTAAAAATATAAAGGTGAAGGAATTTCATACAAAGATGGAATATTTCAGCCGGGGAAATACAAGTGTTTTAAAAAGTGTTCCTTTTTACCTGCCATTACCAAAATTGAGCTTTAAAACAAATCTATTCATTTTGCAAAAAGATCATACCAATTATTCTAGAGAGTACCAGAACAAAACCATGCATGAAAAAGGATGCCATGAAAAGCCAACTTTAAAGGATTGGACAGAGCTAATGACATGCTTTCTGTGACACTTAAGTATACATCACTGGTTTCCTAAATTTACTATTTACTCATTTCTGCAGTCTTTTATAAAGCACTCATATGTGCCTTTAACTCTAAATGCAGTCATCATCACAAACTGCAACAAGGCTATCAATATCCTTAACTGTCAAAGTTGCATGAAGAACTAAGAACAAGCATTGGATATCTGTCTCCGAGAGTGTGAAGTGGAATGTTTTGCCAGTGAAAACAAGATAATGTAATAGCAATATCATTAATCTTCCTAGAACCATATCTACTGCTGAATATATATTATTCACTAGACACTGAATCAATGTTTTCTGTGTAGCTAGGAAGTAAGTACAGTGTATTTTTTTTTTCTTTTTATAACAATGAGAGATAGCAGAGAGGTTTTGTTTTGGTTTTTGGTAATTTTTAGGCAGATGTTGCAAAATGGCAGAAACTCTCTTTGCCTTTGGAATTCTCAGATCACAGTATATTAGGGACCAGCTACTTTAATTTGTATATGAATAAGAATCACCTCCATAATACATCAGCAAATGGTGATCAAATGATGGAATGACAGGGATTTCACTACATCCTGAGGCAACATATTCAAATTATGAATGACTAATTGTTTTGAAGTTTTTTTCTTGACATCAGATTTAAATCTGCCTCTGCAATTTGCATTTATTACTCCAATTTCTATACCCTGGAACCAATGAGAATGAATCTATTCCATCTTAAACTTAATAGGCCTCCAGATATTTGAATATAGATATGATGGCATTTGTAAATTCTATTTTCTTTATGTTTAAGATTTCTATTTTCATCAATCACTGTTCATAAGTCATGATATTGAGGACTTTCACCCTCTTTATTAATCTCTTCTCTATCTTATCAACCTACTTATGCTAGCATGTTGGGAGCATTCATTTCCTCCAATGCTCTGTGGATCTGTCACCGTTCGCTTAACTAATCCCTTCCATAGTGCAAATTATAGCTCATCTTGTACAACTTTCACATAAAACCACAATAAATTTGCTACATGGTAAATATCCATCCTAATGGGGATGTTCCTCTGATTCATATGCTTTTGCAAGGATACTGGTAGAATCCCTAAGTTGTTCAACCGTCAATTTTGTTCAACACACCCAGGTTGTCTTTTTTTTATTACACATTTATTTGATGACAACTTTTGCACCATAGGTGTCAAACATGCATCCTGATTACCACATGTGACCTGAAATACTCCCTAGAATAGCCAGAACCAGATTAAAACATTATTAGGAACTATCTAATAAAACAAAATTTAAAGAAAAACAAGTCATAGATAACATTTTTATTTTCTTTGTTAATATGTAATATAGTGTCTTTATTTCTATTTGAGTTTGACATCATTTCTTTACACTACAGTAGTTTCTTACTGGTTGTTCCCAACTACTAAGAGCCTACCCATTGCCCTTTGGGTGATCATCAATTTCAGTTACTTTTAGGTTATAGAATCCTATGCTTTGTCACCAAACATCATCATGAGAAGACTATTGGTATTAAAAATATAGACCTTTGTTTCAGGGAATAGTTGTAATTAAGGGGAAAGGAGAAAGGGTGATAAAGAGAAAACTTTTGTAATTTTCCAAAGGCAATCCAATTATCTTTTCTCCTATTAAATTCTGGGCCTAGACCATTGCCTGCTTGCTGTTACTCCAAAGAGGGAGGAAAAGAGATAGAGAGAAAGAAGGAAAGGGGAAAAGAGAGTGAGAGGAAGAGACCAGGGATATGGAAAGCCCCTAAAGAACTCACAGTATAATTTAATCCCTGTTTTCTTTTAATCATATCTTTCTCAATTGCCACACTTTTTTCCTAGTATTGAATGATCTTCCATTTTTCTTTCAACTTTGTTCATCCTCAGTGGGTCTTTTCTCTTCTTAACACAGTTTTAAAATTCTTAATTATTCTGTCATACTCCATTAGTTTGTAGTCCATAGCATTATAGACTTAGATTTGAAAGAAATTTTTGGGGCCATCCAACCAAATTTCTTCATTTTACAGATAAAATATTTGAAACCCTGGGAGATTGAGTGGTTTGGCTAATGTCCCATCTCTACTAAGTGGTAGAGCTGGGATTTAAATCCAAGTTCTCAGATTACAAATCCAATTTTAACTATGTTATGGCAAATGTTACTGTGATGTCTGTTTGCTTTCCCATGGTTAAGTTCTCCCTTTGTGTCCATAAGTAATAAGTTCGTGGTTAAGCCAAAAAGATTCAGAGTACCAAATTAATTCTTTAACATAAAGTAGGTATTCATTTTACAGTTAAAGAAAAAAACGAAGTCTATAGAGGTTAAATAGCTTTTCTAGAGTTTCACATTTAATACATGATGGAGTCTGGGCTTGAATCAGGTCTTATGACTCCAAGGTCAATGTTCTTTCTAATACACCATGTTAGATAAACAGGGAATCATGAACATATTTGATTGCTCATCTTGATATCTACTATGATGACATTACCTTATGAAGCAAATAAACTGTTTATATGGCTTTACAAGTAAGAGAAGGTAGTCTCCCATCTTCATCTAAAAGAATTCTAACCCATCAAATTTTTCTATAATTTATAATTCATATGATGGCGATGGGGTATAGCTGTGGATAGATTACTAATCTGGAGTCAGGAAGACCTGAATTCAAATATTATCTAAGACACTTACAAGCTGCATGGCCCTACAGAAATCACTGCCCACCTCAGTTACCTTTTGTGTAAAATGAAGTTAATAATAGCACCTACCTCCTTCAATATTTGTGAGGAACAAATGAGGTAATATTTCTAAAGGACTTTGCCATCCTCAAAGCACTATAAATGCAAGTTACTATTATTGCTGTTATCAACACAATTATTATTGTTATTATTACAGTTTTTATTAGTATTCCTCAATATAGTGTTATGTCCATGTTGAACTTGGATCAAAATTTACCCATTATTTCACTCACTGGTCAATGAAGTTCACAGATGACACTAATAAAATTGCTCCAAAGAACTTTTTGTCTTGGTAGACAACAATCATATTACCCTGCTAATTTTCACTGCATTGATACTTGAACAATAAACAACAGATTTGTTTAACCGTTAATGCATCTATTTTATTTTATCAGCTCAGTTTACTTATAAATTTTACTGATGACTAATTTACGAATGACTATTATTACTTCAAGAAGGTTTTATGGAAACTGACTATGTGTTTATTTCTGAAATTTAGATGCACTTTCAGGAATGCCAACACTCAAAAATGATCAATATTATTTTTGAATATGAAGAATGCTAATAAACAATATGTATTATGTATTATTTTACGTAAAAACTCAAATCTCTTTTGCTCAAAATAAGAATCTTCTTTTTCCTTCTGAGATAATAGCTAAATATTTTAGACCTCTAAAAAACATGGAATATTTAAAAACCTAGATCACAGAGATATGACGCTAACTTCTGTTTCTATAAGATGGTAGCATTCTTTAGATAAAGCATTTCTGCTATAGTAAAAATATGATAAATATGTGTCAGACTAGCTGAAATGGGCAGGATGCTGTTTTTTAAACTTCATTGCCAGACTGTCCTTCTTTCATGGATAACTGACATAAAGCCAGAATCTTTCACTTGCTCACCAGAAATGTAACT
This sequence comes from Notamacropus eugenii, assembly GCF_028372415.1. Taxonomy (NCBI): domain Eukaryota; kingdom Metazoa; phylum Chordata; class Mammalia; order Diprotodontia; family Macropodidae; genus Notamacropus; species Notamacropus eugenii. Next base: position 96,193,231 of record NC_092878.1, on the reverse strand, counting down.
TTCATATAACAGAGACACCTTGATTAACAAATCATCTGAGACTTTTTAATCCCTTTTTTAACAAAAACAGCCTAGCTGAGGTAGAAGGATTTTCCAGAAAGATAACATCAATATACCATGATGATCCTAGGATTTTGGCAGTGGTAGCTGAGAAGGCAATATTAGCATTTCAAGTGTAGTTTACTTAAGGATGTATTGGCATACGGTCTCAGTTTAGGAGAGTTAATTTCGTAGGGTGGTTCAACTTAGGGTATGACCGTCAAGTCATTTCATGGGGGAGCATAAGGCATAGATGGTATGGTGGGAAAAAAAGCTTAGGATTTAGAAACAGAAAAGTGGGATCTGAGTTCTGGCTTTGCCATATACCATCTATCTGACCTAGGACAAGGGAACACATGTTTTTGAACCACTGTTTTCTAATTTATAAAATTCAAAAATGAAAGACTGTTATCCAGATTCTTTCCAGGATTAAATGTCTTATCATCTAAGATCCAGACTCTATCATGTCTGAATGGAAGGGGAAAAGGTAACAGCTTGCTGAAATAATGTAATAGTAATACTTGTCCTTAAAACCCTACACAATATCTTTGTACTGCCTGCATTATTTCAATCTTTTATTAGGAAATTTCTAATAATAACATACACCAGTATAATTCTTGCTTTCATATATGTAGTAACATAACTTAAAGAATTAGGATGAATAAATAGAAACACCATTTGGAGCAAGATATAATGAAATAACAGATGCAGACACAGTAGATTCTTTGTATTTCACTCTTTGCCATTGTTAACTAACAACAATCTAACAGATATTTGATTTCTGACTCATTAATATGGTTTTGAAAAGTTTTGTTTTTGCAACTAGAAAGGTCATAGTCCTTTTTTTATTTAAAATTTCAAAAAAGAAAAGAACTTAATAAACATTTTAGTTAAATGTAAATAAATATTCATTATCTCCTAAGGACAAATTCTACTGTTATACAATTTTAATATTTCTTTTGGTATGTTTCTTCTCTCCAGGGTAAGTAATTGTTAAAATATGAAAAACTGTAACACATTACATATAACACATCATCTCACTCTGAATTCTGAATCGTTCTCACTGCATTGGACTACGGGATTTTGCCTCTTTAATAAAATAGTTATCATTCTTCTGCATTCATTTGTGACCCTCTTACCTTGAAAGTAATCCTTTCAGATACCATAGGTTTCATAATCCTAATGCTAATAAGGATAGATTCACCACACTGTTGGGCATTATTTTGTGTTTATCCCTTTTCTGTCTCATTCCTCTGAAATCTGTAAACTTTCCCCATATTATTTACTAATGCTTGATTATTCTGGTACTAGGGTGCTCTACATGAAAAGCCTTTTTCTTGAATACTTTCTCTTAGTGTTTTCAAAATTAAAAGAAATATGTCTGAACTTTAAAAAAAGCTAACAATGCTTTAACATCACTTAAATTATTCTAAAAGCTATAATCATATCTTTTTCATTGATATTTTTGAAGCAGTTGATATACAATTGGACTACTAAAAGACATATACTTTTATTTTGTGTAGAACTTGTAAATAACTTAACTATGAAGACCCTCTATAAGAATAACTAGGCTCAGGAATCTTTTTTTTTAGTGGATATCAAACGGATTGAGAAATGTTCACCTTCACAAAGAGTCTATAGATACACAGAAAAAAAATGTTTCTAAATGTTTTGCTGTTACAAGTAGTTTGTTACCATGCAGGTAATTCAAGCCTACTATTTCTTTTAAAAAGAAAAAAAAATGTTGCTTTTTTCTTGAAATTTATCTCCTTAAGCTATGTGAGACAAAAGCTGCAGTATTTGCATTCTTGCAAATCTGGTTAGGATCAGCACATTAATTTCTTTGGTTTTGCTGGCTCCACATAATTTTTGCACCACTATTAATTTTTGTAGGTGTGTGCAATATAGTTATACTTTGCTTAGCTTTTAATGCTATGTCTATTTTGTGTAGATAAATGTAATTTGGATGCAGGGGACAACTTATTTAAAGAAAAACTAGGAGAAAATTTAAATAGGAAGATTGAGAGCCTATGGCATCAAAATTTAGGCAAAAGGTTATGGCAAGATAATATTGAACTCTGATGTGATTTTGAAAAAAAGGAAGAGAAAGTTACTGCAACAGTCCTAGAAAGGACAAAAAGATAATATATATGGAAAGAAATAATGTATCTTTTGGTCAGTTATAAGGATATGCTGAGAATATGTGGGAGTAGAAAACAGAAAACTGCACAAAGATGTTAAGAAAAAGTAAGAAATTGATTAAATGAAAAATCAATGCAGCTCGCAGCAGCAAAAAGATCACAAAATGGCTTTAGAAAGCAAAAGCATTTATGGGGTAAAATAAAAAATAAGGCTATTTTCCTGTGCAACTGAAAGAAAAAGAACACAATTGGATATTTTTTCTAGACTTACTTTTGTGGATTGAACACGGTATGATAAATAACATTAGACCTGAGCCTTTTGGAGGATGACTGATCATAATAATCAGATTTCTGATGTTTGCAAAGATTCACAATGTTCAAAAGATAAGAACTAAAAATATTGAATCTTTAAGTGGCATATTTAGAAAGCATGTAAAATGTACTAAGCAGAGTGCTTTAGAGTCAGCTATTTCAGAAATAAAATCTGGAAAATATGAAAGATTTTTAAAATATATAGTTATATATTTTATGTACAATCTACCTAATATAATTGTCAGTGAAAATCAGGAGAATTCAATAAAGATTATAATGTGAACTAAATGAATTGAAGCTAAAAACATTAATTAAAATCCAAAAAGGGAGAGTCATGATTTGTATATTTTTGCTATTTTGTATGTCTGTGTATGTGTGCATTTTTAAATAAAGTGTAATTTAGTGCTAGTCAGAGATGCTAAATTGAAAAGCTTAGGAATCAAAGACTTGTATTAATCCACAGAAAAAATGACAGTGATACAGAAAGCTATCCCTATGGCTGTCACCATCAGCTCTGATGGGGTAATGTTCACTCTATGTTCATTTTATCTCAGGTCTCTGCAGAGATCACTAAGATTAGAAATTACAGTCAAGTTGATCATTTGTGGGTCAAAACACCTGCACCAGTAGAAATTAATCTAGCAATACTTATTTATGTTTCAGGGCAACATTAAATGTGAGCCTGGAATGAACTTCTTTCACTTGTGAGATAAACTAGTGAGCAATGATATTCTATTCTTCAGACCTTATTGGCAAGTGATACTTCTTAGGGCCTAGCCATGAGACCTCAGTTAGGTAACATATTTATTTTGGGACTGGATAACAGTTTATATGATATGGCAATAATCAGCAATGGATGAAAACAATGAAGAATACTTTAAAAAAATTTTGGAAGGGTGAGATTGAGATTCTAAATGTCCTGAATGTATTCAAACAGAGTCTGGATTTTCAAATTTTGTGTGCTATGATTCTCATATGATAGAGTTAATTTACATGCGTACAGGAAATGGATGGATGTAATTCCTGCCTGTAATGCAACATTGTGTAATGAAAGCACGAATTCCATAAAGCATCTGTATTTAAGTACTACAATAGGCAATATGTAATTGCATGATTTTTTTTTTCTTAGAATTGATTTTTAAGGCTCACAAAACGCTTTACAAATATTATTTCCTTATATGGCCACAACAACCTTGGGAGGTAACTGCTATTATCTTTATTTTACAAATGAGGAAACTGAGGGAGAAGCGTTTAAGTGACTTGCCTAGTGTCATACAGTTAACGTTTGAGGTCTCATTTGAATTTAGGTCTTCCTGAGTTTCACTCCAATACTGAACGCACTGAGTCACCTATTGAAAACAGATTCTTAATAAGTGTATTTTGTATGAAAGAATGAATCAAATAAATGACTATTTAACAACTGGATGCTGCCATAGTGGCTTGTCTTCAGTTCTTGTATGATATGTATATATATATATGTACATATATATATATATATATACATATATATCTCTGTGTGTACATATAATTTATTTATTTTCAGTTATGAACGTTCACTTCCATAAGGTTTTAAATTCCAAATATTCTCCCCATCTCTTCCCTCCTCCCACCCTGGGATAGCATTTCTTATTTTCCATTTGCATAGAAAAACAATTCTTAAACATGCATTCCTAAAAATTTGATTTCCAGTTTCTCTCCCTTCCTTCTGCCCCACCCATCCCCACTGAGAAGGCAAATAATTCAATATAAGCTATATACATACATATATACGTGTGTGTGTGTGTGTGTGTGTGTGCATGTAGTTTTGCAAGACTTCCATAATGGTCATGCGTAAGACTAACTACATTTCCCTCCATCCTATCTTGACCCCCATTTTTCTATTCTGTCTTTTGACCTTGTTCCTCCCCAGAAACGTGTACTTGTAATTACTGCCTTCTCCCATTTGCCCTCCCTTCTGTCATCCCCCTCACCTCCCGAATCCACTTCTCCTCTACTTTTCTCTGGTGTAATATATATTTTCATATCAAATTGAGTGTGCATGTTATTCCCTCCTTAAGCCAAATGTGATGAGAGTAAGCTTCATTCTTTCTCTCTCACCTTCCCCCTTTTCCCCTTCATTGAAAAAGCTTTTCTTGCTTCTTTTGTATGAGATAATTTGCCCTGTGTTCTCCATATATATTATACACACACATATATACACACACATACATACATATATGTATATGTATACATATATGTGTGTGTATATGCATGTGTGTTGTTTGTATAATCCCTCCAACTACCCAAATACTGAGAAAAATTTCATTAATTACAAATATTATCTTTCCATGTCCTTCAAACACTTGATGTAGAAGCTGCCAGATCCTGTGTTCTCCTGATTGTATTTCCACAATACTCAAATTGTTTCTTCTAGCTGCTTGCAACATTTTCTTCTTGACCTGGGAACTCTGGAATTTGGCTCCAATATTCCTAGGAGTTTCTCTTTTCTCATCTCTTTCAGGAGATTATCAGTGGATTCTTCCAATATTTACTTTGCCCCCTGGTTCTTGAATATTAGGGTGGTTTTCCTTGATAATTTCATGAAAGATGATGTTTAGGCTCTTTTTTTAATCATGGCTTTCAGGTTGTCCCAAAATATTTAAATTGCTTCTCCTGGATCTATTTTCCAGGTCAGTATTTTTTCTAATGAGACATTTCACATTATCTTCTATTTTTTCATTCTTTGGTTTTGTTTTGTAATTTCTTCATTTCTCATGAAGTTGTTTTCTTGGTTTCTCAACTTCCATGTGTTCCATTATAATTTTTAAAGTACTATATTCTTCAGTGAACTTTGGAACCTCCTTTTCCATTTGGCTAATTCTACTATTTAAAGCATTCTTCTCCTCATTTTCTTTTTGGACCTCTTTTGCCAATTGAGTTAGTCTATTTTTAAAGATGTTATTTTCTTCAGCATTTATTGAGTCTCCTTTAGCAAGCTGTTGACTCTCTTTTCATGATATTCTTGTATTGCTCTCATTTTTCTTCCCAATTTTACCTCCATCTCTCTTATCTGATTTTCAAAATCCTTTTTGAGCTCTTCCATGGCCTGAGACCATTGCACATTTATTTTGGAGGTTTGGGATGCAGAAATCTTGACTTTCAGGTCTTGCTCTGAGGGTAAGCATTGATCTTCCTCATCTGAAAGAAAATACCTGTTCACCAAGAAAGTACTTTATAGATCCTTATTTTCCCCTCTTGGGGTATTTTCCCAGTCAGCTACCTGACTTTTTATTCCTTTGTCAAGAGTTGGGTATATTCTGGAGACCTGTAAGTTCTTAGTTCCTCCAAAGTGGCACAATCAAGAGAGAGGGGTTTCTTGTCTCCTGGCCTATGCTCTGATCTGAGAGAAACTGCAAGCTTTTCAACCCAGGATCTTTGAAGTTGTCTTTGGCACTTGTAGGTTGAGCAATCTGGGAACTGTAGCTGTTGCTGCTACTGGGGATTCTGCCCCTGGGGCTTGCTTGCATTGTGCAGTCAAGGCTGGGCTGCTCTCTGCTCTAATACCAGTGTGATAGAGCTTTTCTGTCCAGAATATGTGAGTGGTGTTCCCTCTCCACAAATACCTCCAGCTCCATCGTGCTGGTGCATATCTCCTCACCCCAGGGCTGCTACTCAGGGCTAAGATCCAGATCAATTGCTTGATTCCCCCAGGGGATTTATGGGGAGGGCTCCTAAAATGGACTCTGTGCTTCAGCTACTGCTGCTGCTGTTGGGCTGCTTGGGCCATACCACACTCCTTTCTCCCCCAGGTGAAAGAGCTTTCTCATTGATCTTTGAAGCTGTCTTTGGTGTTTGTGGGTTGAGCAATCTGGGGACTGCGGCTGCATCTGGGGAGTCTGCCCCAGAGGCCTGGCACAGTCAAGGTTGGGCTGTGCTCCAAAGGTTACACCCTGCTCTGAGCCCAGTGTGATTCCTGTCTAACTTCCAGGCTGTCTTGGGCTGGAAATTTCTTTCACTCTGTCATTTTGTGGCTTCTGCTGCTCTCGAATTTCTTTAGTGTCATTTTTTACAGACATTTTATGGGATATAGGGGAAGAGCTAGAGTAGGTACGTCTTTCTACTCCATCATCTTATCTCTGCCAAAAATTTTAAATATAATATTAGCAAAGAGATTATAGCAATTTGTCACCGGGATAATACAATTTGACCAGGGGCAATTTATACCAGCGTAGCAGGGCTGGTTCAATATTAGGAAAGCAATTAGTATGATGGACCATATCAATAACAAAACTCAGAGAAATCATATGATTATCTCAATAAATGTAGAAAAAACTTTTGACAATATAATGAACCCATTTCTATTAAAACACTAAAGAACATAGCAACAAACATAGTTTTCCTTAAAATGATCAGCAGTGTCTATCTAAATCCATCAGCAAGCATTATATGTAATGAGGATATGCTGGAAGCATTCCCAGTGAGATCAATGGATGAAACAAGGATTTCCATTATCACTGCTATTGTTCAATATTGCACTAGAAATATTAGCTATAGTAATGAGAATAATAAATTGAAAGAATTTGAATAGTTAATGAGGGAATAAAATTACCACTCTTTGCAGAAGATATGTTGATGTACTTAAAGAATCATAGAGAATCAATTAAAAAACTACTTGAAACATACTAACTTTAGCAAAGTTAAAGGATTTAAAATAAACCCAGCAAATAATTTTCATTTCTCTTTATAACTAACAAAGTATAGCAGCAAGTGATAGAAAAATTCCATTTATAACAACTGTAAACAATACAAAACACTTGGGAGTCTACCTGCTTAGACAAATCCAGCAACTATTTTAACAGAATGATAAAGCATTTTTCACACAAAGTCAGATCTAAACAATTGAAAAAATATAAATTTCTCAGGAATTGGGCAAGATAATATTATATAAATGACAATTCTACCTAAATTAATTTATTCTGTGCCATACCAATGAGCCTACTAAAATTATTTTATAGAGTAAGAAAAATAATAACAAAATTAAGCTGGAAGAACAAAAGTTTAAGAGTACCAAGGGAATTAATGAAAAAAAAAATGGAAAGGAATGTGGCCTAGTTAAGCCCAATCTAAAACTACATTATAAACCAGCAATCATCAAAAACTATTTGGCACTAGTTAAGAAATAGAAGGATGAATCTGTGGAATAGGTTAGGTACACAAGAAATCACGTAGCTAATGACTATAGTAATCTACTATTTTATAAACTCAAAGACTCCTGCTTCTAGGATTAAATGCAGTATTTGAGGGAAAAAAAACAAAACAAAACTCTGCAGGGTTACCTAGAAAATAAAATGACAGAAACTACTCATGGACCAACATATCACATTCTACTCCAACATAAGGTCTAAATGGGTACACTATTTTAGACATAAAGAATGATATCATAAGCAGATTAGGAGAGCAAGGAATAGTTTAACAGTCAAATCTATCACCAAATAAGAGATAGAGAACACTATGAAATGGAAAATGGATAATTTTGATTACATTAATTTAAAAAGTTTTTGTAGAAACAAAACCAATGCAGTCAAGCTTAGAAGTAAAGCAGTAAATCCATGCATTTTATATGGATAATTGCTTCTGATGAAGACCTAATTTTTAAGCTATGTAGAGAAATGAGTTAAATTTATAAAAGGACAAATCATTCTCCAATTGACAAATGATCAAAGGATATGAACAGGCTGTTTCCAGAAGAATAAATTGAAACTATCTAAATAAATATGAAATGAATGTTATAAATTATTATTGATTGAGAAATGCAAATTGAAACAACTCTGACATACCCCCTCACACCTCACAGATTGGCTGAGAGAAAAGGAAAATAATAAATGTTGGAGAAGATGTAAGAAATTGTAGATGAAAATTTGGGGAAGATATGGGAAAAACAAAAAAAATGAAATAAAAAAAGGTTGGTGGAGTTGTGACTCTATCCAACCATTCTGGAGAGCAATTTGGAACTGTGCAGAAAGGGTAACTGAACTATAAATACCCAGAAATCCATTTCTAGGTCTGTATCCCAAAAGAGAACACAAAAATGGGAAAAGAATCCACATTTACAAAAATATTTAACTGCTCTTTTTGTGGTGGCAAATAATGGGAAGTTGAGGTGAGCCATCACTTGGAGAATGGCTTAACAAGTAAGTAGTGGTATGCAAATGCAATAGAATACTACTCTTCTATAAGAAATGTGGAATAGGTATGTTTCAGAAAAACCTGGGAAGACTTACATGAATGTTGAATGACATGAAAAGAACTAGGAGAACCCTGTATACAGCAACATCAACATTGTGTAATGTTTATCTATGACAGAATTAGCTCTTCTCAGCAGTATAAGTATCCAAGACAATTTGAAAAGACATAATAGAAATTGTTACTCACATTCAGTCTGAATGCACAATTTATTATACTATTTTCACCTTTTTTTGTTAGTTTTTTTCTTTCTTAACTTTTGTTTTCCTTTTGTTCTAATTCTTCTTTCACAGCGCAAACTAATGTATAAATTTTTAAAATACCATGATTTTGCATGTATAACCTATTGAAGATTGCTTGATTCTACCTGTTTTTAACAAAGCTTCCTTTTTTTGTTTAGTTTTTTGTTTTGTTTTGTTTTGTTTTGTTTTCTTCTGTTTCCCAACCCCTGCATTTTGGGAGGGAGTATAAAAGGAGAAAAAAAATTAATTCATAATAATTAGGGGGAAATAGTTTGGAAAAAATATAGCATTCCCCATTCCTAATGAGTCAGGGTGAAATATTGGAACTAATAGATAAAGCCAACATAGATTAGGGAAATCCTGGGTTCAAGTCCTTCATCTATCACAAAACAATTTGTGCATTATTTAACCTCTCACTGCTTTCAAACAACTTTCTAAGATGGTGTGGTACTGATGTATTTTGATAGAAGATCAATATACATCCATGCTGGTATATCAATACCTATTGTGCATTAAGGAGGATATAACTATATATCACCCCCTAAATTGCCCCATTACACTACTGAAATCCCATGTACAGTCAAAATAAAATAACTTTATTTCTTAATCTGTGTATATGTTGAATTTCATCATTTAAAGGTAAATTCCATGAAGATTGTTTTATTTTTGTCTTTGTATTACAAGAACTAATCACAATGCCTGACATATAAGCATTTGTTGAATTTGTTTTGAGATCATGCACATGTTTTTAATTCCTTCATCTTTCTTCTACCTTTCTCTGAATAAGTCCCAGTTGTCTCTCGGCCATTGGTAGCTTTATGATCAGGGAGAATGCTCAATGTCACAATTATATGGTATTTCTACTAATATTTTTGCTACATGCTACATGACATTCACCTCACCTTATTAACTTTCCATATTTATTAAAATGTTGTAGTCAGTCTTCAAATTATCCTTCTTGTACTTAGGAAATCTATAATCTCTTCCCCGTGGGTACTTTCTCTATTGTGATGGATTGCAACTGATCCCTACTTTCTTCTCCTGGACAAATTTTTGTCTATTATAGCCTATAAATTCTTCATAGAAAATTTATACATTATGCTGGTGTCCTTTATCTAAGTCAGAGGTTCTTAATCTGGAATCGGGAAACTTTTTTTTTAATGTAATAAGTGCATTTCTATATGATTGATTTCCTTTTTAATCTTTACATATTATTTTATGCATGTAAAACTTTATTGATTTTAGTAGCCTAAGATACCATGAGACTTTTCCATCTGACTTGAAGCTGAAAACTTCCTCGTGCATTATTTCCCACATGAGAATGTGAGTTCTTTGAGAATAGGAACTCTGCTAAGTTTCTATTTATATCCCTAACACTTAACACAATGCCTCACCCTTCACAAAGAATTAATGTTTCATTCATTCATTCATTTGTTCATTCATTCTTCTAAGAAATGACCCGTAAGTTTCATCAGATTTACAAAGAATGAACGATAAAAGTGAAGATCCCTTTTTGCACCTTCAATCAGCACAGAACTTCTACTACATGACTGTTCTACTTGCTTTTCTGTTCCTCATTTTCTATATAATATCCCTCATGTTATTTCTCACATGCGGTTTTGCCTTCCTCTCCCCTTTCTTCTCTTCTCCAAAGGAAAGTAAATTTGGATGGCCAAAAGATGCCCAGTTGACTTGTGTTTTATTGGTTAGCTTCCTCTCCTCTCCTCTCCTCCCTTTCCCTCCCCTCTCTTCTCCTCCCCTCCCTCCCTTGATGTCTCCTCCCCTCTCCTCTCTTCTGCTGTCCTGTCCTCTCCTTTCTTCTCTCCTTTCCTGACTTGTCCTGTCCTTTCTCAAAACCTTAAACCTACTGCACTCTGAAGCCTGGACACCAGTGAGCCCCTACCTAAGGGCTCTTCTTGATCCTCCTGGCTTTAGAGTGATTATCAATAGTAACTGTTGTTGTTTCCCTCCCACCCTGATGTTTCTTTTTCTTTGCCACATTAAAGAGGCTATGCCTTGGCTACTTCTTAAACAGAACTATTCAATGCATGGACATTACCTCACCCTAAGTGAGTACCTGCAAAGACCTTGGCCTAAAGGATCCAAGGTCTCCAAGTGCATCATGGGTCATCTCCAGTCATCTTGATGAATATATGGTCCCTGGATTCAGATGGCTCTGGAGGAGAAGTGAGGCTGGTGACCTAGCACAACCCTCCCTCATTCAAAACAAAGTCAATTGCAAGTCATGTCATCATTTCTCTGATAGCATGGTCTTCTTTGGCAATGAAGGATGAACACAACTCTTCATTGGTGATATGCTACACTCTCTGTATGCCCATCATTACTTATTTCTACCATCCTTTGGGTTACTTAAATTTTAGGTTCCTCTGAGATTTGCATCTTCTATGATTTTCAGATAGATACCATTTCCTATGTAAGAAAAAATATTCATGTACACTAGTTGGAACAGTGGATAGAGTGCTGGGCCCAGAACTAGGAAGATCTGAATCCAAATCCGGACACATATTCAGAAGCTGTGACCATGGGAAAATCACTTAACCTCTATCTGACTCAGTTTTGTCAAATTGCATGGTCAGAATACAACCTAACTCTCAAGATTTTTGTGAAGATCAAATGAGATAATATTTATAAAGTACTTACCACAGTGCCTGGCACATAGTAGGAACTTAATAGATGCTTATTCCTTCTCTCTCTTCCTACACTAAGTAGAAAATTAAATCATGTCATTTTATTTCATTAAGGAGAAGAGCAGTTGTTATGGGCACATAGAAACAAATTATACATGAATATATATGTATACACACATACATACTTATATGTGTATATTTATATACACACATATACATATACATACATGTGTATATTCATAAATATGCAGATAAATATATATATATGCTTATACATTTTGTTTATATGTACATATATTTACATATTGTACAAATAAATATATATATGTGTATATATGTATACATATACCCATACATTTCCTTTGTTATATTATTTTATATATTCTCTAAGAAAAAGACAGGAAGAAGTAAAAAAATTGACAAAGATCTTCAAATCATTGGTTCTGTGAAATTTTTACATTCAGAGACAATATATTTAAAATAATACAAAAGGATTTTAACTTTAGTATGTAGGCAAATGTCCATTCTAGTATTTCTGACACTTTGGATTCCCATACAGTGTAAAACACTCTGAGACCTTTTGTACTGAATGGAAATGACAAATACTTATCAATCTCCAGTTGTCACTGAACAGCTGTACTCCACATAGACAGATGATGTGAATTTTAAATCTTTTTTTGCTTAGAAATCCAAAAACTGAAGATAAATAAATGGACTTGTACTTGTAAAATACATGAAAGAACACATGTTGTCTTGAAAAACAAGAAAGTGGAAACCCTTTTGTTCTTGTGTATTAATGGTGATGACAACCATGAGTATGTCAGCTTTCTGTAACTACAGAACCATAAATTCCCACCATTAAATGGAGGATCCAGGTGTCTTGACAGCTGTGAAACTCAATAAAGTGAACATCAAAAAGTCAGCAAGAGACTGGCAAGAAACTTGCCAATCACCTTAAACAAACAGTCTCTTATGCTGGTTCTGTGCTACACAATGGGAATCAAGTTGTGACTGAGGACGGTGGTGTAAGTGGAACAAAAACTGAAATTACCTGTTATGTTAGTAAACACTGGCAGTTTCCTAATACTTAGAAAGTGAGCGTTTAAGACTTACAAATTAGGGAAAAGTTAGGGAGCATTTACATTTCTTGTTTTTTTGTTTGTTTGTTTGTTTATGAATGTTGATCAAATAGAACCACACTATATATCTGAAAGGGATTTTAGAGGTCAAGTGCTAACTTCTTGTCATACAAATGATAAAATAGCTTCAGAGAGATTTAATTTTTAATTTTTTTTATTATGAGCATATTATCATGAATATTCCCACATACAACTCACTAATGAAGCAGAGTTAAAAAGATCTGATTTTCTTTCTTAACTCAGTCACTTAATAATAGTCACTTAATAATAATAGTGTGATGTTGAACAAGTCAAAATCTCTCAGACTCAGTTTTCTCATCTGTAAAACAGAGATAATAATACCACACACTTCACAGAGTTATTGTAAGAATGAAATGAGGTAGCATAGCTAAAAAACACTTTGCAAATGTTTATATAAATACTAACTATGTACAAAAGAAAAACTAAAGAGGATTCTATATAAAACTGTGACTATTGTTCAAAATTTGTTTTTAAATATGTTTTCAATTTAACATTATACTACCAATACTTCCCTTCTTGACTATCTTCTGAACTTGCTTCTGCTCTGTTTATTTTTTTACTTCTGCTCTTTTCTTTCTTTTTTTGAATCATTATCACTATCCTTTTCCCAACTCTTTCCACATACTCCCAGATATGTGCTTTCCACATACTTCCAGAGATTACTCCCAGTTAACAGTTATTTACATACAATAAAATAGAATTCACAATTAACTGAGAGGCTAGTGCTATTCGACATCTCTAGAGCATCTCCTCTCTAACAAAAATGCAAAAGTTAAACTTGACATTTCAGTATCAATTGCTTAAACTCATAAGTTGACTATATTAATCAGAGATTTTATATTTTATTCTGCTGGTTCTTTTGTTTACTTTTGTTTCTTCTTGTTCTTCTTGCTCTTCTTTCTCCGTCTTCCCCTCTCTCCCTTCTCTTTTTCCCTATCTTCCTCCCATCTCTTCCCTTTTTTCTCTCCTCCCTCCTTCCCTCTCATCCAGCTTCAGTAGATTGTAGCTATTTGTGGCCTGACTGTGGATAGGTTGCCTCCTTCTTACGCAGTATACTATATGTCTGCATTAAGTAGTTCACAATATTGTTATTGGTCTTAGTGTGTACATTTGATCATCATAACCCACAGCATCTCAGAGCTCCTTAGTCTAGCAATCTACCAACCAATCTCAACTTCCTCTAACAACATAGTTTACAGGTGTAAACCACCATACTTTACCTAATCTCCTATTTCTATCACTTCAAATGATAAATGTCTTCCCAGGCTTTTCCAGAGAGATTAAGAACTCTGTCCAAGGGCAAACAGTTGGTACTGATAGAACTGAGCTTCAAACCCAGGCTTAAGATTCATAATCCAGCCCTCTGTTGACCACCTTGCTCTGTCAAATAACTTCAAAAAATATTTTCAATGAGGCAGAAAATGAATACTTAAAAGTGCCTTGGTTTGTCTGTTTTTTGATGTATTTACATGTTCCAAAATAAGGAACATTTTATAATTTTGAACATTTTATAAATTTGTTTTGTGCAAATTAATGGTAGTACAGTCCAATTCTGCCTACAAATGTTTACATTCACTTTCTTTAGTCAGAAAAGCTCTACTTTTTACACTCTTGTTTTGTGTGGTACTATATATTCTAGTCTGGCTTCCTCCTCTAAAAATACTAGCTGATATTTCTGAAGTGCATCACAGTTTTCATAGTGCTTCTCATCATTACATTACCTGATCTTTGTAACAACTCTATGAAACAGGTAATAGATATATTGAAGCTAAGATATTGAGAAGTTAAATGACTTGTTCAAGGTCTCGCAGTTAGTAAATGACAAATCTGGGACTTGAACACAACTCGTAGAACTCCAAATTGTATTCTTTCTATTATGTAATAACTAATAGCACATTTCATTGATTTAATTTAATTTCTTAAAGATTCATAATTATCATATAGAATTAGACAAATTTCAATAACTTAGACATATTAAGTGCACACTAGGAAATGAAGAAATAAGCATTTATTAAACTCCCAGGATAAGCCAGGTACTATTCTAATTACTTTACAAATACCCCATTTGATACTCACAAAAATCCTTGAAAGTAGATGCTATTATTATCCCCATTTTACAGTTGATAAAATTGATACAAACAAAGATTAAGTGACTTGTCCAAGGTTACATAGTTAATAAATCAAGATTGAATTTGAACTCAGGTGTTCCTGACTCTTGGCCCAAAACTTTATTCACTGTGCTATTTAGCTAGCTCTTATACAAAACATTCTGCTATGGACTTTGGAAGAGGGAAAGATTAAATAATACATTCTCTCACCTGGCATGGAACTCATATTCTAGTAGAGAATTTTGGTAGACAAATAAATATAATTAAAAAGGTACATGTTAAGTACATATGAGAGATATAAACAAAGTGCTGGGAGAGGTATCTAACGATGAAGAGGTCAGATTTGTAAAATAAACCGATAAATAAATAAATAAAACAAAATGAAAACTGAATCCAATGATGAATTAGAACTACTAACTATGTTTCTTAACTCTATGTCTGCGTGTATATGTGTGTATACGTTAACTTATGGAATTCTGCTTTATTCTAAAAATTATGCATTAGATTTATTTAGCAAGTTGAAGGAGCCATTTTCCTAATTCAATACAAATCTAGCAGTTAATTTCAGTGAGCCACCAACAATTTCCTTATGCATCATCTTTTCATTTTATTTTCCTTTGTAGAGGCTTCCTTTCAACCACAACTTGTGTCTCTTAAGAGTAATAGCTGGAGTTGAGTTGTACACAGCACTAGGCAGTACACAAGCCCTTCCTCAGGTAGTGATCCCTGGTTGTTAGCACCATGGTCTGCTGTTTTCTTGTGTGTGATCGCCTTGTTACTTATGAATCAGGCAGTTTTAAAACATAGAAACATCTTCTGCTTTTGATGCTTGTATACTCGGGCCTCTTCTCGTAGACTAAGATAGCATGGGACATATTTCCTTCCTGAATCAGTGTCATCTTTTTGATACAAATATGTTATACTTACTGCAAAGTACTATATACTAAAAATGATTATATTTTATGTTAGTAATTAAAGTAAATGGTAAACAATTATATCGCTTTATTTTCTCCTAGTGAAGTACATGATTTCTTAATTAAGTCTCAATGAATAGAAATTTTCTTTAGAGAATACAGCCGCATTATCATGGCACACTATCAAAAAGAAAAGCAACAGGTATTTCTGTGAAGGTGATGAGTGGAAAGTGATGACCATCCCCAAATTATCCCAGGTAATAGTCACAAAATAAAACAGTTTGTTTGTAAGGAGAGCTTCTTGCATATGCTTGGAACTTTATTTCCCTTCTTGGAGCCTCTGAAGTAGTTGTCTTCTATGTTGAAAATGCATTTTCTCTTCATCTCTCCCTTCAACAATCCTGTTTTCATAAAGTTACAATTTAAAGCCCATCTTTTAATTCGGCCTTTCCTTAATCCATCAAATGTTGACGTCTACTCCCCTCAAATTACCTTGTATTAATTTTGTATGTATGTTCATTATTTATATATGTACCTACTGTCTCCCCTTGTAAAGTGTAAGTTCCTTGAGAGCAACACCTATTTCACTTTTATTTTTTTAGGCCAGGCGTATCAAAAGAACTGTATAAAACTGCATAAAATTCTATTGTTTAAAAATAAAGATTGATTGACTTATTTTGTTTTTATTTGACATACATTTCCAGGTGAATTTCTCCCCCATCCTTTCCAAAAGGGTCAATCCTTCAAAAAATAGTCTGAAGAAAACTAGAAAGAAAATTAAAATGTTCCATACTGCTAATCTTAGTTTCAAAAAGTTATGTTTTATGCAACATTACACACTAGTGAGTGCCCCACCTCTACTGAAGATCAGAGACATATACTCATAGCATTCAGTTTGGATTATTTTGCTGATTATTTCCATTTAAACTGTTGAGATCATTGTGCATTTTACTTGGTCCCATTTACATGACTTTTTATCAGTTCCTGCAGGTCTTTCCACACTCCTTTCTATTGTTACTGTGCTTGTCCGTCGTTGCCAAAGAAGACCATGCCATCAGCGAAAGGATGACATGACTTACACTTGACTTTGTTTTGAATGAGGGAGGGCTGTGCCGGTCATCAGCCTCACTTCTCCTCCAGAGCCATCTAGGTCCAATGACCAAATGTTCATCAGGATGACTAGAGATGACCCAGAATGCACAGGGACACCTTGGCCCCTTTAGGCTCTAGTCTATGCAGGTACTCACTTAGGGTGAAGTAACGCCCATTTATTGAATAAGCCTGTTTAAGAAGTAGCCAGGGCATGGTCCCTTTAATAAGGTAAAGAAAGGAAAGACATCAGGCTAGGAGGACTCCTTTGTATATATTCCTATTGTCTCTATTGAGATCCTTAAAACGTTGAAAATAATTTTCTTCCTTGCAGGCTTCTATTCTTCCTTGGAATGACTATAAGGTCTATGTAGAAGAGATTGTAAAATGTTTTGTTTTTTTTTGTTTGTTTGTTTCTTTGTTTGTTTGTTTTTTAGCTAGCTCCCATTTATATAGTGCTTCAAGATTTGCAAAGAAATTTAGTTCTTATCTCATTTGATCCTCATGACACCTGTGAGGCACATCAGTCAACAAACATTTATTAAGCACTTACTATGTTCCAGGCATTGTGCTAAATGCTGGGAATACAACTATAAGGAGAAAGTAAGACAAGAGCTCACATTCTAATGAGTAAGAGAGCTAAAAAGGGGTGACTGAGGTGGAGGAAAGGTACCCATGATGTCTACTTATTTAGACATCATAGAGAGAGTCCTATATAGAAATGAGTCAGCCATACAGGCTGGAGAGGGAAGCATATCTTTCTGACATGAGTTTCTTCCTTAAAATGGAGATTCTGTGAGGATGAAAATACTTCTAATGTGAGAAGTATTGCGGAGGATGAGTAAACTCCTGTGGTGAAGGAAGTAGTATTGTTATCTCTATTTTACTGATAAGAGGAAAAAGATCCTTTCTGAGTATTATATACCTTATAAGTATCTAAATCAGAATTTGAATTCAAGTCTTCTTCCATCCAAGTCAAGATACCTATCTACTGTGCCATGTGATTTTATTCTATGGCTTTTCTTAGAGTGTTTGGAGCGTCAACACAATCCAATATGTAAATATATTTTCTGGCCAAAATCAGAACTATTTCAAATAAGGTTAACTATATCCTAAATATATGCTGGTATCAAGATGAAGCTGAGCAAATTTGAAATGGAGAATTCTCAGCAGCACGATTCAGTAAGACATAAAGGTAATTGAACTGGCCCGTGTAAAGAAACTGTATGTGCCCCTCCATTCTTATTTCCTGGAGAGTTCCCATATTCTCTTCAGGGTAGCCCCATTGGTAATACAACCCAGACTCCAGGGAATCCACATGGTTCACTAGTTAAAAGAGTCCCATGTAGATGTTGTTTCCCTCAGAATGAAGCCATCTTATTTTAGCTATGTTGTATTGCTTGCATGCCTCCAAAGAGATCACTGGAGGTTGTCAAGGTGCTATAAATTTTTTTTCTTTTTTTTAACAAAAGGTTGTATGACAAAAATTGTAAAGCCACAGTTTTTATAGTAACAAAGAATCAGAAATAAGACAAATGCTCATGATTTAGGGAATAACCAAACCAGGTGTACTATATCAATATAATAGGATATTGCCATACTTTACATACATGCATAAATATATAAACATACATGCATGCATGTATAAAAAATACAGAGAAGTAAGGGAAGATTTACTCTAATTTATAGCAGTCAGGAAAATAATAAACAAAATGATGATAATAATGAGTAGAAATAACAACCAACAAAACAAACTGAATATTGTTGTTACTGGTTTTCTAGTTCCACAATCCTATGATCAATACATATTTTCTTAAAAAATTGATAACTAGCCTAAATTTTAAAAAAGAGAAAGAAAATGAAAAGATTATTTTATTTCCTTTGTTTTAAAAAGTTTCATTATCTTTATCACAGTCATTTCCATAGACACCTTTCCCCCTGAATACTACAGTGAGTTGTCAATTTTAAGGAAAGGGGAGTGTGGGGGGAGGATAGTAATTGAGCATCAGTTGATGCATGTTGACTATATAGTCATCTATATTCAATATTCAGAACCCATAGTAACACCCACCCCATTTCTCCAAGGGCTAAAAGTTATCTCTTCCCTGAATCCAGAATTCAGCATTAAAACTACATATGTTTCAGCATTATTTTCTTGCTTTTATTTCTCTTGCTCTAATCATGTGTAGTACTTTCTCTCTTTCTCCTTACTTTATTATACATCATTTCATATAATACCATGTTTGTCTGAATTCTTCAAATTCATTATTTCTTATGGCACAATGAAATTCCATTGTATTCAAATATAACATTTGTTTAGCTATTTCCATCTCTATTTTTTAAAAATTCTTCTTGCTCCATAACCCAAGATGGTAAAATAATATGAGCAAAGCTATTATGAAGTTATGAATGAACATGGTGGGTGATATATTTGACAGGACAGATGAGCCTAGAGACTTGACTAGTCTAAGATTTTGAATTTAATCTCTAAAGAAATAAAGACCCAAATTTTTGTTAAAAAATAAAATTCAAGAACTATTACTATTAATAATACATACTTTTGAGGTTTGCAAAACTCTTCACAAATATTATTTCACATCAGTGAAGGGAGGTAGGTATTATTATTTTCCTCTGTTACAGATTAGGAAACTGAGGCCTTTAAGTGATATACCTAGGATCAGATTTCTAGGAAGTGTCTGAGGCTTATTTTGAACTCAGGCTTTGCTGACTCCAAGTCTTATAATCTATCCACTGTGCCACCTAGCACATTTTGTTTATTATAATCAAGCCCAATAAAATCATTTAAGCTTAAGTTTATAAGTTATGGGAGTTTGACTAGATGTCAAGATCAAACTTGAAGATGTCTTTCAGCCCTAAATCTTTATGAAACTCTATAAAACATTTTGCTCCACCATCACTATTAAATTTCTCCTGGGCAGAGACAGTATTAAAAGAGAGTTCAATAAAGCCTTCAATATATCAATTTTAGGACTGTAAAATCATTAATAAAGCCTACTATCTTAAAGTCAAACTTTTCAGGAATAAAATAGGTAGATTTTTATGGAAAAGATCTTTATTTAAAACTCACATGCCTTTGGACATATCACTGGACTGCTTTTTTTTTTCTTTTTAATTTAAAAATGAACTTGGCAGTACCAGAAAATAAAGCAAAAAAGTAGCAAAGCATATGACTTGAAATGTATTTAATACAGCAAAAATACATATAAACATACATTCAAGGTACTGGGATATGTTTCATTTTAATCTTTCAGACCTTACCTGTCGTCAATCTTCTTTCTAAGTAAGATGTTAACCCCCTAGCTTTCTCCTCTTCCTAGAGTATACGCTTTGTCCCTCTCTTAATTCGTATCAGGTTCTATTCTCTCTGTCTTCCCTATTCTCTCTCTGTCTTCTACAAAGGTAGGCAAGCTCTTTTCTCTGCCCCTAGGCTTCCTTTGCTTCCTCTATCTTATATCCTGCCTCTCTGTCTCTTAGGACTGTACTTCCCTTCTGGCAGTCTCATAACCCACCTTTATGTTTTGCATTTCGTCTGTCCCAGATTCTTTAACTCTTTCTCTTCCTTCCCTACTAAGTTTTTATTGTCTAGCTGGTCATCTTTCTTCTGGAAAGACTTCTCCTTTCTTTTATTTTTTCTTCTGAATCTGACATTATCATAATAAGGGTGAAGAAAGGGAAACAGTTTGGAGGAGATAAGTTTTGTCTTTAGTCTTCTCCACCATAGTGTTGTTATCTCCTTCCTGACTTTCAATGCCTACCCACTTGTTGGGGCCTCCCTTGGCCTATCTGAGCCTTGTTTCCCTAGAGAGTACCCAATGATCCACACTTTTCCTACTTTCCTCCCCTCCACCCAAAATAGTCTGCCTATAATTCTTATTATATTAGAATATAGAACAGAAACCAACCAATAAATTGATTCATGATAAAAAAGGTTAATAATAGCTTCCTAATGAGCAACCATAGACTTTAACTGAGTCTTCATTGCCTTCATACAAAAAAATGAATTAGAGCAGTAATAACAGGTAGATGATTAGAAGACCTATTCCAAGTAGATAGGACTCTCATTGCTATTAATCTCAGCACCCTAACAATTGTAACCTCTGATAATGTGTAAAGCTTATCTGGACCTCAAGCTACTGAGGCAATAAGATAACATTTGACAACTGGGCATACTAGTTGAATTTATTCAGATGTGTTGTCCACATGGTGCTCTCCATCAGATATCTGAAAGAGTAAAGTTTCACATTGTGAAAAAGATAATGGGGAGACAGATAATTGGAACAAATAGGTTGCAGTACAAGGTCAATAAAAATTATTCATTATAAGTGGTATAAAGTGTTGTAATTAGAAAGGAATGACCAGAAAAAGAAATGATTAAGTCAGAGAAAGAAGGAATGAGTGGCCCATGTTTTCCCACAAACCTATTACTATTTATTTATTTATGGTAGGCTTTATCCACGTTGTGGCAGCATTAACCCAGGCTCTGCATATATATACATGTGTATGTATGTATGCATATACATACATACATACACACATGTACATGCATATTGTCACCTTATGAATTTGCCCTGGAACTGGTGTGTCTATACACATATATGTGTGCATATATAGTATACATATACTTATACATATGCATGCATATCCATGCATGTATGTGTGTAACAATGTAATCACAGATCCTTGGCTATATTGGAATATGCTCTACATAGATATGCCATTTCTCCTATATACAGCCTAACCCTTCAAAATAAAGAACTTTATCTCTTTAAAATTCTATCATTTTTTTTCATTTACAATGATCTCTTTACTGGCTATCTGACTATTTCTCCTTTCAAAAGTAATAATGAAAATAGAAGACATTCAAACAGAGGATAATAAAAATATGTATTTGTTTGAGCTCAATTACTTAACTGCACATAACTGATCTTTTGAAATAGCATGTTTGATAGTAAAGAGTTTATAAAAGTATCGTCTATACATTCTAGGATTTTATTTTCATAAAAATTTAATTAACTATACAAATGAATATTTGGGCCACTGATAAAATAAATACTTTTAAATCATGAAATATAAACAGCTATACATAGGAATAATATATTTACAATGCCTCAAATCATATTTTACTAGTGTAAAACAAATGAAATAGAATCAGATCAAATTTAATGCAAAAGTGATCCCATTCAGTTAAAAGATCTTAAGATGAAAATTTTGCCTGCTTTGATCCAACTGGTTTGGTTACAAAAGTAAAGAAACTCCAGGACAATGGAAAAAGCATGGATTTTGCAATTCTGAACCCTATATTCAATTTATGATTATGACACTTCCAAGTTATGTGCTGGGAAAATTTGTTTACCTTCCTGTTTTCTCAGTTTATTTACCCAATGGAAGTGTTGTGGTATAGTGCAAAAATATTGATGGATATATTCCAAGGACATCTTTATAAAGGTGTATCACCAAGGCTATGTTCACCATACCAATGATGACTACGAATATGCTGGCATTGTTCTGAATCACAGAGTATAACAGCCTCTCCATATAGAAGGCAGAAAGAAAACATTAATTCAGACACCAGAATCCCAACAGCAGAAAAACAAATTCATCACTGCAACAAAAAAATCTATACAGAGTCTCAATGTAGGCCTTCCCACAAACTGGATCTTCTTTCACTCATGCTAGTTCCTACCTACTTTCTTTGTCTTTTTCTGTTCTGACTGCTATCATTTCTTGCTCCAACCCTTCTTGCTCCACCCATTCAACAAATTCCTCCCACCATAGGCTCCATGTGACTAAGAATTCCATGTGACCTCCATGCCACATGGACCTATTAATGAATGAGAAAGATCTTCCCATTTAAATTACTGTTACAAAAGTCCAAGTCTCGTTACCTGGGTCAAGTTGAGCAAATTATTTTACTTTTTTGAGTGTCAATATTCTCTTCTGTAAAATGAAGGGACTGGACCAAATGAATTCTGAGGTTCCTTCTAGCTCTCATTGGATGATCCTCTGATATAATAACTTAAGTACTTCATAATATTTGATTAAAGTAATATAGAGAAAACACTATGAAACATAAGGCTTATTTGGATACAAGTTGTGTCCCAGCTCTTAGTGTACAAAGCTTTTAAGTTTTATAAGAATTAATAGTCTAAAATTTCATGAATTTTTTGAGTCCAGCCTGCATAAGAATGTCTGTCTATATACATATGTGATTATATCTATATATGTATATCTATGTGAATATATACACATATGTTTTAAAATTTATGTATATGTGCATGTATAGATGTAAGGTTATATATGGTCACTAGACAGAAATATAAATAGAGAGTAAGGCCTCAAGTCAGGAAGATTCACCCTCTAAAGTTTACTAGGCCTTGGACACTTACTAGCTATGTCACCCTAGGGAAGTCACTTAAATCTGTTTGCCTCCATTCCTCATCTACAAAATGAGCTGGAGAATGAAATGGCAAACCACTGCAGTGCCTCTGCCAAGGAAACCCCAAACAGGGTCACAAAGAAGAAGACACAACTGAAATGACTGAACAACAGAATGTGTATATGTGTGTATGTATATATTCATAAGTTTCTATATATGTGCGAATGTGCATATATTGTATATGTGTATATGTGGACACATGTGTGCTTATATCTATAGTACATATTTGTCTGTGTATACTAACACACATGTATGTATAACTACATGCTTGTGAAACATGGACGGGCTGTCAACACTATGCCAGGAAATTGAATTGCTTCCATTTGAACTGTCTTAGGAAGATTCTGAGCATCATCTGGCATAATAAGGTACCAGACACTGAATCCTCTATCGAGCTGAACTGCCAGGTATTCAAACTATGCTTCAGAGAGCGCAACTCCGATGGGCTGTCCACGTTGTTGGAATGTAAAACGTATGCTTGCCAAAAAGACTATTTTATGGAGAACTTGCATGGGGCAGACAATCACATGGTGGCTGGAAGAAACGATACAAGGACACTCTCCAGGTCTCTCAAGAACTTTGTATTTGACTGTGCAATATGGGAGACACTGGCACAGGACCGTTCAGCATGGCATGCTCACATAAGAAAAGGTGCTGTGCTCTTTGAGCAAAGCAGGATTGAGACAGAACAAAGCAAATGCAGGATGCGCAAATTTGAGATATCCACCCCAGATATTCATACAGAACATCTGTGCCCAACCTGTGATAGAGCATTCCGATCTCATATTGGTCATCACACCATGAGTCTAATCTGCTGTTACCCTCTAACAGTTACACAAACATTTACATATGTTTCTAAGATTTGTGAATCTCTTTACATATCTTCTCACTTGTTTAAACAATTGTTGTAAGGTAGGTGTTATTCTCTATTTTGCAAATAACAAAACTGAGGCTGAGAAAGGTAAAGTGACTAGTTCTGGTCATTGAGCTAATAAGCGCCCAAATTCACATCATCAATCTCGCTGCCTAACATATGTTAAATTGGAATGACTATGAATTTACTTGAGCTGAGTTCAAATCCAATACTGTCACATATTATCTGGGCAAGCCATATAAGCTCTTTCAGTCTCAGAGAAAGCTAGATCAGGTAACAGATCACCTCGTCTAGAGTCAGGAAAGCCTGAGTTCAAGTCCAGTGCCAGAAACTTAATGGCTGTGTGACCCTGGACAAGTCACTTAACTACTTCTGGCCTTGGTTTCCCCAACTTTGAAATGAAGATAATAACAAATCTACTCCCCAGGGATATTACAAAGATAAAATGAGATGATGCTTGACACACAGTAGGCACTTAAGAAATGTGTTCTTTCTCAGATTCCACATCTAAAAATGGAGTTAAACAATAATATTTACTCTACTTATATCTTAAAGGGTTGTATAGATAGTACTTTCAAAATCTAAATGTATTACAAAAATTCAAGTTATTAATATTATAGGATGAGGAAAGGAGTAGAATTCAAAGGTGGACCAGAAAACACCAAAAAAAAGTTAAAAGTCTAATTGTCAAATGGCACTTATAAAAATAACTGTAACAACCTTTAGAAAAGATAAAAAGGGCTGGAAGTGCTCAGAAAGTTTTCAGCCTCAGTCTTTTGCCTAACTATAGGCTCTGCCTGTATCTCCAGGCACTGAGAAAGTCATTCTTTTACTGCTAATCCAACATTTTAAAATTTATATCCTTAGCCTTGCAATAGCAAAGAATCATTTTGGCCTTAAAAACAACTGTGCCTGTGGAAGTTTTACTAGCTTCTTATTCTCATGTTGCTTTGCTAAGTATGCAAATATCTGAATATGGAAGCCCTCACATGCTCAAAGTTCATTGAGAGGTGAATTGAGAGACTAAAGTGAAGCAATGATAAAAAGAATTAATTTTGTACATTCACATATTTTTCTCCAGACTTAAGAGGACAGACAAAGCACCAGCTTTTTATGGAATCAAACAGCATTTTTTCATCTTCTAGCATGAATCACAAGCCATCCTTTTTACTGAATACATTCTATTCAGATTTAACTCATTTTGGTTAGCAAGTGACCTCAGTAATTTCATCTCAAGAGTTTTAATTTTTTTTCTTTACTTTTAACTGGTACAATCAACAAATTTAACCTGAAAAAAAAAGTTTCTGGAAAGTACAATGAAATGTGGTAAATGACAGCACTTTATAAAATCCAAGAGACTTCAGAAATTTGGATTATTTCCAAAGTCTTAAGCATAAAAACGAACACTAATTATAAGTATAAAAGGCTTTTGGTTCAAGGTGTTATTTTTCTTTAACTACAATTCATCAAGCTTCTCCTTCCATCTTCATTTCAAATGTTCCTTGTCTGTCCAAGAAAATGGGATTCACATCTGCAAAGAGAAAAAGAAAGAAAAATGTTCAGAGCTTGTATTTGAATAGCATGAAGAAAAAAGGCACAGTCTTGTTAAGAAAAAGCCATTGAATAGTATATGGAATCTATGCAAAAATGACTATATATTAGGGCACAAAACCCTTAAAATCAACTGTGGAAAGGCAGAAATATTAAATTTATTCTTTTTTATTATAATGCAATAAAAATTCAAGAAAGGGAAGTGGAAAGAGATTAAAAATTAGTTGAAAACTAAATAATTTGATCCAGAAGAATAATTGGGTCAAAGAACAAATCACAGAAGCAATCAATACTTTCACTAAAGAGAATGAGAACAATAAGACAACATATCAAATTTCATGGGTTGTAGCCAAGACAGTACTTAAGGGGAAAATTTATTTCTCTAAATTCTTACATCAACAAAATAGAAAAAGAACAGATTAATGAATTTGACATGCAACTAAAAAATACATAGAAAAAGAACAAATTAAAATCCCCATTTAAGTATCAAATTGGAAATCCTCAAGACTAAAGATGAGATTAATACAATCAAAAGAAAAAATATTGAGTTAACAAATAAATCAAGGAGCTTGATGTTTGAAAAACAGAAACAAAGATAGATAAACCAGTGAATAATTAATTTTTAAAAAAAGAAAGAAAACCAAATATGCAGTATCAAAATTGAAAGTGGTGAAATCACCACCAATGCAGAAGAAATTAAAGCAATCATTAGAGAATATTTTGCCTAACTATATCCTAATAAATGTGGCAGTCTCAGATAAATTTATATATAAATGAAAATATAAATTACCAAGATTAACAGCTCAGGATATAGAATGCCTAAATAATCCCTTCTTAGAAAAATAGATTCAATAAGCCATGAATAAACTCCATAAGAAAAAAAAAATCTCCAGGACTAGATGAGTTCACAAGTGAATTCTACCAAACATTTAAAGAAAAAGCTAATTGCAATACTAAATAAACAGTTTGGAAAAATAGGTGGAGTCTTACCAAACTCCTTTTATGACACAAATATGGTACTGATACCTAAACCACGAAGAGTCAAAGCAGAGAAAGAAAATTATAGACTGATTTCCCTGATGAATTTTGATTCAAAAAATTTTGGACAAAATATTAGCAAAGCAATTGCAGCAATACATCGCAAAGATTATACATTGTAACCAGGTAGGATTTTTACCAGGAATGCAGAATTAGTTCAATATTAGTAAAATTCACATAATTGACCATATCAATAACAAAACTAACAGAAATTATATGATTGTCTCATTACATGCCAAAAAGTCATTCAACATAATACAATACCCATTTCTATTAAAAATTATAGAGAGGGTGAGTTAGGTGGTACAGTGAATAAAGCACCATCCCTGAAGTCAGGAGGATCTGATTTCAAATATGAACTCCGACACTTGATAATTACTTGTGTGTGACATTGGGCAAGTCACTAAACCATAATTGCCTTGCCTTCCTCCCTCCAAAAAAACTAACTATAGAGAACAGAGGAATAAAGGGACCGTTTCTTAAAAAGACAAGCAATAGCTATATAAAATCATCATTGAGTATTATCTGTAATGTGGATAAGCTAGAAACTTTCTCCCTAAGGTCAGGGGTGAAACACGGATTTCAATTCAATACTATTACTTAATATCATACTAGAAATGTTAACTATAACAATAATAGAAGAAAAATAAATGAAAGGAATTAGAACAGGCAATAAGGAAACAAAAATATCACTCTTTTATGATGATATGATGATATACTTATAGAACCCTAGAGAATCCACCAAAAACTACTTGAAATAATTAAAAACTTCAACAACTTGCAGGATATAAGAAAAACCCACATAAATCATCAGAAAAATTTAGTAGCATGAGATAGAAAGAAAAACTTCATTAAAAAAAAAACTGTAAAAATATAGAACACTTTGGAGTCTGCCTGTGAAGACAAACCCAAAAACTATACAAATACAATTATAAAACACTTTTCACAAAAATGAAATCAGATCTAAACAATTAGAATAATATAAATTTCTCATGGGTAGACTGAGCCAATATACTAAAAGCTAATTGACTTATTCAATGCCATATAAATCAAGGTAGCAAAATATATTTTATACACCTAGAAAAGACAACAAAATTTATCTGGAAGAACAAGAATATCAAGGGAATTAATGAAAAAGAACTGCAAAGGAAGGTAGCCTAACATACGACATCTCAAACTATATTAAAAGCAGTAATTATCAAAACTATCTCATATTATCTAAGAAATAGAGTGGGGAATCAGGGGAATAGATTAGGTACACAATACACAGTAGTTAATGACCATATTTGCCCTCAGTTTTGGGGATTAAAACGTACTATCTGATGAAAGACTGCTGAAAAAAAATTAGAAACCATAGGACACAAACTAGGTATTGGCAAATATCTCATATCATATACAAAGATAAGGTCAAAATGATTGCAGGATTTAGACAAAAAGGTTGACACTATTAGCATATTAGAAGAGCAAGGAACAGTCTACCTGCCAGACCTATGGAAAAGGGAAGAATTCATGACCCAAAAAGAAGTAGAGAACATTACAAAATGTAAAATAAATGTGATTATATTAAACTAAAAGGCTTTTGTACAAAGAAAACCAAAGCAACCAAAATTAGAAGGAAAGCAGAGACAAAATTTTTGCATCAAGTGTCTCTGATAAAGGCCTCATTTCTTAAATATATAGAGAACTGAGTTAAATTTACAAACTTACTAGCCATTTCTCAATCACTTTTTGTATGATTTTACTCAGAAACAACTGAGACCTTAGATATGCTAAATGACTTGCTCAAGGTCACAGAGGTAGTAAGTAGCAGACCACAGGGACAAACTCAGTTCAGTTGACTATAAATTCAGCATCCTTTTCAATGTACCTTTATGCCTCATCTAGCTCCTCCTCTATTTATAAATAAAGGAACTAAAGCCCAGAGGCCACATAGATAGTTAGAAGTACAACTCTGTCCTCTGACTTCAAATTTTTGTATAAGCCTTCATCCATTCTATCATAACTACCCCTTGTGACTTTAAGTGTCTGCTTCTTTCCTTGGTGTTCCATATCCACTATTTGTCTGGGTCTGTTTTGGCACCCAATAATTCACATGGTTCCTACCCTCCATTACCTATTCTACTGCATAGGGGCTATATGCAGTTTAGCTACTAGCAAAGTCTTAAACTAAAATAGTTAAGATGTATCTAACTTCCAAGAATAGGAGATGAATCTGGGTAGGGTTAAGAAGGTGTCTCTGGTCATCCTCAAAAGATTAAAAAAACAAAATATATGCTATATCTTTATTTCTGCTCTGTTGCCGTACCCATTAAGGCACACAAGATAATGGATAACTAACTACTCCTTTGCCATAAGCTATGATGCTATGCCTTCATGGTCTACCTATTAAGCTTAAATAGGGAAAGTGAAAGTTGCAACCACTGCTTTATTGCGACAATCTCCCAACTTACAGCTATATTATATGTTACTCTGTTGAAGTCAAAAAGCGAAAGAAAGAGTAATCACATTTACTCTTCCCCAACACAGTAAATTGCATTTCTGACAAAGCTCAAGTAAATAACAATTTCTATATTTATTCTACTTTTTCTACTCCTTCTCTTTCCTCTTCTCTTCCTTGTTCTAATCTTTTCCCCTCAAATTACCCTTGAGATGAGCTTTGAAAGAAAGTAAGAATTCAGGAACACAGATGTGAATGGTTCCTAATCAAGAAGTTTTAAATCAATAAGCCTTTATTAAATGTTTACTATATGCCAGGAACCCAGTAAAATTTTTATGCATTTCCTGCTTTTTGTGGCACATATGTTCTATAGATCAAAATCACTCTTCTACTGTCAGAAGGAATCATGTGTAGCTGAGCTTCATATAACTGTAGAATTTTAGATTTAGGAGACCTTAGAAATTAACTGTCTAGCTTCCAAAAAACACACATTTTATTGTGCTCCATTTCTTGGTTGAGTCATAAGAAAAGTAATTTCAACTCTAGATGTGTTTCTATTAACTCTCCGTGAGTGGTGGTATTATTATTATTAAATATCTAAAGCCATGAATATATCCCTTTTTCATTTGCATCAGTTTTGCAATTTGCATGTTGGCAGTTTTGGGGACGAGGAGGATACTGCACTATATGTGGTGATGCCAGCAAATGTGCTGTGGCCATCTCCTCTCATATGACTTTATAATCGAGTTGCAATTTTTAAATAAAGAATAATATCTACCACCTTTCCTCTTTGCCATATTTCCTCAAAACAATACCTTGATTTGTTTTTGTACATTGAATGGAAACTCCTTTCTATATTAGTGTGTGTATTCTCCTCTCCTAAGCAATATTTAGGCAACATAACTTCTTGACAGAGACAGAAAGAGTATCATCCTGTCTTGGCCTGTAATTTACTTAGGGTTGATTTTGTTATGGAGTTATGTATGAAGACAGTTATCATGAACCCAAGATGCCCATTATGGTTAAGTAACCACTTTTCTCAGGGTGTTCAAAATCAAACCCTATTGCATCTTCCCTCAAGATTCCTTTCCACCTTTCTTCATATAAGCAAAGAATGTATTTTGTGGGTAAGCCTATGAATATTCTCTCTCTCCTTCAGCTCATGCCATAAATCTCATGTTATACGCTTGCCATTTTGCTTGGTGACACACAGCAATACTTATCCTAAATTCCGTTACTTTCATTTGTCCCCACACTTTGTCTTATTCCCTTTCAAATTTAAAGTGTGTTGAACTTGGCATATTGTGATTCACATGTCATGGTAGATGAATGGCATTTCTGTAAGGTGGAGTATTGAGAATGGCATGAATACAATATATGTATTGCATTCTTCATGTTATCTTGGCATATCAAATGCTTCATAAAGAGTATTTTATTTCTTAGAAGAATTATGTTAGTTCCTAAATAATTCATTTTGTGAAACAATATTCTTCCCATATTCATGATTTAAAAAAAGCAAATTTACTTTTCAAGCAGGAAATTCTGAATCTTTCTGTTGATTTCCAACAAATACACTATATTCCAGTTTAGATAACAAATATAAATAAAGTGAAAAATAATAATGATTCTGGAATATTAATTTTTTGAAAAAATATTTCCAGGGTTTGAAAAATAATAAAATAATCTGAGATCTACCAATCTTTCTGTTATAAAATAAGGTAATATGTTAAAGTATTTGTCAAACCATAAAATACTAAATGAATGGTAATTATCTATTGTTATTATTATTAAACTTTTAAATAGTAACACATGTTTTATTTTGCTCAGAACTCTATAATTCATGGTTAATTTAAATCCATAAGAAAATGTTAATCAAGAGGTTCATCAAGTAACAGAAAAAAAATAACAAATGGAATCACCTGAATTATTCAAAATAAAGGACTGATTCTTTAGATGTGTTTCAAATGGAAAACTGAAAAAAATGAAAATTATATTCTGGCAAATGCTATATTGATGGACACATTCTTATATGGGAATTCTGGATGTTATCAGTGTTAAAGGCATTGAAAAATAAATAGAAAAGTATTTTGAGGAAAAGTATCATTTAAAATCAGTGAGATCAACTGAACAATATAATGGGTTCATTAAAAGAAAACTGTAAGGAAAATATGTTTTAAGGTAATATCTTTAGAGTTGGAAGAGAACACTAATGCCATCTAAGCAAATCCCGCATTGTACAAGGAACTGAGTCCTAGAAAGGTAAAGGGTCTTGTTTGAGTTCATATGGGTAAGCATAAAATGAAGATTTGAATTCAGCTCCTCTGATTTCATAGCACTTGTTTCTTGTATAACACTTCCTCCCCTGTTCTTAATTTTGAATGAGAATGTCATATACTGAATGTGCGAGAGGAGTAAATGGCACAATGGATTGCGTATTGAGATTGCAGCAAGGTAGACATAAGGCTAAATCAAGCTTCAGAAACTTCAATTCAATCCAATAATATGAAAAGAAAAGCACCTACTCTGTGTCAGACACTGCTAAGCACTAGGGACACAATTAATACACAGAAAAACATTACCTTCCCTATTGAAGCTTATACTCTAACTTGGGGTGATAACATACACGAAAGGCAGGAAATGAGGAGAAATGCTGGAGTATAAGTAAAGGGCACCTTGTTCCATAGGGTTGAAACTAGGCAGAGCAACAGATCCAGAGAAAAGTGAACCAAAATAAAGTCTAGTTTCTGCCATCTATAATGGAAGGCACAGGGGGAAGTTTGGTACTCCATTTTCTAGCCCTCCAATCAGAGAGGAGAGGACACTGAGGGAGATGATATCACTCAAGGCTTAAGTTAGCAGCATGGTGATGAGATTAGGAAGGGCATCTTGTTCCCTGGCTATGAAAATAGACAGAGTAGCACATGGGATACTTACTATCTGTGTGACACTCCAAAATTTAACTTCATTTTACTTCAGTGACCCTATTTGGAAAATGTGTATAATAATAATACTACCTACCTCCTAGGGTGCTTTTGAGAACCAAATAAGATAATATTTGTAAAGCACTTTAAATGCGCTAAAATTATATGGAAATTCCTGCTGTTATTATTATTTTTAGACGGATTTCATTAGATACATTGATTTTTCTTTAAATTCACAAGGCAAGTTGTAACCACTTTGAGAGCATCACCAAAAAATTATCCATGTGACAAAGAGAATGCTCATTCAGAAAAAAACAAAAAACAAAAACAAAACCAAAAACAAAACCATGACCATTTGTTCTTTTTTGAGCTTTATCAGCTGCATGCCCAATTCATTGGTCTTCTCTTTCTCTATTTTATTAATGTAGGCTTTCAGAGATATAAAACCTCTCCTAACAACTGCTTTTGCAGGATCCCCTAAGATGTGGTAGGTAGTCTTATTATTGACATTCTCTTGAATGAAGTTGTAGATTGTTTCTATAATTTGTTCTTTAATCCACTTATTCTTTAGCATTAGGTTGTTTAGTTTCTAATTAATTTTTTGTTTATATTTCCATGACCTTTGATTACATATAAGTTTTATTTCATTACGATCTGAGAAAAATGCATTGACTATCTCCGCCTTTCTGCAGTGGATTGTGAGGTTTTTATGCCCTAGTATAAGGTCAGTTTTTGTATATGTCCCATGAATCACTGAGAAAACAGATATGTTTCTTTGTAGCCCCATTCAATTTTCTCCAGAGATCTATCATATCTACCTTATCCAGAGTTCTATTCACCTCCTTAACTTTTTTCTTGTTTGTTTTGAGGTTAAATTAATCAAATTCAGAGAGGGGGAGGTTGAGGTCCCTCACTAGTATAGTTTTGTTGTGTATTTCTTCCTGTAACTCCATTAACTTGTCCTCTAATAATCTGGATCCTATATCACTTGGAGCATATATATTTAATAATGGCATTGCCTCATTTTCTATGGTGACTTTTAGCAGTTCAGTTTCCTTCCTTAACTCTTATGATTAGATCTATTTCTGCTTTTAATTTGTCTGAGATTAGGATTGCTACTCCTGCTTTTTTTATATCAGCTGAAGCACAAAATATTCTGCTCCAACCTTTCACCTGGACACGATGTGGATGACCCCTTTTCAAATGTGTTTCTTATAAACAACACATTGTAGGATTATGATTTTGAATCCATTCTGCTATCCATCTCTTTTATGGGAGATTTCATCCCATTCACATTCACAGTTATGATTACTATCTGTGTCTTTCCCTCCATCACCTTTCCCCTTGTTTATGCTTTTAGTTCTCCCTTTTCCCTTCCCCTCCACAATAGAGTTTTAATTTTCGGCCATTTCCTCCCTCAATCTTCCCTCCTGTTTTCAGCTCCCCTCCTTTTTAATTCCCTATTCCCTTACTACTTCTTCCCTCCCTTTTAGCCATCCCTCCCTATTCTTTCTCCCTTTCCCTCCTGCTGCCTATAGAACTAATTGTATTTCTATACTTAACTGAGTTTATTGAACCCTCCTTGAATCCAATCAGATGAGAGTACCTCTCCAACAATGCTCATTTCCCTTGCCTCTTTCCCTCTACAGTAATATATTTTTGTACCTCTTCCTGTGATGGAATTTATTTTTTTCCTGCCTCCTCTTTCTCATATATCCCATTACAATCCCTTTCCACCCTTAAGTCACATTTGTTATCGACACATTATGATAAATGTTGGAGAAGATGTGGGAGAGTTGGAATACTAACTCATTGTTAATGGAGCTGTGAGCTGATCCAACCATTCTGGAGAGTAATTTGGAACTATGTCCAAAGGGCTACAAAAATGTGAATACCCTTTGACCCAGCAATACCACTTCTAGGACTGAATCCCCAAGGGATCATAAAAATGGGAAATAGTCCCACACATACAAAAACAGCACTCCTTGTAGTGGTCAAAACCTGGAAATCAAGGGGATACTCATCAATTGGGGAATGGCTTAATAAATTGTAGTATATGAATGTAATGGAATTCTATTGTGCTATGAGAAATGAAGAACAGGAAGACTTCAGAGAGGCCTGGAAAGACATATATGAACTGATGCTGAGTGAAAGGAGCAGAACCAGGAGAACTTTATATACAGCAACAACCACAGTGTTTGAGAATTTTTTTTTGGTAGACTTAGAACTTCATTGCAATGTGAGGACTTAAAAAATTCCAAATGGTCTCTTAGGGAAAAATACTTCTATAACCATAGAAGAACTATGGAATTCTATTGCAGAATGCCACAGATCATTTTCTTTGGTATTATGTTTTGATTTTTTTATGATTTCTCCCATTCATTTTAATTCTTCTATGCAATATGATTAAGGTGAAAATGTATTTAATAGGAATACATGTGTAGTACCTGTAAAAAATTGCATGCTATCTCTGGGAGGGAGGGGAAAAAATCTAAGTTATTTGAAGTGATTATAGAACACTCAAAACAAATAAAATAATTTAAAAAAAGAAAACATGATGATAAGAAATAAAATATCATATTTAGTCCACAACTCCTGCAATTTTCCAAACTTGAGCTAGGAATTTTGCAATCAATATGTACATGTAAAAAGAACAATCTACACAACAATATGGAAATTGGCCATTCAGCTTTATAGCAAATGGGTAGGAAGAGTTAGAGTATTAAGTTCAGTCTTACAATCATTTCACAAAATAGGCTTGTGTATTTCCCCCCAAGGGTAGATAGAGAGCATGCTGAGTATTGGAACACAGAATTAATCTCAGAATTTATTTTTAAGATAACCAAAGTAAGAAAACAGCAGGTCATTCCTCTTAAAATGACATGTGTGCAGATGTATCTTTCTTGGTGAAAAAATTGATCTTCCCAAACTGTTTCTCATAAAAATAAAATGGTTTATACATGAAATGTTTAAGTAACACAGTCAGAGATTAAGGAAAAAACTGGTTTCATAATATTAACATCAGGCTAGTTTAAAGCAAAATGGGAAAAGGATCCCAAAGTACTAAAAAAAAATGTTGATTTGATTATGGACTTTGAAAATCTATCAATTCAAATGAGGGAGAATAGAAAATTCTTTACAAGTGTATTGTATATCTTTTTTCCTGATATTTAAGGTAAGCAGAAAAATAAATTTCTTCATACATTTTATATGTGACACATATAGAGAAAATGTCTTCTTTATTTATATTTTGGTAAGGTGAGTTTTTTTGGAGAGGGTCATATATTTGAAATTGTATGAAATATGAAAAAAATATGAAAAGTCACTTAATTCAATTTATTGATTAGTAACAAAGAAATTCACATTGGTACCCAAGTTTTTGTTTCTAGGTATTTTGGAAAGGAAAGAAGATGGCTATTGAATGAAGGAGGACAGTTCCTTTAAACACTGTCGAATGTTTGTACGTATCTTAGGCTGAAATACATCTGTTTAAGTCATGTCACTTGACTTTATATTCATTTAATTTAGCATGCTATAAGGAAAATATACTTTTCATAATAAGAGGAGAAAAATAAATTCTTTTCAAAATGAAGCTTTATGTTGACACATTGTTCTTTCTTCAATTTATTTAGCAAAATTAGCTTTACCTTGAGAGAAGAGAGGAAGAATTTTCTCTACCAAACTTCAAGGCTTTGTTGTTCAGTCATTTTTCAGTCATATCTGAAACTTTGCGACCCCATTTGGGATTTTCTTGGCAAAACACTGGAGGCCTGACACTCTATCCATTGTGCCAACTAGCTATCCCAAAGTTCAAGGTAGTAGTTTTTCATTTCTCTACAATTGAAAGTATTCAGAACATCTAATTGTGAAACTGCTTGAGATCACATCAGAAGGAGAATCCAATGTAATGCCTAATAATACTCTTATTTTCATTATTACTGAGATTAATTTTCAGAAACTAGACAACTACATACAGAAGTTTGGTGACCACTTATTTGGTACATATTTATGGTTATTTTTTTTCTCTAGGATGGGTTTTATTAGATGTTCACAGAAGTACCTTCCAACTTTGAGATCTCATGTTCCTGAATTCTGTGTGTTTGTCCTTCATTGCTGAAGAAGACCATGCCATCAGAGAAATAATGACATGACTTGCACTTGACTTTTTTTTTTTTTGAGTGAGGGAGGGTTGTGCAGGTCACTACCCTCCCTTCTCCTCCTGAGCCATCTGAATCCATTGACCAGATATTCATCAAGATGACTGGAGATGACCTGGGATGAGGCAATTGGGGTTAAGTTAATTGCCCAAGGTTACACAGCTAGTGAGTGTCAAGTGTCTCAGGTGAGATTTGAACTCAAGTCCTCCTGACTCCTGCACTGGTGCTTTATCCACTGAACCACCTAGATGCTCCTGTTCCTGAACTGAGGGAAAAAAAGAAAAGGAAGATTAATAATAAAGGGAGAAGGAATGCCTAAAATAACCTTTTCTACAACCAAACATGTCTGAGGTCTATCTGCCCTGTTGATCTCTCCATAAATCAGTGCCATTTGATCCTTGTCTCTTTAGTTTCATTTTCATTTAAATGAATCTTTGAGTGTATTGTAAGTGGTCATGTTTGTTTGAGGTTTTAAGGATAGCTTAGCCATAATATGTGTAAACCAGAGAAAAATGTAGAACTTACTTTGGAGTGTGGAAGAAATGATATTAATTGGAAAGCAGTTTGGCATGAAGGATAGAGGGCCACTCTGAGAGTTAGGCTAGACTATGGTGCAAGTCCCATCTCCTGCTTTTAGTGACTGGGTGACATATGTGAGCAATTACTGAATTGGAAGAGATACTTCCCTACAATGGTGAAATAGTTGTTCAAGTTTTATGTTTTTCAACATGTTATAAAATTGACATGCTTTTTTTGTTATTTTAAAAGTAGTCTGACAGTACAGATATATGTTTTCTCCCTTATATATTAATCTTTATTCTTCTGTTACTTAAACCATTATTTTGCTCAGAAAAATGTTCAATTCCATACCTTTGCTTTATTTTAGCAAGGTGATATAAAACAGGTTAAAATCTGATATATGCACATCAAAAACCAGACTTGAATCAGATCCTAAAAATTTATACGATATTCTGAAAATAAGATTGTGTGTATTTTAATCTAATCATAAAAATATAACTATTAAAACATTTTGCTAAAAAAACAAATTTGATAGGTTTTATGTAAATTCATTAAAAAAAATCATCATATTAGACCCCAGCCATGGATAGGGTGCTGGGCCTTGATCCAGACAGACCTGAGGACAAATCTGGCCTCAGGCACTTACTAGCTGTGTCAGCTTGGACAAGTCACTTAAACTCAATTTACTTCAATTTACTCATCTGTAAAATGGAGATTATAATAAAACTTACCTTTCATGGTTCCTTTGAGGGTAAAAGAGGATAATAATTGCAAAGACCTTAACACAGTATCTAGAACATAATAAGTTCTATATAAATTTTGACTATTATTACCAGTATTTTTGGAGATAATAATTTGATTTATTCTATTCAGTCAAAAGACCAGGCAAATCATTTATTCTCTCTCATGCAGATTATTTAATCAGTTGATTAGATGAATTTTAAAGTTTGCATCAGTTTTGGGGGTATGATATACACAGAGATTCATTGACTGTCTAGGTCTATTGATGAAATTTTTAAATGGGGTCAGCTAATCTAGTGATTTATTTAATCTGAGGGATTGCATGGACTTTCCCTGTTTGAAATAGCATCTAATTGAGTAACGTGTATCAAAAAAATAAAATCCAGTCATAAAAGTAATTTTAATTGTAAGATATTTCTATTCATTTAAATTGAAAGGCAGACATCCTTTTATTTCAGGTTTATTTTGAACTGCAATAAACCCTTTAATTATATATAATCTGTTTATATTATATAATATAAAAATACATATGAACTAAATTCAAGAGGATATTTCATACACCCCCACCACATTTAGATATCACAATATTTTGGGGATTTAATTCCTATTACTTTCCATACAAATACACATATACCTTTAGGATGCCAATTAGATCTTAAAATGAAGAAATACTTTAAGGAACTGTCATTAATCCAGAGTGAACAGGAAAATTGGCTGTGTATTCCCAAGAAACTGCTCTCAAGGATGTAGAATTGATTGAAAATATGCCAATTCCTCTTCAGTTGATTTTTAAACTGGTTTATCTTTTGATAATGCTGTTAAATTATGTTCATTCTACTATATGCAGGAAGAATTTTATATATGCACTAGTGACCACCTTTATGCTATTACTTTTAATGAATTGCTAACATTCATACTTTTAACTTTTCCTTGTGCTTTGAGTGGTAGAGAAATAACAACAAAAACAACAAAAATTGTCAGCTCTGATTTCAAATAAGTCACCTCTAGAAGCTGTGTCAATCTCTCCACTCAAGAGGCATTTGGATGGATATATTGAACCTATCTAAATAATGAAACAAGCCACAGCAGATCAGCAAAATATCTAGTTGTATTTAAAACTAGTCAAATTTAGTAAAATGTCTCTCTAGTAAGGTTTACTTTTTGTTTTCTTTTATCTATAACTCTTTGATTTTAAGAGTAAAATGGGAGTGTTGGAGAATGGAGAGAGTGAGGCTTCAGTAAGAAATTCCAAGATGGAAATGCCTTTCACCAATATAGATCTGCAATATATCTGAAACTTATAATCTTAGAGAGCTGAGTATAGTGAGACATTAAGTGACTCTCCTTAGTCTCATAGCTTTTATGTATCAGAGAGTAGTTGAACTTGAACCCAGGGCTTGTTAATTCAAAGAATAACACTCCACTATACCAAGCTCCCTCTTTTCAGAAAAAAAAGCTAAAATATAATAGTTGTCATGCTAATCAATAATATTTAGTGTAATTTATAAAATTAAGTTTGCATTATTATAGGTATATACTGATTTTAAAAAGATATAGATAATTCTCTCTTCTCTATCCTATCCAACTCCCCAAATCATTATAAGAATAGACAGAATAAAACAAAAGACACAGTAAATACATGTGAGTCATGTAACAAATAGCAAAAATGCATGCTTAAACAAAACAAATTCCTCATATTATTAATGTTTAAAGAGGCATATGTCATCCAGAATCTCTTCATCTCATATTTTCAACAGAGTAATCAGCTTTTCAAAAAAATAAATTAATAATCAACAAATCAATAAATATCATGTGCCTGCTAAGTAAGTTCCGGGCTCTATGTTGAATCATGGTAGGGTATTGTGTTGATTATCTAGTTCCAAGACTCACTTTCTTTTTATTTTCCTACTATTTTTATTGTACAAGTTATTCTAATTCTATTCACACTATTCTATATTGGTTCATAAAACAGCAGATTTCTTTAAAATCATTACCTTAAAAAATTCTTATGGCATAATATATTCCATTACATCCACAGGCTATCACTGGTTCAGCCATTCCCCAACTAATGGACATCCCTTTAGTTCTGAATTATCTGCTGCTGCAAAAAGTGCTAGTATAGATAGACTTGTCCCTGTGAATCTTTTGCCTCTTTCTTTGATCTTTTTGGGGTACAGTCCTAGTAATGACATCTTTGGGTTAAATATATGCCTAACTTAACAGTTTTGAGGACATAATTGCAAATGGTTGACAGGTAGCTGGCACAATGAATGGACTGCTGGCTCTGGAGTCAGGAAAATCTCAATTCAAATATGCCGTAAGACATTTACTTCCTATGTGATTGGGTAGGCCACTTAACCTCAGTTTCCTCAACTATAAAATGAATTAATAATAGCACCTATCTTCCAGAGTTATTGTTAAGATAAAAGGAGCTAATATTCATAAAGTATTTAGCACGGTGAAAGACACATAGTATAATAATAATAATCTCTATAAATGCAAGCAATTATTTTCATTCTTATTTTTATTAATGGTGGCAGTAGGGAGGGCAGAGAGGAGCAGAGATGTTGAGTTTTTGGTGTTATTTCTAACCTTGGGTACTGCCTTCTTATTTAGAATTTGGTTTTAGTTGGATTTTTTTTTTGATTTCCTACTTTGATATTTATTTTAATTGTAGTTACATGTCTAATTTACTGTCTATTTTTCACTTTTGTAGATTTTTTCATCCCAAAGTTTTTTCTTTTTTAATCTCATATTTAAATATTTTTGTTGTAATCATTCATTTTTCTATTATTTTGACCCTTATCTTACTTAGAATTGCATTATGTAACCTACATTTAAATTTCAGTCATCCATTCAAATGTCATTTATTAGTAACAATAATAGCTATCATATACAATATATGTATATATGTGGCAGAAAAAATATGAAACACATTCTTTACTGACAATAACATGATTTCTAATAAATATTATTATGAAAAACTAGGCAGCACAGAGCATAGAGTGTTGATCTTAGAGATAGGGAGGCCTGAGTTTAAATCTGACCTTTAATATTTATTATAAATTAATTGAAAAATTAATTATTAAAGGCGTATTCTGTGCCAGGCACTAAGCTAAAGGATGAAGATACCAAAAGTGGCAAAAGACAGTTCCTGCCCTCAAGGAGCCTATAATCTAATGTATATACTACCTGTTTGAACCAGGACAAATTGCTTAACATCTGTCTCTCTGTTTCCTCACCTGAAAAGTGGAAATAATAATAACCCTTACCTCCCTAGGATGCAGTGGAGATTTAAAAAAGAGAAAGATAACACTTGTTAAAGTGCTTTGTAAACTTTAAATATACTTCACTTTGTATTGTATTTGCATATATGAAAAGTGTGTGTATATTGATATACAGTTCTTTATAATTTACTATATATGTATCTGTACATATTTCTGGTTTGTGTACATATAGTCACATTTTCTATTTGCATATTGTGCTTTATAAATTTTAAATAGCTGTATATATACTATATATTAATTTTATAAACCATACATGTGTGTATATATGTATATATATAATATATATGTATACACACATATGTATATTTTACTGACAGCAATATATTATACACAGAGAGACAGTCGATTTTTAACACTTGCACTTTTGACTTTCATGACTTCTAGCACTGGTAATATTTTATTAGTAACCTCAATTCCACTTTCGTGTTTGTAACCATGGACATTCATGTCTATACTCAGGGAAGAAAAAAAGGAAAGTTGTTATATAAGCAAGTGTATCGCCAAAGCAATATTCACACCACTGGTGGTATGAATATGCCAGCATAATTCTCAATCACAAAATATAAAAGACTCTTTATGTAGAAGGCAGAAGAAAAACATTTGTTTGAACTCCAGAAAGTCAAATCCCAGAGCCAGAAAGCAAAATCCATCATGGTGACCAAGAAGTTAATAAACATGATCACAGCAGAGGGCAAAGTCATTCTCAAACATCCCCTCCCCTGACCAGGGCCTTCTCACCATCAACTGTCACAATGTGTCAGTTGGCCTGTGTTCTTTACCCTCTCTCCTGACCCTACTCACTCACTTCCTCCTGGTTCTGTTCCACCATTCCTGTTCTGCCTCTTCAGCAAGCTACTCCCACTACATGTGACCCAGGCTTGCAGGGGATCCAAGCAGATCATATAAGCCTATTAATTAATGACAAAAATTACTATTACAGCAAGGTAGCTGAGCAGATAGCATCTTACTAGGCACTATGCTATTTTGTTCATCCTATCTTTCCAAAGATCTCCCCTTGCATTTAGAGTTCTGGTAGTACTGTAGTCTCAGTTTCTTCTGACCAGAGTGAGTTTGGAGTCAGCACCTCTAAGTTGGCTTTAAGAAGGCACCCAAGAAAGAGAGTTTTACAGCAGTATTGCATCATCTGAAGTCAGTGAGTTTTTTTTTTTAATTGACACATCAGCACAAAAGACAACATAATTTTAGGAATTATAAGGCCAGATGACCTGTCTAGCTCTAAAACGATGAATCAATCAATGATCCTTAGTGAGAAGCAACCTTTCCCACAGTGAAACACTTTATGCACCTAAAAATCATGATATATTGTATTATATTTGTAGACAATAATTATAATGGACAATATCTCCCCTGAAAAAAGTTCCATAAAACCATGAATCATATCTTATTTATATTTCCATTTCTCTCAATATCTTACATAGGGAAAGGATGACATTAAATAGGATTCTAGTGTCTTAGGCTTAGAGTTAGGAGGAAATTTAGAAGTCTACTGTTTCAATTCTCACCTCATTTTTTAGGTGAAGACACTGAGGCATGGACTCAGAGAAATTAAATGACTTGCCTAAGATAACAGAAGTAGAAATGACAGAACCAGGATTTGAATACAGGTTCTCTGAATTTTAATAAATCACAATTGAATGAAATACAATATAGTACTGTTCCAAGTGAATGATCAACAAATGAATGAAGTATTTCTGGAAATACTAAGTGCTAGATTCAACAACTGCATGTTGAAATTCCAAGAATGCCTCTTTAGGTAAAAGTTCTTCATAAGTAAGCTACAAACAAGAAGGCTTCTGGTATCTTATCCTCCTAGCAGTGACCATTGAGGTTAATTTAGG
Source organism: Notamacropus eugenii (assembly GCF_028372415.1). NCBI lineage: Eukaryota > Metazoa > Chordata > Mammalia > Diprotodontia > Macropodidae > Notamacropus > Notamacropus eugenii. The sequence continues at coordinate 96,150,515 of NC_092878.1, read as the reverse complement.
AAGGTCTGCTGGCATCTCTGCTGATTGTCTCTTGTGTTGCTCTACTTTTGATTAGGCTTTAAACAAATATAGTTTTTGGTTACCTCATGTAGATTCTAGGATGTTCCCCTCTTCCTATCTTACAGTAAAATTGGAAGATTGTAGGGAGAATATTTGAGATATACTTCCCAAAAAAGATATCAAATAAGATCATATTTGTAAAAGTGCTTAGCAACATTCCAGGCACATAGTAAGCACTATATAAATGCTAATTCCCTTCCCTTCTTTTTCTCTTAATTGTACAAATTTAGTTGTTTTTGTTGTTATTTTAATGTCCTAGTACTTAGCTGCAGATGATGTAGAAACTCCTTGTTTTGTCCCACCAACTCTTTGGGCCAATTCATTGAATTCAATATGTTTATTAAACACCTACTCTGTACAAAACACTATGCTCAGCATTGGAGAAGAATAAAAAAAAACAGATGGCATGACTGGTATATGTATAGATAAATGAGGGTTAAAGAAAAGAAGACATCCAGGACTTGGGGGGATATGACTCAAAAATTCTAAAGCTACCAAATAAAGTGGTTAGAGAGCTTGGAATTCTTATAAAATGAAACTGCCCATCTATTATTGTTAGTCACATAATGTGGAAAAAAAAAACCTGTGGAAATCAACTATCCCTACTCTTTCCCCTTCCCCCATTAGCCATTAGCCATAGCCATTTGAAAGCAATGTTCATAAGTAACCACTGCGAGAACTCAGTCTTTCCCAATGATGTTGCTTTTACTGATATGCACCACTCTCTGGTCTAAAGACCTCTGTCTTTTGTAGACACATTAAGCTTCAGGAAAATGACACCTAAATCAAATCTCAGCATCCCATTTCAATGTTATTTGAGAGTGGAACTGACAATACTAAGACTTTCTTCTAAAGATTCTGGAGGGATTCCTCTATATGCTGAAAAAAACACATGAAGGTGGAAAATGGATAGAGCGAGGCTTTATGTTAAATGGATCTTTACTGTTGTTTCCTTCCTAACAGCAGTTATTTGCTAGCTCAATATCTACTATTTGGGGCACTTGTTCTATAGAAAGAGAATTTTTTTTTGATTATATCCTCTGCTTCCAGTCACTGAATTGAAAGCTTTCCTGGTCATCCTTTCAAGCATTCAATAGAACAATGGAGGGTTGACTGCCTTGATTTCATAGCTCTCAAAAAAAAATCCATCACAAGAAAAACCAAAACCAAAAAGAAACCTCTATTTCTCCTTAAAAGTGAATGCACAACTATCTTCCAGTTGGTGATTTAAATGTTCCCTGTCAACAATCATTAAGACAAATTAATTTTTCAAAATTTACAAATGGCAATTGGAGGTCAATGCTGATTATTTGGAAAAATGTCAGTCTTTTCTTGGTTGGTGGATGATTCCATATACTGATGTAGCTGCAATTTTGAAAAGCTACTTACTCATTCTCCTATTCTAAGGCCTCAGAAAAAATGTATTTTTATGAAAAAAAATCAGTCTGATTCAGTCAAATTCAATTCAATCTAGCAAGTTTTTATTAACTACCTTGTAGTGAAAACTTGTGATCATGGTTGATATACAATGACAAAATGAAAAGCCCTCAAAGAGCCTACATTTGTGTACTTTGATCCAGGTCTCCACACATCTACTACTTCATGCAGGTTTCACTCACCACAACTCAGGACCCATTGAGCCACCAATCTCACCTTTAGGACATTGTTGTCCATAAGACTCATTTCCAAACCGCTCCTAGGAATTCTCTGGTCACAACCTTCTAGGCCTAACCAACCACAAACCTTCAAACTTCCCAATGGTACTTGAGTCTTTTTCTAACTACCCAAGGTCTACTGGCCAAGTCATAATCAGAATTAAGGGGTGTCTTCCTGGCCCTAAGAGCTAGAATAAGCCAATATAGTATGTGGAAATACACCAAGCCTAAGGGTCATATGAAAGCTGAACCTTTAGGGCATAGGGGCTGGATCTGTGATTTCATTAACATAGGAAACCATTAGATGAGGAAATTCCCTTTACCGGGAGCAGGTTGGTATGCTTTTCTGTACAATTCTGTCTTAAAGAATTTCCTAGAGCACTAAGTTAGATGCTTTGCTCAGGGTCACACAGACAAAATGTCAGTCCTTAAATCTGGTCTTCTTTGACTTCAGGGTTTGTTATCTATCCACCATTGCTCCCTTCTATATATGTGTAAAAAGAATATCAAATACCTTATCATAAAGGTGGGGAGGGTATATTTTTCCTTTTGAGACTCTTGTAGCTGTATACATATTTAATGTTTTATTACCATTAATACCATTTTCCAAATTTTTAGATTCAGAATCTTGATGTTCTTACTCAATGTTTATCCCATATGAACACTGGTTAATAGTAATGTTATACTTCAAGAAGATAGGACTTGGGTGTGTTGTTGTATGCACATTTTCAAATTTTTAAAGTACTATAATTGGAAGAGTGATGGAGTAACTAGATAGTACCTAGAATGCTGGGACTGAAGTGAGTAATGCCAGAGTTCTAAACTTGACTCAGGATTAGACTGTATGACTCTGGGAAAGTCACTTCACCCCTGTTTGAATCAATTACTTCATCTCTAAAATGGGGATGAGTATAGCACCTACCACCAAGGATTGTTGTGATATCCAAATAAGATAATGCTTTTAAAGTGTTCATCACAGTGCCTGGCACATAGCAAGCACCATATAAATGTTCATTGTGATCATCCTTCTCCCTCCTCTTCATTATCATCATCACCTTCTTTTTCTTTTCCTTCTCCTCCTCCTCCTCGCCCTGCTCATTTTCATTCTCTTATTCTTTCACCTAGTCTTCTTCTTCTTCAGAAAGTAAAGCTAGGATTAACCACCATTTGAATAACAGTTGTTTACTGAGATCTCACATTCCATAAAATACCCAAGGACACCTAAATCTTGACTTCTCCATGCCAAAGTTTCCAGTTTCTTATATGGAAGGGTTTCAAGAATCATCATCTTCTTGGCCAACATTGTTAAGTCCAGAAGAATTGTGATTTCCTTTCTAAAATGTATATCCTAGAACTGAATATGGTAATTCATTTATGGTCTGATTTGGATGAAGTACAGCAATGCCATGATCTTCTTTGCTCTAACAGTCTTTGTGAATGTAATCTAAATAGTCTTTATTTTGGGGGGATTTTGCCTCATAGTGTTAATTCTTATTAAATCTAAAACAATTTTCATTAAAATTAATAAGTACCACACCATTCCAATCATGCTCCCTCTTAACTATATTTCCTATTTTCAATAATGTTTTATTTTAATCTAACTACATGTGAAAAAAACAATTTTAAACATTTTTTTGTGTTTTTTTAGTGTTCCAAATTTTCCTTCCTTGAGAATGAAAGCAATTTGATATAGGTTATCCATGTGCAATCATGCAAAATAAGTTTTCATATTAGTCACCTAGTGAAAGACAAACATCAAAAACACCAAGAAAAAAATAAAGAAAATGAAAAATAGTATACTTTGATCTGCCTTCAGACTCCATCAGTTCTTTATCTGGAGGCAGATATTTATTTTTCATCATGAGTCTTTTAGAATTTTTATGGATCAACGTATTGCTGAGAATAGCTAAGTCATTCACAGATGATTATAAATGGTGTTTTCACTACATACAGTTTTCTCACTTCACTTTGCATCAGTTCATGGAAATCTTTCCAGGTTTTTCTCAAGGCATCCTGCTTTCCATTTCCTATACCAAAACATTTTCCATTAAAATAACAATTTATTCAGCCATTTCTCAATTCATGAACATCTTTTCAATGTCCAATTCTTTGCTAACACAAAAGGAGATGTTGCAAATATATTTCGTACAATTTTTACATCCCTTTTTTTATTTGGATCTCTTTGGAACACAGAACAAGTATGTTATCACTGGGTCAAAGAGTATAAACAGATGTCAGCCATTTGTACCTAGTTGCAAGGTGCTCTCCAGAACAGTTGGATCAGCCTACCTCAGCAAACTAACAGGAGAGTTTGAACCCCAGTGTGATGGGGTAGGCAAACACCAACAATGCCTCAACACAGCTGGAGATCCTGAAGTATCCAGCTCAGAGAACCACTGTGTATTTTAGCATAGCCTTGGGCAAAAAGACATTTTCTTTCAGCCAGACCTTCATGTACTTCAGTGTAGCCCCAGGCAAGCAAGCATCCTCCTGTGAACAAACCTCTATGTACTTCAGCACAACCTTAGAGAAACACAGAAATACCTGACCAGTCTCAGCATGTGCCATAAATCACCAATAGGTTCTTAGTTCAGCACAGGTAAGTTGCCAGATATCTACAGCCTTCAGAAACACCACCCTCCACTCAACCTGCAACCCAAACCCTCAATACAGAAATAAGAGTCCCTCATAGTCTCAAGATGACATCAGTTCAAGACCAGGTAAACAGCCACAGCCTATAGTCACGGTAATAGGAAATAGGAGATGGTGTTCTATCCCCCTTGGGTGCAGAGATCAAATTTTAAAAAAGGGAAAAAAATATCAAAATTATCAAAAAAGAGCAAACAATAACAAAACAAAACAAAAAGAATCTGACAAGAGAAGGTTATTATGGTGACAGGAAAGACCAAGACACAAACTCACAAGAAGAACAATGTCAAAACACTCATGGACAAACCCCCCCCCCAAAAAAAAAAAACCAAAAACAAAAACAAAAATAAAAACAGGGAGTGACCTCAAGTGCAGAAAGGACTCATGGGAGAGCTTAAAAAGAAGCTTTAAATCATATAAGACAGGTTATAAAAATTAATGAAAGAAATGAGAGTGATACAAGATAATTATGAACAAAAAGAGGCAACAGCTTGGAAAAAGGAAAAAAAACAACTGCTGAAAAAGCAAAATTGACCAAATAAAAAAAAGAGATACAAAAAGCTACTGAAGAAAGCAGCTACTTAAAAAGTACAATTGATGAAGTGGAAAAGGAAGTAGGAAAGCTAAGTGAGGAAAACAAATCCTTAAAAGTTAGAATTGACCAAGCAGGAGCTAATACCACTATGAGATATTAGAAAATCAAACAAAGTCAAAAGAATGAAAAAAAAAACCAAAAACATGGAAGAAAATGTAAAATGCCATATGAGAAAACCAATTGACTTGGAAAATAGATCCAGCAGAGACAAAACCAGAAGGACTGGATTGCTGGAAATCCACAATCAGAAGATTTGTGAACAGCATATTTCAAAAAATTATTACGGAAAACTTTCCTGATGTCTTGAAACTCGATGGCAGAATAGGTTTTGAAAGAATTCATTAATCACCTCAAAAAAGAGACAAAAAACCCCTAAGGAGTATTATAGTCCAATGTCAGAATGGCTACAAGTGGCCAGAAAAAAAAATCAAATATTGAGAAGTCACAATCAGGATTACACAGAACTTCATAGCTGCAACATTAAAGGATGAAGAGTCAGGGAATATGATATTCCAGAAGGTAAAGGAGGTAGGACCACAGCCAAAACCCAAATTACCCAGAAAAATTAAGCATAATACATCACAAGGAAAAATGATTATTGAATGAAATAGAAAGATCTCAAGTTTGTTTGTTGTTGTTTTTTTTTTAATACTAATTTTTTGTTTTTATTTTTAACACAGTTTATAACACATAAAGCAACTCAAACTTTTGGTCAGGTGATACTTCTTTTTAAAGCATTTACAATATGAACAACAAAAGAATTTTTTTTTTAAACATTAACCAAATGTTACACAAATAATATTTATGTTGCTAACTTCACAAGCTCTTGACCTAATTGTCTCCACAGTATTACTAAGAATTAAAGGACGCTAACTTATTGTTGCTGGTCTAAATTCCTATGCCTAACAGATTATTTTTAGACTTAACCTTAACAGATTAATTTTAGACTTCACCTCCTGAAAGAGACCCAAACAGAGAAACTCATTGGAATATTGTGGCCAAATTTCAGAGTTCCCAAATCAAGGGGAATTGATACCAATAATCTATAATTGAATAGATCTGGTATTAAGCTTGCAAACCTTTTGACAATAGGATATTGCCATCAAGAATAGGGATGTGGAGAAAGATGCACATACACTAGCTCCAAACCCACAGCCCATAGAATATCTGTAAAAAAGAACTCCTGGCAAATTCTGGAGCAGCAGAGGCCACAGAACGCTAGAGCAGAGGAGATTTCTGTTCCAGAGAGCCCTGCAAACCTCTTGCAAAAGGTGCTTCACATGGCAGATGTGGAGTCAAACCCAGCCCTGCCTTGGCCATGTGGAACTGAGAGGAGCAGATCTGAGAAGGCTTCAGGGGTGGAATCTCCAGCAGCCGTGCGGGTCCCTTCACCCACAGGTGACGGGGGTTGGTGATAGGGTCTCTTTGGCGGGTCAAGAGGGGAATGGAGTGCCCCATAACTCAGGCCTCCTTGGGAGGCAGCAGGGGAGGCGGGAGCAGACCAGGGCTCCCTGAGCAAGCAGGAGCCCAGATCCATGGTTGAAGGTCTCTGCATAAACCCCCTGAGGGAACTGAGCCTTGTGAGGCGGCCCTGCCCCCACGTGAGCACCTGAACCTAATATCACACTGAATAGCAGCTCCACCCCTGCCAAAGTCCTGAGGCTGGGAAGCAGCATTTGAATCTCAGACCTCAAGCGCTGGCTGGGAGGATCTGGAGGAGAAGTGGGTGTGAAAAGAATATTCAGAAGGCAAGTCACTGGCTGGGAAAATGCCCAGAAAAGGGAAAATAAAATAAGACTATAGAAGGTTACTTTCTTGGTGAACAGCATTTCCTCCCTTCCTTTCTGATGAGGAAGAACAATGCTTACCATCAGGAAAAGACACAGAAATCAAGGCTTCTGTGTCCCAGCCCACCCAATGGGCTCAGGCCATGGAGGAGCTCAAAAAGAATTTTGAAAATTAAGTTAGAGAGGTAGAGGAAAAGCTGGGAAGAGAAATGAGAGACATGAAGTCAAAGCATGAACAGCAGATCAGCTCCCTGCTAAAGGAGACCCCAAAAAAAAATGCTGAAGAAAATAAGACCTTCAAAAATAGGCTAACTAAATTGGCAAAAGAGGTTCAAAAAGCCAATGAGGAGAATAATGTTTTCAAAAGCAGAATTAGCCAAATGGAAAAGGAGGTTCAAAAGCTCACTGAAGAAAATAGTTCTTTAAAAATTCGAATGGAACAGATGGAGGCTGATGACTTTATGAGAAACCAAGAAATCACAAAACAAAACCAAAAGAATGAAAAAATGGAAGAGAATGTGAAATATCTCATGGGAAAAACAACTGACCTGGAAAATAGATCCAGGAGAGACAATTTAAAAATTATGGGACTACCTGAAAGCCATGATCAAAAAAAGAGCCTAGATATCATCTTTAATGAAATTATCAATGGAAACTGCCCTGATATTCTAGAACCAGAGGGCAAAATAAATATTCAAGGAATCCACAGAACACCGCATGAAAGAGATCCAAAAAGAGAAACTCCTAGGAACATTGTGACCAAATTCCAGAGTTCCCAGGTCAAGGAGAAAATATTGCAAGCAGTTAGAAAGAAACAATTCAAGTATTGTGGAAATACAATCAGGATAACACAGGATCTAGCAGCTTCTATATTAAGGGATCAAAGGGCATGGAATAGGATATTCTAGAAGTTAAAGGAACTAGTACTAAAACCAAGAATTACCTACCCAGCAAAACTGAGTATAATACTTCAGGTTAAAAATTGGTCTTTCAATGAAATAGAGGACATTCAAGCATTCTTGATGAAAAGACCAGAGATGAAAAGAAAATTTGACTTTCAAGCACAAGAAGGAAGAGAAGCTTGAAAAGGTGAACAGCAAAGAGAAGTCATAAGGTACTTAGAAAAGTTGAACTGTTTACATTCCTACATGGAAAGACAATATTTGTAACTCTTGAAACTTTTCAGTATCTGGGTACTGGGTGGGATTACACACACACACCTGCACATGCACATGCACACACACATAGAGACAGAGTGCACAGAGTGAATTGAAGAGGATGGGATCATATCTTAAAAAAATGAAGTCAAGCAGTGAGAGAGAAATATATTGAGAGGAGGAAAGGGAGAAATGGAATGGGGCAAATTATCTCTCATAAAAGAGGCAAGCAAAAGACTTTTTAGTGGAGGGATAAAGAGGGGAGGTGAAAGGAGAACATGAAGTTTGCTCTCATCACATTCCACTAAAGGAAGGAATAAAATGCACACTCATTTTGGTATGAAAACCTATCTTACAATACAGGAAAGTGGGGGATAAGGGGATAAGCAGGGTGGGGGGATGATGGAAGGGAGGGCATGGGGAGGAGGGAGCAATTTGAGGTGAACACTCATGGGGAGGGACAGGATCAAAAGAGGGAATAGAAGTAATGGGGGACAGGATAGGATGGAGGGAAACATAGTTAGTCTTACACAACACAACTATTATGCAAGTCATTTGCAAAACTACACAGATTTGGCTTATATTGAATTGCTTGCCTTCCAAAGGGAAGGGCTGGGGAGCAAGGGAGGTAAAGAGGTTGGAACTCAAAGTTTTAGGAACAACTGTCAATTACTGTTCTTGCCATTAGGAAATGAGAAAAACAGATAAAGGGGTATAGAAAGTTATCTGGCCCTACAGAACAAAGGAGAAGATGGAGATAAGGGCAGAGAGGGATGATAGAAGAGAGAGCAGATTGGTGATAGGGGCAATTAGAATTCTCAGTGTTTTGGCGTGGGGGGAGGGGACAAAAGTGGAGAAAATTTGGAACCCAAAATTCTGTTAAAATGAATGTTCAAAGTTAAATAAAAAAAAAAAGAATAGGGACGTTGCAGGGATACAATATCTCCCCAATTTCATGTCAGTTTCAGGCAGGGTTAGATTATCCACTTGCATTCAGTCAGGTTTAACGTCTGGCCAGGTGTCAGTAGGGAAACTGAGTCAGAAGAATCTTACCTCAGCCCAGGCTGAACAGCCACTCTCCCACCTTTCCCATGAGATCACCTATAGCAGTTCATGCCAGCATCTCAGCAGCTTACTGGCATCATGGATTGGAGACTCAGATCACCTTTCTTACTACTCATACCTGGAATTAGACTCAGAAGAACAGTCAATTAATAGTCTCATAGCATCTAAAAATGGCAAGTTCCAATAACCAGATTTCAAATATGATTATAATTTCACTTTGGCTAAGGAACACCTTTTGAGGTAAGTCTTAAATGGCTTACATGCCTTTCTGTACATGTTCTAATTCCTGATTAGATAGCAATCATAAAATCAAATTTATCATTAAAGCCTTAACTTTTCTATCAATGCCAAATTTTGCCCAAGGTTACCTTCCTCTAGGGAATTTAGACTGAAATTCTTTTCACCAAACTAAAGATGTCATTGATCTATTCTCAGTAATTAATTCAGTCAATTGTTTTAATACTAATTGCTTTTGCCTCACTGTGTAAAATGTCCAATTACTCTCCCCATTACTCCCCTCCCCCCACTTCCTAATACCTTGCATTCTGATTATTCCTTCCCTCAATGTGCCCTCCTTCTATCACACCCCACCCTTCCTTTTCCCCATCTTCTCTCTTTTCTTGTAGGGCAAGATAAATTTCTATACCCCATTGCCTGTAGTTCTTATTTCCTGATTATGTGCAATACAAATTCTCAACATTCATTTCTGACACTTTGAATTCCACCTTCTCTCCCTCTCCCCCTCCCTCCCCAACCCCACTGAGAAGGGAAGCAATTTAATACATACTAAATGTGTGTTCTTTTGCAAGAGAGTTCCATGATAATCATGTTGTATGGTATTAATTATATTGCCCTCTGTCCTACTCTATTCCCCCTTATTTTTTCCCCTACAATTGATCTTGTCCCTTCTCTAAAGTGTTTTTTTCTAGTGACTCCCTTCTCTCATTTGCCCTCTCTTCTAACATTCCTCTCGCCACACTTGTTCCCTCCTCTCCTACTTTCCTGTGGTGTGATATAAATTTTCATATCAAATTTAGTGAGCATGTTACTCTTTCCTTCAGCCACATGTGGAGAGAGTAGCTTTATTTTCCCCCTCTCCCCTTCTCCCTTATCTCCTCCACTAAATAAGATATTTTTTATCTCTTTTATGAGTTATAGCCTGCCCCATTTCATTACTCCCTTTCTCTTCCCAAAATTTTCCTCCTTCACCCCTTAATTTTTATTTTATTTTATTTCATTTTTATTTTCGTATGTGGATATCATGTCTTCTGATATAATACACACTATATTCTCTATGTATGTGTATGTATGTGTGTATGTACAATCTCTCCATCTCACCAAATACTGAGAAAAGATTCAAGAGCTTAAAATATTTTCTTTCCATGTAGTTATGTAAACAGATCAGCTTTAGAGAGTCTTTTATGATTTTTTTTTCCTGTTTACCTTTTCATGCTTCTCTTGATTCTAGTCTTGGGAAGTCAAATTTTTAAATACAGATCTGGTCTTTTCCTCAACATGAAATCTTGAAATTCAACTATATCACTAAATGACCATTTTTTCCCTTGAAGTATTATACTCATTTTCTGGGTATGTGATTCTTGGCTTCAATCCCAGTTCCTTTGACCTCTGATATATCCCATTCCAAGCCCTTCGATCCCTTAATGTTGAATCTGCTGGATCCTGTGTTATCCTGATTGTATTTCCACAGTACTCAAATTGTTTCTTTCTAGCTGCTTGTAATATTTTCTCCTTGATTTGGGAACTCTGAAATTTGGCCACAATATTCCTACAAGTTTCTCTATTTGGGTCTCTTTCAGGCGGTGATTGATAAATTCTTTCAATGTTTATTTTGCCCTCTGATTGTAAAATATCAGGGCAGTTTTCATTGATAATTTCATGAAAGAAAATGCCTAGACTCTTTTTTTGATCATGTCTTTCATGTAGTCCAAAAATTTTTAAATTATTTCTCCTCAATCTATTTTTCAGGTCAGTTGTTTTTCCAATGAGGTGTTTCACATTATCTTGTATTTTTTTCAGATTTTTGGTTTTGTTTCCTAACTATTTAAACTCAAAGTCATTAATTTCCCTGAACTCAATTCTCTCCCTCCATGAATTATTTTGGTCAGTGAGAATTTGAACCTCCTTTTCCATTTGGCTAATTCTGCTTTTTAAAGCATTCTTCTCCTGCTTGGCTTTTTGGACTTCTTTTCCCAATTGAGTTAGCCTCTTTTCAAAGCTGTTATTTTCCTCAGTATTTTGGGGGTTCTCATTAGTAAGCTGCTAACTTGTTTTTTAAGGTCTTCTATTGCCTGAGCCCACTTTAAGTTCCCTTTGGAGGCAGAGGCCTTGACTTGCTCTGACAGTATGCCTTGTTCTTCTTTATCTGAAAGGATGGAAGGAGACACCTCTTCCCCAAGAAAGAAACCTTCTATGGTCTTATTTTTCTTCCCTTTTTGGGGGGCATTTTCCCTGCCAGTTACTTGACTTCTGAGTTTCCTCTCCACAACCATCACCTCCAGTTCCACCAAGCCAGCACTGGTGGCTAAGATTCAAACGAGCTGCTTCGGAGCCTCAGGGGCTTTCGACTGGGGCAGGGCTGCTATTCAGTGTGAGATTAAGATCAGCTGCTGAGGTGGAGGCAGGGCCACCACCCAGGGCTCAGTTCCCTCAGGGAGTTTATGAGGAGACCTTCAACAATGGATGCAGCTACTGCCTTCTTTGGGAGCCCCATCTACTGCTGCCTCTACTGCTCCCTCCTGAGGGTGCCTGAGTTATGAGCACACCCTGCTCCCTTCTTGGTCAGCCAAAAAGACCCTCTCACTGACCTTTGGTGCCTGTGGGTTGAGAAATCTGTGCTGCTGCTGGAGATTCTGTCCCTGAAGCCTGCTTGAATCAGCTCCTTTTGGTGCTACGTGGCCAAGACAGGGCTGGGCTCTGCTCCCTGTCCAGTGAGCGACAGACATTTCCTGTTGGTTTTTCCAGCATCTCTGGGATAGAAATCTTGTCCATTCCATTTTTCTGTGGCTTCTGTTGCTCTAGAATTTATTGAGAGTTCTTCTTTACAAGTATTTTATAGGCTCTGGGATAAGAGCTAGCATATGTGTATCTTTCTACTCTGCCATCTTGGCTCCTCGCTGGCACATCTCAAGTTTTTAATAAGAAGACTAACAATCAACCAAAAATTTCACCTCCAATATCAAGACACAAGAGAAGCAGAAATAGATAAAATGGAAAAAGAAAACATGAAATTCAATAGAGCTAAATTATTTGTATTCCTCCATGGGAAGATGATACTTGTGATTCTTAAAATTGTGTCCCTAAGAGTAGAGCTACAAGTAATATACAGACAGAGGATATGAGTAAATGTGAATTTGAGGGAATGACTAAAATTAATAGATGAGAAAGAGAAGTATACTGAGTGCAGAAAAACGGAGAGGTAGTATGGGTTTCATTTGAAGAGGATAGAAAGACAAATTACAAAAGAGGGGAAGATGGGAAGGTGAACAAGCATCACTTGAACCTACTCTCATGGTAGGTGGCCTTCAAAGAGGACCAAAATGACATTACCATGATAAATAAAGTTTCAGTGTATCTGATAGTGGCTGATCAGATCAATACAAGCTTGGAATGCTCTACTGCTGGTTGTGCGCAGATAGTCTGTATGAATTTTTGAGGTGGATACTCCAAATTTTCACACTCTACTTTTAAATTGTGCTGTCTCAATTCTGCTTTGATCATAGAACAAAGTACTCTTTCTGATGTGGACACACCATGTTGAGTGGGCCTTTGCCAGCGTCTCCCATGTTGCACAAATCTAAAATTCTTGAGAGAGACCTTGAGAGTGTACTTGCATCTCTTCTTCTGGCCATCATGTGATGGCCTGCACCATATGAGTTCTCCATAAAAATAGTCTTTTTGGCAAGCATATATTTTGTATTCAGATAACATAGCTAGCCATGGGAGTTGTGCTCTCTGAAGCATAGTTTGAATGCTTGGCATTTCAGCTCCAGCAAGGACTTCAGTGCCTTTTCTCTCCCAAACTTTTCTTCAGAGCCTCCCAAACACTGAGCTAGCTTTGGCAATGCATGTATCAACCTCATTGTCAATGTATACATCCCTGGAAAGTGCCCTACCAAGGTAAATGAACTTATCCACAACATTCAAAACTTTTCTATTTATTGTAATTGATGGATCCATGTATGGATGGTGTGGTGGTGACTCATGGAGCACCTGTGTTTTCTTGGTGTTAGTTGTTAGACCAAAATTGGCACAGGCAGCAGAGAATCGATCCATACTATGTTGGGACTCAGCTTCAGAGTCTGCATTGAGTGCACAATCATCTGCAAACAGAAAATCATGCACCAACACTCCCTCCACTTCGGTCTTGGCTTGTAGCCTTTTCAAAATTGAAGTATCATCAGTATTACAGCTGACCTTGATGCCATGTTCTTTCTCATTGAAAGTTGAAAACATCTTGCTAAAAAGCATGGGAGCAAGCACCCAGCCTTGTTTCACTCCATTGGTAAATGGAAAGGCATGAGAGCATTGTTCATTATCCAGAACCCAGGCAAACATGCCATCGTGAAATTGATGAACAACACTGAAATTGATGAAGAACACTGATGAACTTCTCTGGGCAGCCAAATTTTGACATAATTTTCCATAAACCCTCATGACTAACACTGTCAACGGCCTTGGTGAGATCTACAAATGTTGTGTCCAGACCTCTGTTCTGCTCCTGGCCTTTCTCCTGGAGTTGTTGACCAGCAAATACCAAATTGACTCTTCCTTGGCCCTTTCTGAAGTCACATTAGCTCTTAGGTTTATGCCCATCTTCCAAGTGAAGGACCTATTAAGGAGTACTTTAGCAAGGATTTTTCTAGCAATGACAAAGAGAAAGGCCCTCTTGTGATTGTAATAGGACAATCTATTCCCTTTACCTTTATAGAGATGTACAGTGGAGGCATCCTTGAACTCCTGGAGGATAACCTCCTCTTGCCATATAACCAGGAAAATTTCAGTCAGCTTTTGCATGAGCAATGGTCCCCCAACGTTCTAAATCTCAGCTGGAATAGAATCAGCACCAGGTGCTTTGCAACATGAAAGGAGCCTAATGGCCCTCAAAACCTCTTCTTCAGGTGGAAGTTCAGCTAAGGAGGGATTGACTTCAACCTGAGGTGAACACTCAATCATCTCAGCATTGATTGATGACAGTCTGTTGAGAATATTATGGAAGTGTTTAGCCCATCTCTTCAGGATGATATCCTTATCACTAATCAATGTGACTCTATCAGCACTGAGGAGTTTTGATACATCATAGATTTTTTGGTCCATAAATAGCTTTCAGGGAATCATAAGAGTGCTTTGGATTGTTACTATCAGTATAAAACTGAATTTCTTCTGCCTTCTTACTAAGCCAGGGATGCTGCAACTCTCCAAGGCTTGCCTGTACTTTGCTTTTGATGGAATTAAATGCTGCTTTCTGAGAGGTGGATGAACTATCCTGCTGATATATCCTGGGGAGTTCTCATTTTTCATTTAGCAACTTTTGAATTTCCCCAGTTTTCATCAAACCAGTCTTGATGTTTGCAAGTATTCTGCCAGAAGAGCAAATGCAGTGTTGTACACCAAATCTCTGAAAGCTACCCACTCCTTTTCTGTTCTACTATTGCCAACTATGTGTTGGCTCAACTTTCGCTACAAGTTAGCAATAAACTGTTCAAGCTCAGAGAAGAGCTCTAATCTTTTGACATTAATTCATCTGGTACCATTTTGCCTTGTGGGTGGTACTTTAATGAATTAAAATATTTAGCTTGGAAAGTATAAGTTGGTGATCAATCCACTACTCTGTACCATATATTGTCTTTGTTACTCTCACATCTTGTCTGTCTCTTTTACAATAACATAGTCTATTAGATGCCAATGTTTGCTGCAAGCCTGCATCCATGAAGTTTTATTGCATTCAGGTAAATGGAAAACAGTGTTGGGGATAAGTAGGTCATGCGATGCAGAAATCTTCAGCAGCAAATGACCATTGATCTTGCTATTTCCAACTCTATTCCTCCCTAGGACTCCCTGCCAAGTCTGGTAGTCTGAGACTTCTCTAGCATTAAAGTCACCCAGAACTATAAACTTCTCTTCTTTTGGCACAACGATGGTAAGGGTCTCTAGGTTTTCATACAATTTTTCTTTGACCTCATCAGGGCTTGTCATGGTCGGAGCACAGGCACTGATGATAGTGGCATGGTCCTTTCCTGTGAGTGGCAATCACATTGTCAATAGCCTGTCATTCATTCTTTTTGGCAGGCATACCAGCCTGCTGAGTAGATTAGTTTTGATTGCAAAACCCAAGCCATATTCACAGCGCTTCCCTTCACTGTACCCACTACAGAAAAATAATATATATCCAGCTCCAACTTCAGTAAGTGGCCTTCTTTTGCCAACCTTATTTCACTCAGGACTGCTATTTGGATGTGATACCTGTTGAGTTGTCTTGTAACAAGAACAATTTGTCTTTCAGGTCTATTGGATTTTGTGTTGTCTATAAGTGTGTGCATGTTCCATGTGCTCGTGGTGAGTGGAATCGTCTTTGCAGATGTTTTTGTACATTTTTTTGTATGTGTTTTGATCACATAGTGGAATTTCCCACATACTGCAGTAATCAGGCCAGGGTTGGGTAAGCAGACAATGACTAGGGCACCATTTCTAGCTCCTTCCTCACACCAGGATTTGAGAACTATTATCCTTAAAAGGCTACTCAGATACCCAGGGGGCTACTGTATCCCACTGCTGCTTCCAGTAAGAAATGACCCTATGTTCTAGACCACCTGTGTGAAGGATTGTGACTACAGCTCCCAGTGTATTCACACCTGCTGCTTCATCACTTGCCTGTTGCCACGGGACTTTGAGGCATAATAGTTAAAAGGTATGGGTAACATTTTTTGATTCACACATAAACTGGATTTAAGTGAGGCAGAGTTGCACAAAGTTGTCAACCTCTCTCTCTTCTCCAGATCCATCATAGTCCAGTGGCAAGACAGAGTCAAGATGGCTGACGATGACTTGAATTGCAGTGGATGACCTTGGTGTCTTTGGTGTCTAACCAAGCTCTAAGTGCTGCATATTGCCTGCTTCAGCTGCCTTCATGACCACTGGAAAAAATTGTTCTCATTCACCCATTCCACCAAAGGAAGTCTTCATGTGCTTGGGGTAGACACCCCTCTAATGTAACAATGGATTTGAGACCCCTCAAGCTGGTTTGGCCCTTCTGCCAAAATGGCTTACCAGGGTGTGGCCGCTGAGCATGCTGCAGCTTCTTGGAGCCACAGGTGAGAGTTAGGTGGAACAGGTGAACCCCAAAGGTGGAAAGAGTCCCAAGAAAACCTTGGCAGTCATCGCATCAATGTACTAGTCCTCTCTGAACATGCCCTACACCCACCTGCTCTCATAATTATTGGCTCAAAGAGGGAACAATATACAAAATCAGTTGAATATAGAAATCTATCTTGCCTGACGTAGAGATAGGAGAGGAGGAGATCAAATAAATGGGAAGCGGGGGGAGACTGACAGAAGGGAGGACAAAGGAGGGGAGGTGATAAACAGAAGTAAATCACTGATTAGAAAGGAAAGGATAAAAAAAAAGAGAGGTTAGAGAAAAAGGAGAAATGGGATGCAGGGAAATACACAGGTAGTAATCACAGGTGTAATATGAATGGGATGAACTCTCATAAAATGGAGGTGAATAGCAGAGTGGATCAAAAAATCAGAATCCTACAATATGTTGTTTGCAAGAAACACACTTGAAACAGATACACACTCAGAGTAAAGGTAAGGGGCTGGAGCAGAATCTATTAGGCTTCAGCTGAAATAAAAGAAAAAACAATAGCAATTGTAGCAATTCTCATCTCAAAGTAAAAGCAAAAATAGATTAGATTTAATTAAAAGAAATAAGAAATGAAACTAGATATTGTTAAAAGATACCACAGACAATGAAGCAGTATCAGTGCTAAACATAAATGCACTAAGTGGTTTATCATCCAAATTCTGAAAGAAGTCTAGTGAGTTATGGGAATGGACAGCAAAACTATTCTAATGGGAGACCTCAACTGCCCCCTCACAGATCTCAATAAATCCAACCACATACAAACAAGAAAGAAACTAAGGAAGTAAATAGAATATTAGAAAAGTTAGATACAACAGATATTTGGCATGATTAAACATAAAGGATGATGCCATAAAGAAATTAGAAGAGCAAGGAAGAGTCTACCTGTCAGACCTATGGTGAATGGAAGAATTTAAGACCAAACAAGAAATAGAGAATATTGCAAAATGTAAAATTGACAATTATGATTATATTAAATTAAAAAGATTTTGTATAAACAAAACCAAAGCAACCATTATTAGAAGGAAAGCAGAGAGATAGGACACAACCCTTATAGCAAGAGTCTCTGACAAAGACGTCATTTTATTTCTCTAAACAATAGTGATTTAGAGCATGTATTCATATGTCTATAGAAGTCTTTAATTTCTTCATCTGAAAAAGGTCTGATCTTGCATAATCACCTTTATCTATGGGGAATGACTTGTATTCTTATAAATTTCACTCAGTTTTCTCTAAATTTGAGAGATTAGTCCTTTATCAGAGACACTGCCTATAAAAGATAGCTCAGATTTCTGTTCTTCTAATTTTGACTGCATTGGTTTTACTTGTGCAAACCTTTTTAATTTAATATAATTGAAAACATACATTTTACTTCTCATAATTCTCTCTAATTCTTTCCTTTTCCAGAGATTTAGAGTAAACTATTACATGCTGCCCTATTTTGCTTATGGTTTCACACTTTATGTCTAAATCATGGGGACATTTTGACCTTATCTGGGTATATGATGTGAGAGCAATTTTTTGTCAAATGTTGAATTTTTACCCCAAAACCTTGGATCTTTTTGTTTATTATATAAGTTTATGAAGGCAATATACTATTGTGGATTATGTATTTAATCTATTCCATGGATCCATCACTCTATTATTTTAGTTTTTTATGAACAGCGGACTTTTATTTAATCATTTCTGCATTTACTGTTGGAATTCTTGGAATTCATAAATAACATCTTTGCCTGTCAGCTTCTTATAAACGCCAGAAAACATTTCTGCCTTGTGCTCCACATTGTTCTGCTATACCTTATTCAAATAAACCTTTGTGAGTTTGCTTCCATCTAGTTTCACATGGATTCTCTTGCCAACAATTTCACTTGGAAAGAAAAGGTCTTCAAGGATTGCATCATGTACAGCAGTCAAGAGCTCCTGGGACACTTTTGCTTATGTTTTCTATGACTTTCTCTTGTGAGCTTAGGAAGAATTCTCCTCTGATCACTAAAGACCACGTGTTTGCCACTGAATATTTTCTCCAATTCACAAGTAGCCATACTTAGATCTTCCGAAAAGTTTTTAGCTGAGGAACTGGAACAAAAATAATGACAGCTTTTCTGCCACCACCAACTTCAATTTCCTTAACTGTTGTGATATTCTGCTTTCTTAACTGAGCCTTTAAGTCAGAGTTTGTCTCCAATTTCAATAGAGGCTGTGAAATGCCAGACTTGAACTTGTCTAACTTCTATCCATTGGACTTCACAATCTTGGCACTGGAGCTGAACATGGCACAGCCTTGATGAGCACCTGCCTAAGAAGAGTGACTATTTCTTAGCCAGTAACAAATTGGTTTGATGATTACTGCTTTATAATACAGTTAGAGATCTGGTACAGTTAGGCAACCTTGCTTCACATTATTATTGGTTCATTCATTCCTTTGATATTTTTGACCTCCAAATCAATTGTGTTACTAGTTTTTCTAGCTCTATAAAATATTTTTGGAAGTTTTATTGGTATGGCACTGAATAAGTAAATGAGTTTAAGCAGAATTTTCATTTTTTTATATTTGTTCAGCCCATCCATTAACAATATTTTTTTCTAATTCCTTAGATTTGACTTTATTTATCTATAAAGTGTTTTGTATTTGTGTTCATATATTCCTGGGTTTGTCTTGACAGGCATATTCCCAAGTATTTTATGTTGTCTACAGTTTCCCTAAGTGAGATTTCTCTTTCTCCTTTGTTCCTATTGATAATATACAGAAATGGTGATGGTTTATGTGGATTTATTTTAGGTCCTACAACTTTGCTAAAGTGTTTGATGACTTCAGGTAGTATTTAGTTATTTCTTTAAGTATATCACCATGTCATTTGCAAAGACTGACTTTTATTTTCTTGTTGCCTACTGTAATTCCTTCATTTCTTTTTCTTTTCTTAATGTTTAGCTAACATTTCTGGCATAATATTAAATAATATTGGTGATACTGGGAATCCATACTTTAACATTTTTTATTACTGAGAATATTTTTAGTTTATTCTCATTACAGTTAATGCTTGCTAATGTTATGGACAGATACTACTTATAATTTTAAAGGCGGATTAATTTGTTCCTGACCTTTCTGGTGTTTTTTTTTTTTTTTTCCATGGGAATGGGTGTTTTATTTTGACAAAAACTTTTCTGCGTCATTGAGATAATCATATGATTTCTGCTGATGATATTTATACAGTCAATTCTGCTCAGAGTTTTCCAAATATTGAACCATCCCTGCATTCCTGGTAGACGTTTCAACTAGTCATAGTTTATAAATTATGTGAAACATTGCTACAATCTCTGTACTAGTATTTGGTTTATTTTTGTTGCATCAATATTCACTTTGGAAATTGCTCTATTCCTGTTTTTCCTCTTTCTAGCTTATTTATCAGCACCATAGCTGTGTGATAAAAGAAATTTTGCAGGATTCCTTCTTTGCCTATTTTTGAAATAACATATATCATTAAAATTAATAGCCCTTAAAGTGTTTGGTAGAAATTACTTTAAATCTACCTGATACTAAGGATTTTTTTCTTAGGGAGTTCATTGTTAGCTTATTAAATTTCTTGATCTTAGATAGGATTATTTAGGTATTTTATTTTAACTTTTATTAATTGGAGATATATGTATATATATTACATATATACATATATAGTACATATATACATATATGTATGTTCATGTATATACATATATACATTTAACTTAAATTTTTGTGTTTATTAATATATAATTAAGCAAAATATCTCCTAATAATTGCTTTAAAATCTTCAGTATTGGTTATGAACATACCTTTTCATTTTTATGCTATTAATTTCTTTATCTTATTATTTTAATAAAATAATTCTATTGTTTATCTATTGTGCTTTTTCTAATAAAAACAGCTCCGAGTTATACTTATTATTTCAATGGTTTTCTTTTTTTCAATATTAGTAAACTCTCCTTTCCTTTTCAAGATTTCCTCTTTGGTGTTTAACTGGGAATTTTTCACTAGTTCTTTTTCTAGTTTTTTTTTTTTTTAGTTGCATATCCAATTCATTATTCTACTCTTTGTGTATTTTATGTAAGCATTTAGACGTAAAAAAATTTTCCCCAACTATTACTTTGTCTGCATCCCATTAATAGTGACATGTTGTTTCATTGTTGTCCTTCTTTTTAATGAAATTATTCATTGTTTCTAATTTTTCTTTGACCCATTCATTCTTTAGGATTAGGAATTAATTTATTTTTATTGTTTCCATGGTCCTTTACTGAATATAATTTTGATTGCATTTTGATCTAAGAAGGATTCATCTAATATTTTTGCTTTATCTGCATTTAGTTTTAAGGTTTTTATGGCTTAATACATGGTAAAGTTTTGTAGGTGCCATATAATGTTGAGGAAAAGGTATATTCTTTTTTATTTCCATTCAATTTTCTTCAGAGCTTTATAATATCAAAGTTTTTTAAAATTACATTCATTTCCTTATTTTTTTCGTATGTATTTTATGATATATATATGTATGTGCATACATATACATGTATACACATGCACATATATGTATATTTATGTGTGCATGTGTGTGTATGTATATAATATATACGTATGTGTATCTATATAAATATTTATATATGTGTATACATATATATGTATATATATATGTGTGTGTGTGTATACATGTGTGTGTATGTCTAGAGCTAAGTCTAGATATAGATGTTGATATAAAATTCTGAAAAGGTCCAGTTGGGTTTCCACAATAGTAGGGCTTTATTGTCTATTTCCTTTTGTAACTTCTTTTAAATTTTCTTCATGTATTTGTATATAATATTATTTGGTGCATATGTGTTTAATATTGATAATCCTTTATTGTCTATGGCAGCTTATAAAATATAACTTCTCCATTTATCTTTTGAAATTAGATCTATATTTGCTTTTGCTTTATCTGAGATGATGATTGCCATACATGATATTTTTTTTACTACAGTTGGAAATTAATAATATTCTCCTGTCTTTTATTTTCTTCCTTGTGTATGTATCTCTATTTTAATGTCCTTGTAAACAACATATTGTAGAATTTTGTTCTTTTTTTAAATTTACTCTGCTGTCTGCTCATGTTTTATGGATAAACTCATCCCATTAACATTCACAATTTTGATTAATTTTTACTTCCTTTCCTCATACTTTTCCCTGTATTTATTGATTCTCTCTCTCTCTCTCTCTCTCTCTCTCTCTCTCTCTCTCTCTCTCTCTCTCTCTCTCTCTCTCTCTCTCTCTCTCTCTCCACTTTGTCCCTCTTCAAATGTGTTTTGATTATGACCATGACCTCCCACAATATATATTTTTTCTTCCAATCACATTCCCTTCTTCTACTATTCCTTTGCTCTTTCATTTTTCAATACATAGCTGAGTGTATATTATTGACTCTTTAGTCAATTCCAATGAGGGTAAGGTTTGAGCATTGACTGCCAACCCCCATTTTGCCTTCCAATTCACTCTTCTTTTTGTAAGATTATTTACTTCCTTCTACCTCTCCCTTCTCCCAATGCATTCCTTTTCTTCATCGATTAATTTTATTTATTTATTTTTTTTTTGGATATCATTTCGTCATAGTCAACTCTTATCCATGACTTCTGTCTATCCTTCTAACTGCTCTAATAGTGAGATGATTTTAGGAGTTACAAGTATCATTCCCATGTAGGATGTGAATAGTTTAACCTTATTCAAGCCATTATGATTTCTCTTTTCCATTTACCTTTTTTTAATGCTTCTCATGAGTCTTTTATTTGAATGCAAAATTTTCTATTCAACTTTGGTCTTTTCATCAGGAAAGCTTGAAAGTCTTCTATGTCATTAAATATCCATTCTTTTCCCCTTGAAATATTATTTTCGGTTTAATTGAGCAGGTGATTTTTGGTTGTAACTAACCTCTTTGATTTGTAGAATATCATAATCCAAATCCTCTGATATTTTAATGTACAAGCTGCTAAATCTTATGTTATCTTAACTCTGGCTCCATAATATTTCATTTGTTTCTTTCTGGTTGCCTGGAATATTTTCTTCTTGACCTTAGAATTCTCGAATTTGGTTAAAATATTCCTGGGAGTTTCCATTTTCGGATACCTTTCAGGAAGTTTTTGATGGAGTCTTTCAATTTTTGTTTTACCCCTAGTTCTTGGTTATCACTACATTTTTTCCTTGTAACTTCTTCAAATATGACGTCGAGGATTTTTTTTAATTGTGGCTTTCAGGTAGCATGATAACTTTTAAGTTGTTTGTCATCAAACTATTTTCCAGATTAGTTATTTTTCCAGTGAGATATTTCACTTTTTAAATATTTTTTTCATTCTTTCAATTTTGTTTTATTTTTTTCTTTATGTTTTATGGAATCATTAGCTTGCACTTCACCAATTCTAATTATTAAGGATTTTTTTCAGTGAATCTTTTCCACTTGGTCAATCCTACTTTTAAATTTGTTCTTTTCTTCAGTGAATATTTGTATTTATTTTTTTTTCATGACCAGTTTTCCTTCTTAAGTGATTCGTCTACTCAGTGAGTTTTTGTCCCTGTTTTAACATTTTACCTATTCTGTTTTAAAGGGTATTTTTTTCAAAGTGTTTTGTGCCTCCTTTTCCATGGCTTTCACCCTTTTTTTGCATCACTTTCATTCCTCCCTCCCATCTTTTTTCTACCTCTTTTATAGGACATAAAATCCTTTCTGAACTTTCCATGATCTGAGATCAATTCACATTTTCTTTTAAGAGTTACATGTAGCTCCCTTGATCTCATTTTCTTCTCACTCCAATGAGACAGAACATTATTGCTGTCTTTCTAAGTTGTCTTGAATTAGCGTACTGTTTTACCCTGTACTTTTGTTCATTCTGCCTCTCCAGAATTCATTTTGAGGCATTATTTTAAGGCTATTTGGAAAGAAATTTAAAAGAACTCAGCTGAGTTCCTACTTTTATTCAAGCATCATGGCTGCACTCATCCATCTTAACTTATTTTCATTCAAATTTAAAATGCAAAATTATACCTATTAAATGTTTAGTCTTTTTGTATCCTATATCTGCCATCCATGCAATATGTTAGCTTTCCCTGTGGGTTTTATGCCTTCTTAAAATATGTTAATATGTAATATGCACCTTTATCCAAGGAACTCATGAAAATTTTGAAAAGAACATGTCAAAGACAAATCTCTAAGACACTCACCCATGTGCACGCACACACACACACACACACACATGCACAGACACAGACACACACACAATTTTGCTTCAAATAGACACTAATCCATTTGTGATAAGTCTTTGGATACAATCATTCCATCAGTTTTGAATCAATATAACTCTAGTATTATTTAGATGAATTTCTTTTTTCATATTCTTCCTAAGTGTTGCATGAGAGAAACTTTGCCAGATACTTTAATGAACACCAACACTGCACATGGAATTCTCCTAATTTACTAGTATTATAAAACTGAAAAAAATAAACAAGATTTATCTGATATATTACAAAGTAGATCTACTGCCTAATGGTCACTACCCTTCCATCACATAAAACCCTCCACAATATAGCTGTAATCTAAATTTCAAATCTCATTTGGGATAATCCCTTCTTCAAACTAAATGGGGTTATATGGACTAGTTCCTCTTTCACCTCTGTTATCTGTTCCTGCATTTGAACAAGTCATCTCTCTGGAATAGACTCTCTCTTCATTCATACCACCATCAATTATTATCATCGATCAGTACTGCTGGTGTTCTTTCTCTCAGATTACCTTGAAATTATTTTCTTCTCATTTATTCAGCATTTATTTTGATAAATCTTATGGTTTCTTGGATTGGAATATAAACTCTTTTAGAGTAGGGTTTCTTGCATTCGCTGTATTTGCATCTACATTGCCTAGCAGAGTGCCTGAAATATGTTTGGGTGGAACACAGTACTTAGTAATTAATCAATGGGTTGATCAGGAGCATTTCCTTCATGACTTGATCCCTAAAATGGCTACTGATTTTTACTTCCTTGAACTGTATTCAATTTGCTTTGATGTGTAACATCTGGACCCTTTCATAGATTGTAAGCTCCTTTAGGTCAAGCATTATGTAATTTTGGGGGGCTTTTTTGTCTTTATAGTTCTAACAATCTATATACAGTAGGTGATTAAAAAATATTGGTTTAAGTAAATTGAATAGAAAATCAGATCACACAGTAGCTCAGAGCTCAGTGATAAATTTGCCATGATTAGATTATGCTTTGGTCTATTATTTTAGGGTGGATCCAAAACAAATCAACCACAATCCTTTCTGCCTTCTGAAGGGGGTAGAGGTTTCAGAAAATCTCTACAAGAAAAAGTTTATGAGAGTGAACTTGTATGTCATACTTCAGTTTAAAATTTCTAAAACGCTCAAAAATAGACCTACATTCAATTTTTTTATTGTCCTGAAAACATCACATTTCCTTCTCCACAGTCTATATTTTTGCTAATTTCCCCCACATTTTAGACTATGCTTGACTTCAGATTTTCCCTTTCTATGTCATCTCTATGCCCACTAATAAGCACCCTTTTCCACAGGCTCGAAGAAGATTGGGAGCAAGAAGAGTTGGTATTCTCAAAGGCAATTCATGTACTTACATTCATGTACTTATTATATCTAACCATGGATGTCCTACCTCCTGTCTATGACCACTGCACTGCTATCTGTCACTGTTTTTTGAAATGCATTACCCAGGGGTGTAAACATTAAATTTTGGTGGACCACATTCAAACTGGTAATAAAGCAAATGTAGTTTTTGTTTCTCATGATTTCCTTTCCCTAAGTGAAATATTGCTAACAGTAGGATACTCCATGGAAATCTAGCTATTTTCATTTTTAGATCATGACATGGTAATTGTTTTGTTTCTTCAGACATAGTACATAGAGTCCAAGTGTTTGGGTGTGAGTGGCCATGCTTTGAACTTCTGTCCCTTTTTTTCATTCTAAAGCACCAAAAAAAGTAATAAAGAAAAATCTCTTATAAAAAAATCATCAAAGGTACAGACAAAGTTACTTTGAAAATAGCATTATAAAGAAATGTGTTCATCTGTTTAGGGATTTGGCAGACATTTATCTTTAATAATTTCATTTAGATGACAGGAAATTACCTATTTTACAGAAAATAATGCTACCTAAATGAGGTGACTCATTATCATTTTGAATACATTTTTATATTACTCTAGTAGAAAAGAAACATGGTGCTACCATCCAAATGATATCTCTACCTTTCATTAACATGAATTGAACAAAAACACAACTCCTTAGTTCTATGTACTGTGGGAGATAAAAAGGAAATCTAATGCAGAATTCTTTCCCACCGGGAGCTTGCTGTCTGGCTAGTGAGACAATTTATAAAAAGATAGTATAAAATACATGAACACATAATTAATAATACAAAGTAATAGGTGGGATGTTAAGGGAAAGCTTCATGGAAGCAATAAGATTTCACTTAAGTCTGAAAAGATCAATGGAAGTTGGATAGAGGTAGGGAGTCATCTGAAATAGAATGTTTATAAACAGATATGTAGACAGGAAAGAGCAGGACGGTTTTAGAAAATGATGAAATTGAGGACAATTTGAAAGGAATCTGGAGAAAATACACAGAGTAATGTAACACTGACATTTTACAAAGATGTAATGCAATTTAATAGTTAAAATACTGCAAAGGACTTGTCAGAGATAAATTGTAGAGTGGATTGGAAGCTAAATATAAAGTTGGAAGGGGAAAAATGTGGAGTGAGGAAACAAAGGCATAAGGTGGAAACAATTTATTCAAAGCAATGAGTAGTGAAGTCTCCTCTATGTTAGAGAAAGTTCAAGAGAAAGCTCTTTTAAGGATTAGCCAAGTATTGACTATGTCTATAGACAGATTGTAAGGAGGCAATACCAAAGGAGAGAAGGGAGATACATGTGAGATAATTAACTTTACACATTAAAATCCTTCTCTGATTTCAAAGCCAAATTTAAGGTCTACTTCTTCCACCCAGAGAAGCTAAAATAATCCTAAATCAACAAACAATTTGATACTTCAGTGAGAAGTATCCACAGGGATAGACAGCAAATAAATCTGGAAAATATGATTCAGACTGAAGTTTATTGTTTTGTTTTGTTTTCCCCTAAATGCAATAGAGAGTTAGTAACATATCTTGAGTAGAAGAACAGCATTCTAATCTGTGTCTTAGGAAGGTTATTTTGTAAGTTCCATATATGTAGATCTGAGATGGGATAAATCTAGAACTGGGGACACCAATTAGGAAACTATTGCAAGAATCTCAGAAAATGATGATATAAAGTAGTGACAGAATGAGTGAAGAGAATGGAATACAAGAAAAAGAGAGATATCTTACAGAGATAGAATTAAAAGAATTTGCTTTTGGTCGATTAGGGAGAGGAGTCTGAGGATGGGTCTGAGGTTGGGATTTTGGTTGAGTGAAGTAGTGAAACCATAAACTGAAGTAGAAAAGTATGGAGAAAGTTAGGACATGTGAGAATGAAGATGAATTCCATTTGAAAGGACATTGATTAAAAAATAGCAAAGAGTAGAGAGGGAATCAGAGTTAAGGAAAGAGAGAAGAGGAAGAATGTGAAAAGAGGACAGGGCATAAAGGAGAAGGGAATAATATATCCATAAAGTCAATTATGCCAGAACTTCAGAAAGTTAGGAAAAGGACAGACCACAAAAGCCTATTTTTCTAGTCTTTTGTAATTTTTTTAAATACATTTAGTTCTACTTTGTCAGAAGATTAAAGTCGTATGGAGTTTACCCCTTTTTTGACAGTTATTAAGCTCAGTTTTTTTCTATTTGTTTCTGTTTCTATATTGGAATTGCAGATTTGATCCTGAAATTTTGACAATGTAAAGAAATCCTTCATTGGCAACCTCTCTGAAATTTACATTCTTAGATGGTGCTCTGGCACAATGGGATATTATTGAAATTTCTGAAGGTCACACTGCTAGTAATTCAGGCACTCTTGTAACTGAGCTGATCGTCTGTCCATTGTGCCTTGTGCTGCCTCCCTAAAAAACAAACATACAAACAAAAAAACTAAGTGGATAAAGTGAAAGTTAAATTTTGCTCAAGGAGTAAAAAAAAAAGTAATTTGAAAAAAAACACATATTAACTGAGACTAAGTACCAAAAATAATAAGACATTCTCTTTTTTGTTAATAATTTATTTGTTTTCAGTTTTCAACAATCATTTCCAAAAGTTTTACATTTTTCACCTCCTTCGTCTCCCTCCCTTCACATGACAGCATGTAATCTTAATTGGGTTCTGCACATACATTCTTAATAAACACATTTTCACATTAACCATGTTGCACAGAAGAATTAAAATAAATAGGAGAAACAATAAGAAAAAGTAAACCAAAGCAAAACATAACAAAATAGAAAACAGTCTGCTTCATTCTGAGTCACAATTCTATAGTTCTTTCTCTGAATGTGTATAACATTTTGCATCAAGAGTTCTTTGGAAATGATTAGGTCCTTGAATTGCTATGAAGGGCCAAATATATTATAAATAGTTCTTTCACACTGTGGTTATTATTGAGTATAATGTTCTCCTGGTTCTGCTCAATTCACTCAGCATCAGATCATGTAAGTCTTTCCAGGTTTTTCTGAAGTATGTCTATTCGTCATTTCTTACAGCACATTAGTATTTCATTGCATTGATATATCACAACTTTTTCAGCCATTCCCCAATTGATGGACATCCCCTTAATTTCCAGTTCTTGGCCACTACAAAAAAGAACTACTACAAATATTTTTGTACGTGATTATTTTACCCATTGGTATCATATGTTTGTGATACAGTCCTAGAAGAAGTACTGCTGGGTCAAAAGGTATGCACATTTTTAAAGTCTTTCTCTCAAAATGAATTGCTATACTATATCAAATATTATACTTAAAGGTGAATTTCCACTAGATTATAGCAGCCATCAGAAAAATTTACGAGACAACAACTAATATTTCATTTTAATCAGTCTTATTCCTAGCATCTCAGGTTTCTTAAGCAATCATGAAAATACAAAAGATATAATAACCAAAGTATTTTGTAATAATATGATAATAGATATTTCATATATATATATATATATATATATATATATATATATATTATTAAGGTACTGTGTGGCTTTATTTCCAAATAAATGATTATAATAATGTTTTAGCCTAAATGAAATGATCTCAGTGACTATTTAGTATACTGAAAAAAATCGAAGTCAATTAAACCAGAAATTCTGGTATAAATTTGCAATTAATTCAACCACATCCAGTAACAATATAGCATCACATCAAGCTTCCTTATCAGAGGCTATGTGGCATAGATATAAGGCTAAAAATCTTAAGACATGCTAACATTACTAAGCCATCTGGTACCTATGAATTCAGCAGGAATTTTGATGAGGAGTGATATATCTTTTAAGGAATAAACTCTTCCCAGAAGGAAAATTAAAATGTATTCCTATTTTCTTTATGGATGCATGCTTCCTGCTATTTGTCCAATTTTGAATTGTTCTGAACATCTCCCCCTCCTCAAAACACTTGAAACACACAGTCACCAGTTCTCATATATTAGAGAGCTGATGGTTGGAGACCACTTAAAAGATCCTTTAACAAATGTTTTGAAAGACCTTGAAGACAGTGCAAGTTGAAGAGAGTACAGAAAATTATAACTACACATATTTG